>NC_132923.1:115248328-115550828 GCF_047675955.1 Chlorocebus sabaeus
AGGAGTTCAGGACCAGCCTGGCCAACAATGTGAAACCACTTCTCTACTAAAAATACAAAAATTAGATGGGTGTGGTGCGGGCACCTGTAATCCCAGCTACTTGGGAGGCTAAGGCAGGATAATCGTTTGAGCTTCGGAGGCAGAGGTTCCAGTGAGCCGAGATCATGCCACTGCACTCCAGTCTGAGCAACAGAGGGGGACTCCGTCTCAAAAAAAAAAAAAAAAAAAAAAGAATGCAATTGTCGATAAGTCATAACTTACAGAAAAAGCATCCCAGTCTGATCCATGGGTGGTAGCTAAGGGCCTGATAATTTGGTGCTCAAAGTGGAAAATAATTGTCTAACAAACATTCAGTATGGAGAAAACCGGTAGGGGAGTATATACATCCAATTACACAGTCTCACATTCAGGAGACCATGTTTCAGCCCCAGAAAGGTAAAACTTTTTGAAGCAAAATAAAATTAGAAGGTAGATAAATTGGCAGGGCTCAGTGACTCACACCTGTAATCCCAGCACTTTGGAAGGCCAAGGTGGGTGGATCACCTGAGGTCAGGGATTTGAGACCAGCCTGACCAACATAGTGAAACCCCTTCTCTACTAAAAATACAAAAATTAGCTGGGCGTGGTGGCAGGCGCCTGTAATCCCAGCTACTTAGGGGTCTGAGTCAGGAGAATTGCTTAAACCCGGGAGGCAGAGGTTGCAGTGAGCTGAGATCACGCCATTGCACTCCAGCCTGGGCAACGAGAGCAAAATAAGAAAGAAAGAAAGAAAGAGAAAGAAAGAAAGAAAGAAAGAAAGAAAGAAAGAAAGAAAGAAAGAAAGAAAGAAAGAAAGAAAGAAAGAAAGAAAGAAAGAAAGAAAGAAAGAAAGAAAGAAAGAAAGAAAGAAAGAAAGAAAGAAGGAAAGAAGGAAAGAAAGAAAGAAAGAAAGAAAGAAAGAAAGAAGGAAAGAAAGAAAGAAAGAAAGAAAGAAAGAGAGAAAAAGAAAAGAAAAAGGAAGTAGATAAATTAACCAGAGGAAGGAAGGAAGGAAGGAAGGAAGGAAGGAAGGAAGGAAGGAAGGAAGGAAGCAAGGAAGGAAGGAAGGGAGGGAGGGAGGGAGGGAGGGAGGAAGGGAAAAAGAAAAGAAAAAGGAAGTAGATAAATTAACCAGAAGTATAACATCAAAAATGTTCAACTGGCCGGGTGCAATGGCTCACACCTGTAATCCCAACACTTTGGGAGGCTAAGGCGAATGGATCATTGATTTCAGGAGTTCAAGACCAGCCTGAGCAACATGGAGAAACTCTGTCTCTATAAATAATACAAAAATTAGCCAGTTGTGGTGGTGCACACCTGTAGTCCCAGCTACTCAGGAGGCTGAGGCCAGAGGATCCCTTGAGCCAGGAGGTTGAGATTACAGTGTGCCATGATTGCACCACTGCACTACAGTCTGGGCAACAGTGAGAGACCCTGTCTCAAGAAAAAAGGCAAGAAAGCCGGATAACACTTCAGATGGCCTGGCTGAGGTCAATGTAACTCAGTCCAGGGATCCTGAAAGGGGATATTGACCTTATCAGAGAGATGTCAGTAACAACAGAGCATCAGACGTGGACTTTGTGGGCCTCAGCCTATACGTAGAACTTCATCTCAGTGGCACCTACTAAGAGTAGATCCAACAGGAATGCTAATGCCTTCCTAGAGGAAAACAAGTGAACTAAAAGATGGAGAAGACTTGGCTGGGCACGGTGGGTCATGCCTGTAATCTCAGCACTTTGGGAGGCTGAGGCGGGTGGATCACGAGATCAGGAGATCAAGACCATCTTGGTTAACACGGTGAAACCCTGTCTCTACTACAAATACAACAAATTAGCTGGGTATAGTGGCGGGCGCCTGTAGTCCCAGCTACTTGGGAGGCTGAGGCAGGAGAATGGCGTGATCCCGGGAGGCAGAGCTTGCAGTGAGCAGAGATTGCGCTACTGCACTCCAGCCTGGGCGACAGAGCGAGACTCCATCTCAAAAAAAAAAAAAGATGGAGACTTATAACATCATCATCATCAAAGAATGTGAAGGCCATTAGGAAGAAGGGAAGATAGGTTGGACGCAGTGGCTCAGGCCTGTAATCCCAGCACTTTGGGAGGCCGAGGCAGGTGGATCACTTGAGGCCAGGAGTTCGAGATCAGCCTGACCAACACAGTGAAACCCTGTCTCTACTAAAAATACAAAAATTAACTGGGCGTGGTGGCACGCGACTGTAGTCCCAGCCACTCAGGAGCCTGAGGCAGGAGAATCGCTTGAACCCGGGAGGTGGAAGTTGCAGTGAGCAGAGATTGTGCCACTGCACTCCAGCCTGGGTGACAGAGTGAGACTCCATCTCAATAAAAAAAAAGAAAGGAAGAAGAGAAAACAGAACAGACTTGAGAGAGGATATCACAAATGGTCGTAGACACTGAGCACAGTGACCTGAACAGGTACATGGAACAATTATAATAAAGATGCACTGGAGGGAGTTATATCTCTTCCTGGGGTAGCAAGATTATGTGCCATGGGTATTTATAGTACTACTTTTTGGGTTTTTTTGATACAGGGTCTCATTCTGTTACCCAGGTTGGAGTGTAGTGGCCCCATCACAGCTCACTGCAGCCTCGACCTCCTGGGCTCAATCAATCAGTAACAATCAATCAGATTACCAGACATAGACCTTGTGTCCCTCCTGAGTGGCTGAGACTACAGGCACACACCTTTGCACCCTGCTAATTTTTTGTATTTTTTATATGGTAGAGGTAAGGTTTCGGCATGTTGCCCAGGCTGGTCTCAAACTCTAGGGCTCAAGCAGCGTGCCCGCCTCAGCCTCCTAAAGTGCTGAGGCTGCAGCTGTGAACCACCGCACCCGGCCTATGAGAGTCTTGATATGATCTCAGTGATAGACACATCGAGACACTATCAAATACTTTATTTATTTGTTTATTGAGACAGAGTTTTGCTCTTGTTGCCCAGGCTGGAGGGCAATGGCATGATCTCGGCTCCCTGCAACCTCCACATCCTGAGTTCAAGCGATTCTCCTGCCTCAGCCTCCCAAGTAGATGGGATTACAGGCATGCACCAACTCATCCGGCTAATTTTGTATTTTTAGTAGAGACAGGGTTTCACCACATTGGCCAAGCTGGTCTCGAACTCCTGACTTCAGGTGATCCGCCTGCCTTGGCCTCCCAAAGTGCTGGTATTACAGGTGTGGGCCACCACACCTGGCCTTTTTTTAAAAATGGACTTATATAAGCCAGCTGTGGTGGCTCACACCTATAATCCCAGCACTTTGGGAGGCTGAGGTGGGTGGATCACCTGAGGTCAGGAGTTTGAGACCAGCCTGGCCAATGTGATGAAACCTTGTCTCTACTAAAAATACAAAAATTAACCAGGCATGGTGGTGGGCGCCTGTAATCCCAGCTACTCGGGAGGCTGAGACAGAAGGATTGCTTGAAAATGGGAGGTGGAGGTTGCAGTGAGCTGAGATTGCACCATTGCAATCCAGCCTGTGCAACAGAGCAAGACTCCATCTCAAAAATAAATAAATAAATACATACATACATAAAATAAAAATTGACTGATACAAAAGAGGGCCCAGGACAAAGGCTAGAAAAGCTCCAGCATTTCTAAAACCAGTATACGAGGAAGCACTAAAGACAGTTGAGAGTGATAGAGGCAGGAGGCAGATGAAAGCCCAGGCAGATAGGGGCGGGTCCCCATTGAAACCCCACCTCCAAGTCAAAGACGGTTTAAAGGCTGAAAGTCAAGCTATAAGTCAAATCCACAGACTGGATTGAGAGCCTGTCTTCCTGTTTGGCATGGTTTTCTCTGATTGATCCCTACCCTTCACCTGTTTCACATATACCTACCCTTCCCTAATTGGTTTTTTACCCTGTAATGCCCACTTTTGACTGGTGTCTTTTTTTTTTTTTTTTTTTTCCAGATGGAGTCTCAATCTGTCACCCAGGCTGGAGTGCAGTAGCATGATGTTGGCTCACTGCAACCTCCACCTCCTGGGTTCAAGCTATTCTCCTGCCTCAGCCTCCTGAGTAGCTGGGATTACAGGCGCATGCCACCATGCCCGGCTAATTTTTGTATTTTTAGTAGAGACAGGGTTTCACCATGTTGGTCAGGCTGGTCTCAAACTCCTGACCTTGTGATCCACCCACCTTGGCCTCCCAAAGTGCTGGGATTACAGGTGTGAGCCACTGCGCCTGACTGATGCCTTTGTTTTAACCTTTTATTACATACTTACAAACCAATCAGCATGCACTCCCCTATTCTGAGCCCATAAAAGCCCTGGACTCAGCCTCACTTGGAGAGAAACCACCCCACTCCAAGTGGTTGACCACTCTCTCGTCCCATCTCCACTGAGAGCTGTTTCGTCACTCAATAATATTATTCTCCTCCCTCCTGATCCTTCACTTATCAGTGTATCCTCATTCTTCTTGGATGTGGGACAAGAGCTCAAAAACCACCAAACACAGGTACAAGCTATAACACAGTTGGGCTGGGGTTAGTCCTGTGCACAAGTCCAAGCACAAGCAAGGTATGGCCCAGTAGGCCGAATGGGTGGACGCTTCCTGTGGCAGGCCTGGAGCCAAGCAAGGCCCAGACAGGGGCATCGCCAGCCAGAGGTCTCTGACTGGCAAAAGTGGCTGAGAAAAATCGTGTGTCAGAAGGAGCAACCACTGAAGGAGGTGGAGAATCAAGAGGGACATTTCAAGATGGCAGGAGTGGTCATCCGTGCTGGTGACTGCAAAGAGCTGAGGCTGGAGAGAAGACCACTGAATTTGGTAACATGGAAGTCATGGTAACCTTGATAAATGAGCTGTAGAGGAGTGACAAGGTCATAGGCCAAACTAGAGTTGGTTGATGAGTACATAGCAGATGAGGAAGCCAAAAGGGTGTAGACCTGTGCCATCGACTAGGGTAACCACTTGCCATATGTGGCTATTGAGCACTTGAAATGTGGCTCCTGTGAACTGAGATGAGCTGTAAGTGTAAAATACACACCAGAGTTCCAAAATTTAGTGTGGAAAAAAGAATGTAGAATATCCATTAGTCTTTGTATAACACTGAAAAATATTGATTACATATGGAAATATAAATATTCTGAATATACTAAAGATTTTTTTTTTTTTGAGACAAGGTCTCACTCTGTCACTCAGGCTGGAGTGCAGTGGTGTGATCTTAGCTCACTGCAACCTCTGCCTCCCGGGCTCAAGTGATCTTCCCACCTCAGCCTCCTGAGTAGCTGGGACTGTAGGTGCACGCCACCACAACCAGGTAACTTTTGTATTTCTTGTAGAGAGACAGGGTTACAGGCTCAAGCCACCAAGTTAAAGATATTATTTTTTTTTATTTTTATTTTTCGAGACAGAGTCTCGCTCTGTCACCCAGGGTGGAGTGTAGTGGCACAATCTCAGCTCACTGCTAACTCTGCCACCCAGGTTCAAGTGATTCTTCTGCCTCAGCCTCCCGAGTAGCTGGGAGTGCAGGCATGTGCCACCATGACTGGTTAATTTAAATATATTATTAAATGAATTTTACTTGTTTCTTTGTACTTTTTAAAAAGTAGTTGGCCGGGCACAGTGGCTCACGCCTGTAATCCTAGCACTTTGGGAGGCCGAGTCGGGTGGATCATGAGGTCAGGAGAGCGAGAGCATCCTGGCTAACACAGTGAAACCCTGTCTCTACTAAAAATACAAAAAAATTAGCCAGGCGTTGTGGCGGGCGCCTGTAGTCCTAGCTACTAGGGAGGCTGAAGCAGGAGAATGGCGTGAGCCCGAGAGGCAGAAATTGCGGTGAGCCGAGATTGTGCCACTGCACTCCAGGCTGGGCGACAAAGGGAGACTCCGTCTCAAAAAAAAAAAAAAAAAAAAGTAGTTAACTAGAAAAATAAAAATTGGCTGGTTTGCTTGAGCCCAGGAGTTCAGGACCAACCTGTGAAACATAATGAAACTTCCTCTCTACAAAAAAAATACAAAAATTAGTTGGGTATGGTGGTTTATGCTTGTAGTCCCAGCTAGTCAGAAGGCCAGGGTGGGAGGATCACCCGAGACTGAAGAGGTTGAGGCTGCAGTGAGTCTCGAACTTCAAGGCTCAAGAGCAATCCTCCTGCCTCAGCCTGGGTGACATTGAAAGACCCTGTCTAGCTGGGTGCCATGGCTCACCCCTGTAATCCCAGCACTTTGGGAGGCCGAGGTGGGCAGATCACGAGGTCAGGAGATCAAGACCATCCTGGCTAACACGGTGAAACCCCTGTCTCTACTAAAAATAGCCGGGCGTGGTGACAGGCACCTGTAGTCCCAGCTACTTGGGAGGCTGAGGCAGGAGAATGGCGTGAACCCGGGAGGCGGAGCTTGCAGTGAGCTGAGATCGCGCCACTACACTCCAGCCTGGGTGACAGAGCAAGACTCCATCTCAAAAAAAAAAAAAAAAAAAAAAAAAGACTTAAGGTCTGTGTTGATGTTAAATGCTGGTCACTTTTCCTGAACTCCAAAAGGAAGGAGGGCATAATGAGGCATGGCTGACCCCACTTCCTATCAAGGCCTGAATCAGTCTTTCAGGTTAACTTTTGGGTACCCTGGCCGAGGAGGGAGTCCGTTTAGGTGGTTGGGACACTTTTGAATTTTTTTTTTTTTTAGACGGAGTTTCGCTCTGGTTGCCCAAGCTGAAGTGCAGTGGCGCAATCTTGGCTCACTGTAATCTCTGCCTCCTGGGTTCAAGTGATCCTCCTGCATCAACCTCCCGAGTAGCTGGGATTACAGGCACGCGCCACCACGCCCGGCTAACTTTTTTGTATTTTTAGTAGAAATGGGGTTTCATGATGTTAGCCATGGCTGGTCTCGAACTCCTGACCTCAGGTGATCCACCTGCCTCAGCCTCCCAAAGTGCTGGGATTACAGATGTGAGCCACTGCGCCTGGCCCACACCTTTACATTTTATTTTTGGTTTACACCAGTTAGGAAGCTTTTGCAATAATCTGGGTGAGACCAGAGTGATAATGGTAACAAAAAAGTGATGGCACTCTACATATATTTTGTTTTCTGTTTGTTTGAGATGGAGTCTCACTCTGTCTCCCAGGCTGGAGTGCAGTGGCATGATCTCGGCTCACTGCAAGCTCTGCCTCCTGGGTTCACGCCATTCTCCTGCCTCAGCCTCCCAAGTAGCTGGGACTACAGGCTCCGGCCACCACACCCGGCTAATTTTTGTATTCTTTAGTAGAGACGGGGTTTCACTGTGTTAGCCAAGATAGTCTTGATCTCCTGACCTCGTGATCTGCCCGCCCTGGCCTCCCAAAGTGCTGGGATTACAGGCGTGAGCCACCACGCCTAGCACATCTAGCTAATTTTTTTTTTGTATTTTTAGTGGAGGCGGGTTTTTGCCATGTTGGCCAGGCTGGTCTTGAACTCCTGACCTCAAGTGATCTGTAGATCACTCTACAAAAATATGAAAATTAGCCAGGCGTGGTGGCATGCCTCGGCCTCCAAAAGTGCTGGGATTACAGGCGTAAGCCACTGTGCCCGGCCTCTACATATATTGTGAAGGCACAGCTGACTGGTTTTACAGGGCTGGATGGGGATGTAAGGGAAAGAGAGAAGTCGACCCGCAAGATTTCTGGTAGGATGAAGTTAACACCTACCAAGATGGAAAGATTACTGTCTTTTGGATGGAAGGATATGTGAAGAGAGGGGAGGTTGGGGTGGAATAGGAATACCTTTTGGCCTTGTAACATGTGAGATATCTATTGCACATTGGAGATGCCAACAAGCAACAGGATATATAAATCTAGCGTTTTAGAAGTTAGGTCAGGTCTGGAGATGTGAATTTGAAAGTCATCCACACATAGCAGGAGGAGATGAGATTGTAAAAAGTAGAGTTTCCTCTTCAAGGAGACTTTCCTCCCCATCTAATTAGGAATAAATAGTAACTTCTCAGCCAGGCGCGGTGGCTCACACCTGTAATCCCAGCACTTTGGGAGGCTGAGGTGGGCGGATCATCTGAGGTCAGGAGTGCGAGACCAGCCCGACCAACATGGAGAAACTCTGTCTCTACTAAAAAAATACAAAATTGGCCAGGTGTGGTGGCACATGCCTGTAATCCCAGCTACTAGGGAGGCTGAGGCAGGAGAATCGCTTGAACCCGGGAGGCAGAAGTTGCGGTGAGCAGAGATCTCGCCATTGCACTCCAGCCTGGGCAACAAGAGCAAAACTCTGTCTCAAAAAAACAAAAAACAAAAAAAAAAAACCAGTAACTTCTCTTAGAAGCAAAATTTATTCAAAGACCTGTGCTAACATTCTTAAATATCTGCTAGCCGTGATAAAGAAATCAATGTCGGCCGGGCGCGGTGGCTCAAGCCTGTAATCCCTCCCAGCACTTTGGGAGGCCGAGATGGGCGGATCACGAGGTCAGGAGATCAAGACTATCCTGGCTAACCCGGTGAAACCCCGTCTCTAGTAAAAAATACAAAAAAATAGCCGGGCGAGGTGGCGAGCGTCTGTAGTCCCAGCTACTCGGGAGGCTGAGGCAGGAGAATGGCGTAAACCCGGGAGGCGGAGCTTGCAGTGAGCCGAGATCTGGCCACTGCACTCCAGCCTGGGCGACAGAGCGAGACTCCGTCTCAAAAAAAAAAAAAAAAAACCAGTAACTTCTCTTAGAAGCAAAATTTATTCAAAGACCTGTGCTAACATTCTTAAATATCTGCTAGCCGTGATAAAGAAATCAATGTCGGCCGGGCGCGGTGGCTCAAGCCTGTAATCCCTCCCAGCACTTTGGGAGGCCGAGATGGGCAGATCACGAGGTCAGGAGATCAAAACCATCCTGGCTAACACGGTGAAACCCCGTCTCTACTAAAAAATACAAAAATCTAGCCGGGCGAGGTGGCGGGTGCCTGTAGTCCCAGCTACTCGGGAGTCTGAGGCGGGAGAATGGCGTAAACCTGGGAGGCGGAGCTTGCAGTGAGCTGAGATCCCGCCACTGCACTCCAGCCTGGGCGACAGGGCGAGACTCCGGCTCAAAAAAAAAAAAAAAAAAAAAAAGAAATCAATGTACGTTTTAGGTTCTTAGCTCCCACAATTTAGCCTAAATATTTGCCCTGGCATGCTTATACTGGTCCAAGGAAGCATTAGCTCATAGCCTGTTCCTCTTCCTTATTTGAAGGTGTTTTTACCTTTCTCAGCATTCCACACGTTACTTCCTCCTTCCTTTGTTCTCCTCTGCCTTTGCTTCTTCTTTTTCTTTTTTTTTTTCTTTTTTTTTTTGAGATGGAATTTCGTTCTTGTTTTGCAGACTGGAGTGCAATGCAGGAACTTGGCTCACTGCAACCTCCACCTCCCGTGTTCAAGCCATTCTCCTGCCTCAGTCTGGGCAGTAGCTGGGATTACAGACATGCGCCACCACGCCCAGCTATTTATTTATTTATTTATTGACATTTTTAGTAGAGGCGGGGTTTCTCCATGTTGGTCAGGCTGGTCTCGAACTCCCGACCTCAAGTGATCTGCCCACCTCAGCCTCCCAAAGTGCTGGGATTACAGGTGTGAGCCACCACGCCCGGCCAGCATTTGCCTCTTTTAAAAAGTTCTAAATTGGTAGCCAATCGGGACAAATATAGAATGTGAGGTCCCGTTCCAGCCAATGGAAACCAGACACAGCAGTAGGATGGACACGTCAGGTTATAAATGACCCTGTCCCCTTTGTTTTGTGTACTCTCATGGCAAAACTGCTGGTGAGTGTACCCTTTCTGCAGAAAGTAAAAATGGCCTTGCTGAGGAAATTAAATGTATGTTCAAGTGCTATTTCTTCTTTTTCTTTTTTTTTTTTTTTTTGAGACGGAGTCTCGCTCTGTCGCCCAGGCTGGAGTGCAGTGGCGCAATCTCGGCTCACTGCAAGCTCCGCCTCCCGGGTTTACGCCATTCTCCTGCCTCAGCCTCCCAAGTAGCTGGGACTACAGGCGCCCGCCACTGCGCCCGGCTAATTTTTTCTATTTTTAGAAGAGACGAGGTTTCACCATGGTCTCGATCTCCTGACCTTGTGATCCGCCCGCCTCGGCCTCCCAAAGTGCTGGGATTACAGGCGTGAGCCACCGCGCCCGGCTATTTCTTCTTTTTCTTTTCTTTTTTTTGAGATGAAGTCTTGCTCTGTCGCTAGGCTGGAGTGCAGTGGTACAATCTTGGCTCAGTGCAACCTCCACGTCACAGGATCAAGCGATTCTCCTGCCTCAGCCTCCTGAGTAGCTGGGACTACAGGCGTGTGCCACCATGCCCAGCTAATTTTTTGTATTTTTAGCAGAGATGGGGTTTCACCATGTTAGCCAGGATGGTCTTGATCTCTTGATCTCGTGGTCCACCTGCCTCAGCTTCCCAAAGTGCTGGGATTACAAGCATGAGCCACCACGCCCGGCCTCAAGTGCTATTTCTTCTTCTTCTTCTTTTTTTTTTTTTTCTTTTTTTTGAGACAGAGTCTCGCTCTGTCGCCCAGGCTGGAGTGCAGTGGCCGGATCTCAGCTCACTGCAAGCTCCGCCTCCCGGGTTTACGCCATTCTCCTGCCTCAGCCTCCCGAGTAGCTGGGACTACAGGCGCCCGCCACCTCGCCCGGCTAATTTTTTGTATTTTTAGTAGAGACGAGGTTTCACCGTGTTCGCCAGGATGGTCTCGATCTCCTGACCTCGTGATCCACCCGTCTCGGCCTCCCAAAGTGCTGGGATTACAGGCTTGAGCCACCGTGCCCGGCCTTTTTTTTTTTTTTTTTGAGGAGGAGTCTCACACTGTTGCCCAGGCTGGAGTGCAGTGGCGCCATCTCGGCTCACTGCAAGCTCCGCCTCCCGGGTTCACGCCATTTTCCTGCCTCAGCCTCCCGAGTAGCTGGGACTACAGGCGCCCGCCACCACGCCCAGGTAATTTTTTCTATTTTTTTTTTTTTTTTTTTTTTTTTTTTTTTTTTTTTTTTTTTGAGACGGAGTCTCGCTCTGTCGCCCAGGCTGGAGTGCAGTGGCGCAATCTAGGCTCACAGCAAGCTCCGCCTCCCGGGTTCACGCCATTCTCCTGCCTCAGCCTCCCGAGTAGCTGGGACTACAGGCGCCCGCCACTGGGCCCGGCTAATTTTTTCTATTTTTAGTAGAGACGGGGTTTCACCGTA
Source organism: Chlorocebus sabaeus (assembly GCF_047675955.1). Taxonomy (NCBI): domain Eukaryota; kingdom Metazoa; phylum Chordata; class Mammalia; order Primates; family Cercopithecidae; genus Chlorocebus; species Chlorocebus sabaeus. The sequence continues at coordinate 115,259,472 of NC_132923.1, forward strand.
TTAGCCAGGATGGTCTCGATCTCCTGACCTTGTGATCCGCTCACCTCAGCCTCCCAAAGTGCTGGGATTACAGGCGTGAGCCACCACGCCCGGCCTCAAATGCTATTTCTTTAGGGCACTGGGGAACAAGCATTTCTAACAAGATCACCCAGGGAGTAAACAAAGTTAAGGGAGAGGTCCAAAGGACTGAACCCTAGGCCATTCAAGTTTCCAGGTTAGAGGAGAAAGAACCTGCGAAAGACGCTGAAAGGGATGGCCAGTACTAATGAGAAAATCAGGAGAGTGTGGTGCCCTGTGATCTAAGAAAAGAAAGTGTTTCTAAGAGGAAAGAGTGAATAACTGGGTCAATTGCTGCTAACAGGTCTAGTAAAATAAAGTATGGGTTTACCATCGCATTTAACAAGGTGGAGGCCATTGGTGATCTTCATATGAGCAGTTTTGGGGGTGATAGAGGCAAGAACCTGATTTGGGAGGTTTAAGGAGGAATAGGAGGAGAACTGGAGAAGAGTACAGAAAATGCTTTCCAGGATTTTGCTATAAAGGGAAAAAGAGAAATGGGACAGTAGCTAGAAGGGGATGTGGGATTCAAGAGAGGGTTTGTTAAACTTAAGAGAAAGTGGGAGGGGGGAGGGGGAAGGGACTGCATTGGGAGTTACACCTGATGTAAATGACGAGTTGATGGGTGCAGCACACCAACATGGCACAACTATACATATGTAACAAACCTGCACGTTATGCACATGTACCCTACAACTTAAAGTATAATAATAATAAATAAATTTAAAAAAAAAAAACTTAAGAGAAAGTATAGCAAATTAGCACATTTGGGCTTTGTTTGTTTGTTTTTGAAACAGGGTCTCCCTCTGTCGCCCAGACTGAAGTGCAGTGGCACAATCTCTGCTCACTACAGCCTCGACCTCCTGGGCTCAAGCAATCCCTCCACTTTAGCCTTCTGAGTAGCTGGGACTACAGGTGCATACCACCACATCTGACTAATTTTTGTATTTTTGTAGGGACAGGGTTTCACCATGTTGCCCAAGCTGGTCTCAAACTCCTGAGCTCAAGTGATCTGCCTGCCTCAGCCTCTCAGAATTCTGGCATTTTTTTTACAGGTCTGAGCGACCATGCCTGGCCAAATTATAGCATAAGTGAATGCTAATGAGAATGATCCAGTAGAGACTGAAAAACTCATGGTGCAGAAGCAACATATCCCCTCGAGACTCAGACACACACCTGCTTTCCTGACATGGATGTCCCTGACTCACCGGAAACGCAATATATTCAAAACTGAAATTACCTTCCTTCTTTTTTTTTCTGAAACAGAGTTTCGCTCTTGTGACCCAGGCTGGAGTGTGATGGCACAATCTCAGCTCACTGCAACCTTCATCTCCTGGGTTCAAGCGATTCTCCTGCCTCAGCCTCCCAAGCCACTGGGATTACAGGTGCCTGCCACCACGCCCGGCTAATTTTTGTATTTTTAGTAGAGGCGGGGTTTCCTCATGTTTGCCAGTCTGGTCTCGAACTTCTGACCTCAGGTGATCTGCCCATCTTAGCCTCCCAAAGTGCTGGATTACAGGTGTGAGCCACCATGCCTGGCCGAAATCATCTTCTTTCTAAATCTGCTCCTTCTTTGGTGTTGCTATCTCATTTGGTAGAAATTCTACTTAATTATCCAATTTAGAAAACTGCCATATAGTAGTGTCTTCACAGTGCATGATAGTCACAATTTCATTACGTACTAAGTGAAGCAAGGGATTACACAGGGAGCTGTAGGTACCGAGGAAAGGGGTGTGACCAGACTTGAAGGTCAAATATCAGAAAGGTGAAGAGATACCAGACAAGTGAACATCATCAAGCTACAGCAAGTACTCATTCTGTCCTAGGTGTTTGAACCAGAGTGACTCTATCTTGAATGGGGGCTGGGTAAAATAAGGCTGAGACCTACTGGACTGCATTCCCAGGAGGTTAAGGCATTCTTTTTTTTTTTTTGGGACTGAGTCTCCCACCGTTGCCTGGGATGCAGTGCAATGCCGCAATCTCGGCTCACTGTAACCTCCGCCTCCTGGGTTCAAGCGATTCTCCTGCATCAGCCTCCTGAGTAACTGGGATGACAGGTGCCCGCCACCACGCCCGGCTAATTTTTATATTTTTAGTAGAGCCAGGGTTTCACTATGTTGGCCAGGCTAGTCTCAAACTCCTGACCTCAGGTGATCTGCCCACCTTGGCCTCCCAAAGTGCTGGGATTACAGGCGTGAGCCACCGTGCCTGGCCTAAGGCATTCTTAGACACAGGATGAGATAGGAGGTCTGCACAAGATACAGGTCATAAAGACGTTGCTGATAAAACAGAATGCAGTAAAAGTAAGGGAGGAGACCACCCCTCATATTGTCTTATGCCCAATTTCTGCCTCCAAAGAAAGAAGTAAAAACTAAAAGGCAGAAATGAAATCCACAGGCAGACAGCCCGGCACCGCACCCTGGGACTAGTAGTTAAAGATCGATCCCTGACCTAATCGCTTATGTCATCTATAGATTACAGACATTGTAGAGAAATGCAATGTGAAAATCCCTATCTTGTTTTGTTCCAATCTAATTACCAGTGCATGCAGCCCCCAGTCACATACCCCCTGCTTGCTCAATCAATCACGACCCTCTCACATGCACCCCCTTAGAGTTGTGAGCCCTAAAAGGGACAGGAATTGCTCACTTGGGGGGCTCGGCTCTTGAGACAGGAGTCTTGCCAGTGCCCCTGGCCGAATAAACCCCTTCCTTTTTTAACTCGGTGTCTGAGGAGTTTTGTCTGCATCTTGTCCTGCTACATTTCTTGGTTCCCTGACCGGGAAGCAAGGTGAATGGTGGATGGTCAAGGCAGCTCCTTAGGTGGCTTAAGCCTGCCCTGTGGAATATCCCTGCGGGGGACTCCGACCAGCCCGAGCGACGTGGATCCTGAGAGCGCTCCTGGGCAGGCATTTGCCCCGGTGGGACGCCTCGCCAGAGCAGTGTGTGGCAGGCCCCCGTGGAGGATCAACGCAGTGGCTGAACACTGGGAAGGAACGGGCACTTGGAGTCTGGACATCTAAAACTTAGTAAGACTAGTCTTTGAAACTTGCCCACTCCATTTGAGTGGAAGCGTGGCCTGATCACCCATGGCGTGCCTTTATCGGCACTTTGGTTTTGGTTTTGGTTTTGATTTGGTTTGAATTGCTTGACAGGACTGGTCTTGGGAACTTGCCTACTGCATTTGAGTGGAAGCGTGGCCTGATCACCCACGGTGTGCCTGTACCGGTACTTTGGTTTTTGTTTTTGACTTGACTTGGATTGCTTCATGCTTTGGTTTTGGTTTTTACTTGGCTTGGATTCTGGATACTCTGATTTTGGTTTTGATTTTGGTTTGGTGTGAACTACAAAAGTGCGTGTGTGCCCTTTTTACCCGTTCTTTGTTTTGTGGTGTGCGTGTGGTGTGAGTGTGGTGTTTTGTCTAGAGGAAACATGGGTGAGGCACAAAGTAAGCCCACCCCACTAGGAACTATGTCGAAAATTTTCAAAAAAAGGATTTAAGGGAGACTATGGAGTACTGTGATACCAGGAAAACTTAAAATTTTATGTAAGATAGACTGACCAGCATTAGAGGTAGGTTGGTCATTAGAAGGAAGCCTGGACAGGTCCCTTGTTTCAAAGGTATGGCACAAGGTAACCTGTAAGCCAGGGAACCCAGACCAGCTTATTTTAGATCCCCCGCCCCCAACACACAGCGGTTGAGAGAACAACAGCATAAGCGGCTGGCAGAGGCAAGGAAAGACCAGCAGAGAAAGAAAAAGAAAAAAGACAGAGAGGAAAAGAGGCAAAGAGAGAGAGAGGAAGAGACGGAAAGGAAGAGACAGACAAAGAGGGAGTCAAGGACAGAGAGAAAGACAGATGCAGAGAGAGAGAGGAAGAGACAGAGGCAAAAGGAAAGTCAAAGAGAGACAAAGTCAAAGAGAGAAAGAAAAAAAGAGAGATATACAAGTAGTTAAGAAAAAAAAAAGTACCCTATTCCTTTAAAAGCCATCATACCAATTCTAATTTGGACAAAACAAGGTCTTATTAATAGCAAAGGATAATTAAAATTCTAAACTTAAAAGGTTTTCAACAAAAGTAAAGTTTGCTAAAAGTTAACAATGTAACATGTATTATAGTAATTCTATTGTTGTGGCCTTAGACAGTCTAGTCCACAGACATAAAAAAAAAGTTTCGCTTTGGAAAAAAAAATGGCTATCATCTTTGGGAAAAAAAGGGGGAAAAAAAGGGGGGGGGCGGAATTTATATAAAAAGAGTGTTATATGGTAAATTCTTGTCCTGAAATAAATTAACTGGTTGTTTAAAGAAAGAAATGTTTGTAACAAGTCAGAAAGTAAGGCATGTCAAAAAAATTGCCTGTAAAAGTCGTGAAAGAGAAAAAAAAAAGGTTATTAAAAAAAAGTGTGTTAAAAAAAGAATTTATGCAAAAAATATTGTATAATTTAAAAGTAACTAGGCCTCCTAAATGTAAAACGATTAAAAAAAAACAGTTTATGTGCAAGGTGTATAAGAAAAGCAAAATATACCTTTGGTAAAAAGATTTAAGGAGGCATAAGAATGTACATTTTTACCTACATTAAAAAGTTTAAAATTGCTGTTTTGAAGGTTTAAGCAAGGTTTAAAACGTTAATTGTAAAGCACATTCTGTGTGTAAACATATTAGCTAAAGTTAAAGAAGTATTATCCAGTTTTTCTGTGAACTGGACATTAAAGTAAAAGCATAACAGGTTTTTCTTAAAGCATCAACCTGCTCTTTAGCAAAAATTATAAAAGGTTAAAAAGAGTCTACAAAATCTTACCTTATGGTCAAACATTAAAAATTAAATAAATATGTCCACCAGGTTTTATTAAAATGAGGTTTAACATTAATAACACACTAATATAAAGATAAAATTTAGCTTATCTGGTATAAAAATCATATAAGAAGCATTTTTTTTTTTTTTTTTTTTTTTTGGAGACAGAGTCTCACTCTGTTGCCCAGGCTAGAGTGCAGTGGCGCGATCTCGGCTCACTGCAAGCTCTGCCTCCTAGGTTCACGCCATTCTCCTGCCTCAGCCTCCCGAGTAGCTGGGACTACAAGCGCCCACCACCATGCCTGGTTAATTTTTTTGTCTTTTTTAGTAGAGACAGGGTTTCACTGTGTTAGCCAGGATGGTCTCAATCTCCTGACCTTGTGATCCACCCGCCTCGGCCTCCCAAAGTGCTGGGATTACAGGCGTGAGCCACCGTGCCCGGCCATGAGAAGCATTGTTAAATGTAAAACGGTATTTGGCTTTCTTTGGTTTAAAAACTAATAAAAATAGGTGCTAAAGGAAATTTCTCAGTAAAAAGGCACTAAGGACTATAAAGTCCATTGCCAAGATCCCCACATTTAAAACAAAAGGTCAATTTCTTAAAAATTATATACTTGGTTACTTGGTTTATCTTCCACTTTCCTTTCTCGCAAAAACAAAAAACAAAAAACTAAAGGTCTTTTGGCACATGTACCACCCCTAGAATTTCTGGTAAACCAGTACCAGCCTGAAGATTCATGTTCTCATCAAAAGGTGGAAAGAAGAAAAACTTGGCCACGCGCAGTGGCTCACGCCTGTAATCCCAGCACTTTGGGAGGCTGAGGTGGGCGGATCATGAGGTCAGGAGATTGAGACCATCCTGGCTAACACAGTGAAACCCCGTCTCTACTAAAAACACAAAAAATTAGCCGGGCGTGGTGGCAGGCGCCTGTAGTCCCAGCTACTTGGGAGGCTGAGGCAGGAGAATGGCGTGAACCCAGGAGGCAGAGCTTGCAGTGAGCCGAGATCGCGCCACTGTACTCTAGCCTGGGCGACAGAGCGAGACTCCATCTCAAAAAAAAAAAAAAAAGAAGAAAAACTTGAGCCAGCCTGGACCCTACCTTGTGCTGCTAACCACCAAGACTGCTGTTTGTACAGCAAAAAAGGATGGACTCATCACACCCGAGTCAACAAAGCGCCACCCCCTCCAGAGTCGTGGGCCATAGTCCCAGGGGAAAACCCTACCAAACGAAAGCTAAGAAAAATTTAACTCTTTTCATCTATTCTATTACTCTTTCTTCTTTCCTCATTCTATTGCTGACCATCTAGTTATTAATATAACCATGTCAACTTCACCTCAAACTATTGCATTTAACGCTTGCCTTGTTATACCCTGTGAGGACTTGCCAAGTCAAACACAGCTCTCTACTTCAGAAAAGTACTTCTGTCCCTCCTGACGCTCCTCAGACTAGACATTGGTAAACTAGGACCATTTAATCCGGGGAGATTTCGATAAAGACCCCAGTGCCAACCAGGAGTGTTGCCCCCCGATGTACAGCTTTCGTGCCAGAGTTGGTCCAAAGTTCTGTGGACCACTAAAGAGCAAGGATGGACGGCCCCAACTGGTTTTTGTAATTTCCCTAAAACCATACATTCATTTTACTAGAGGATCATAGAGGTTAGAGACTTGAAATAAACTTTAGCAATTAAGACAGGATACCAAGATGCAAATGCCTGGTTAAAATGGATCAAATATTCTATCTACACATTAAACAAAAGCAATTGTTGTGCTTGTGCACATGGCAGGCCAAAAGCCCAGATTGTCCCCCTTCCACTAAGGTGGTCCTCCAGTCGACCAGGTGTAGCCTGCATGATAGCTCTTTTCCAGGATTCTACAGCCTGGAATAATAAGTCATGCCAAGCTCTCTCTGCTATATCCCAAAGTCCCTGCGGGTCAGCCCCCGAGGGCCATCCAGCTTCCATCTCCCAACACTAAGTTCACTTTGTGTCTCTCACGACAGGGAGGAAACTTAGCATTCCTTGGAGACCTGAAGGGATGCGATGAGCTTAAGAATTTTCAAGAGCTTATCAATCAGTCAGCCCTTGTTCATCCCTGAGTGGATGTGTGGTGGTATTGTGGTGGACCTTTACTGGGCACTCTGCTGAATAACTGGAGTGGCACTTGTACTTTAAGTCCAATTGGCTATCCCTTTCACCCTGGCATTTCATCAACCAGAAGGGAAAAAAAATAATTAGACATCATAAAGTGAGAGAAGCCCCTTATGGGTCTTTCGACTCTCATGTCTATTTAGGCACAATTGGAGTCCCACGAGGAATACCAGATCAATTTAAAGCTTGAAATCAAATAGCTGCAGAATTTGAGTCAATATTTTAGTAGGTGATAGCTAATAAAAATGTATATCAGATAAACTACATTTATTACAACCAATAGCAATGAGCTTTTCATGAGTTAAAAGAAAATCTCATGTCGGCCCCAGCCCTGAGGCTACCTGACCTGACAAAACTCTTTACACTCTATGTGTCAGAAAGAGAAAAAATGGCAGCTGGAGTTTTAACCCAGCCTGTGGGGCCTGGCCAAGGCCAGTGGCCCATCTCTCAAAACAACTAGACAGGGTTTCCAAAGTTGGCCCCCAGGTCTAAGGGCCCTAGCAGCAAAGGCCCTGTTAGCACAAGAAGCAGATAAACTAACCCTTAGGCAAAACCTGAATATAAAGGCCCCCCATGCTGTGGTAACTTTAGTAAATACCAAAGGACATCATTGGTTAACAAATGCTAGTTTAACCAAGTAACAAAGCTTGCTATGTGAAAATCCCCACATAACCACTGAAGTTTGCAAAACCCTAAACCCCACCACCTTGTTCCTGGTACCAGAGAGCCCAGTTGAACATAACTGTATAGAGGTGTTGGACTCAGTTTATTCTAGAACGCCCAACCTCCGAGACCATCCTTAAACATTAGTAGACTGTGAGCTGTAAGTGGACAGGAGCAGCTTCGCCAACCCGTGGGAAGTGACTCTGAAGAAGATGACAAGCCCTGCTCCAGTCACACCTGGAAGCTGACTGATCCACGCACGGCCGAAGCGTGAGGAAACTCATCGTGGGACTCATTTCCCTTAAAATTTGGACTTGTACACTAAGGACTTCAACTGACCTTCCTCAGACTGAGGGCTGTTCCCAGTGTATACATCAAGTCACTGAGGTAGGACAAAAGGTTGCTATGGTCCTATTATTTTATGGTTATTATAAGTATACTGGAACTCTAAAAAGAACTTGTTTGTATAATGTTATTCTATACAAGGTATGTAGCCCAGGAAATGACCAACCTGATGTGTGTTATGACCCATCTGAGCCTCCCATGACCACAGTTCTTAAAATAAGATTAAGGACTGAGGACTGGTGGGAACTTATAAACAATATGAGTAAAGTGTTAGCCAAAACAGGAAAAAAAAAAAAAAAAAAAGGGTGGTCAAACAAGTCACCTTAAAATTTGATGCCTGTGCTGTCATTAATAGTAATAAGTTAGGAATAAGATATGGTTCTCTTAATTAGGGACGAGACTATATGGCAGAAAATAAGTACATCTGTCATAAATTAGGACTGTGTGGAAATAAATGTAAATACTGGTCTTGTGTCATTTAGGCCACTTGGATAAAAGAAAAAAAATGATGAAAAGGATCCAGTCCACCTTCAGAAAAGAAAAAATGGCCCTTCCTGTACTAAGGGTCAATGTAACCACTTAGAGTTAGTAATAACCAATCCCCTTGATGCTCACTGTAAAAAAAGAGGAGTATGTGACCTTAGGAATTCATGGGGCCAGACTGGATCCTCGAGTAAATATCTTGGTTCAAGGAGAAGTTTACAAATGCTCTCCTGAGCCAGTGTTTCAAACTTTTTATGATAAACTAAATGTATCAGTACCAGAAATTCCAGGAAAAACAAGAAATTTGTTTTTGCAATTAGCTGAGCATGTAGCTCAGTCTCTCAATGTCACTTCATGTTATGTATGTGGAGGAACTGTAATGGGAGATCAATGGCCATGGGAAGCCTGAGAATTAGTGCCTACAGACCCAGTTCCTGATGAATTCCCAGCTCAAAAGAATCACCCTGATAATTTCTGGGTCCTAAAAGCCTGAGTTATTGGACAATATTGCATAGCTAGAGAAGGAAAAGAATTCATTCACCCTGTAGGATGACTTAGTTGTCTGGGACAGAAACTGTATATTGGTACCACAAAAACAGTCACTTGGTAGAGTTTAAATCAAACAGAGAGGAATCCATTTAGCAAATTCCCAAAGTTGCAAACCGTGTGGACCCACCCGGAGTCCCACCGGGACTGGACAGCCCCCACTGGATTGTATTGGATATGTGGGTATAGAGCTTATGCCAAATTACCTGACCAGTGGGCAGGCAGTTGTGTTATTGGCTCTATTAAACCATCTTTCTTCCTACTGCCCATAAAAACAGGTGAAATCCTGGGCTTCCCTGTCTATGCTTCCTGTGAAAAGAGAAGCATAGCTATAGGAAATTGGAAAGATGATGAATGGCCCCCTGAGAGAATTGTACAATATTATGGGCCTGCTACTTGGGCACAAGACAGCTCATGGGGATACTGGACCCCCATTTACATGATCAATCGAATCATATGGTTATAAGCTGTCTTAGAAATAATCACTAATAAAACTGGCAGAGCCTTGACTATTCTGGCCCGGCAAGAATCTCTGATGAGAAATGCTATCTATCAAAATAGATTGGCTCTCGACTACTTGCTAGCAGCTGAAGGAGGGGTCTGTGGAAAATTTAACCTTACTAATTGCTGCCTACACATAGATAATCAAGGGCAAGTAATTGAAGACATAGTTAGAGATATGACAAAACGGGCACATGTGCCTGTGCAAGTGTGGCATGGATTTGATCCTGGGGCCATGTTTGGAAAATGGTTCCCAGCGCTAGGAGGATTTAAAACTCTTATAATAGGAGTTATAATAATAATAGGAACCTGCCTACTGCTCCCTTGTTTGATACTTCTACTTCCTAAAATGATAAAAAGCTTCATCGCTACCTTAGTTCACCAAAATGCCTCAGCACAAATGTACTATATAAATCACTATCGATCTGTCTTGCAAGAAGACATGGGTAGTGAAAATGAAAGTGAGAACTCCCCCTAATAAAATGAGTGAGAGTCTCAAAAGGGGGGAATAAGGGAGGAGACCACCACTCATATTGTCTTATAACCAATTTCTGCCTCCAAAAAAAGAAGAAGTAAAAACTAAAAGGCAGAAATGAAATCCACAGGCAGACAGCCTGGCATGGCACCCTGGGCCTGGTAGTTAAAGATCGACCTCTGACCTAATTGGTTCTGTTATCTATAGATTACAGACATAAAGAAATGCACTGTGAAAATCCATATGTTGTTTTGTTCCAATCTAACTACCAGCACATGCGGCCCCCAGTCACATACCCCCTGCTTGCTCAATCAATCACGACCCTCTCACATGCACCCCCTTAGAGTTGTGAGCCCTAAAAGGGACAGCAATTGCTCACTCGGGGAGCTCGGCTCTTGAGACAGGAGTCTTGCCGGTGTGCCTGGCTGAATAAGCCCCTTTGTTCTTTAACTCGGTGTCTGAGGAGTTTTGTCTGCATCTTGTCCTGCTACAAAAGAAGTTGGTCAAAACCCACCAAAACCAAGATGGCCATGAGAGTGACCTCTGGTCATCCTCACTGCTTATCATATGCTAATTATTATACATTAGCATGCTAAAAGACATGCCCATCAGTGCATGACAGTTTACAAATGCCATGGCAGCATCAGGAAGTTACCCTATATGGTCTAAAAAGGGGAGGAGGCCAGGCGCAGTGGCTCACACCTGTAATTCCAGCACTTTGAGAGGCCGAGGTGGGCAGATCACCTGAGGTCGGGAGTTTGAGACCAGCCTGGCCAACATAGTGAAACCCTGTCTCTACTAAAAATACAAAAATTAGCCGGGCGTGGTGGCGGGCACCTGTAATCCAGCTACTCAGGAGGCTGAGGCAGGACAATTGCTTGAGACCAGCCTGGCCAACACAGTGAAACCCCATCTCTACTAAAAAATAGAAAAAAAATTAGCCGGGCGTGGTGGCAAAAGCCTGTAATCCTAGCTACTTGTGAGGTTGAGGCAGGAGAATTGCTTGAACCTGGGAGGCGGAGGTTGCAGTGAGCCCAGACCACACCATTGCACTCCAGCCTGGGCAACAAGAGCAAAACTCCGTCTCACAAAAAAAAAAAAAGAAAAAAAAAACTCTTCTCTGCCTCACTACACAAAATGCGAATCTCCATTATAGCACTCAATAGCTTTACATCTTCAGTGGGTACCTTGAATAAAGGCAAGGTCTTCCTTTCAAGCCATAACTCTCACCTGTCCCTGTCTCAGAAATTGTGGCCCTCTCACGCCAAGCTTTTCTCTTCTGTGCCTTTGCACCTTGTGGTTTTTCTGAAATGGTGTCTTTCGTCTGTCCTGGCTAAGTCCAACTCATTAAAGGTGGGCTTCGGGATTACTTCTGGGAAGCCCTTTTTTGTTTTTTTTGAGACGGAGTCTCACTCTGTCGCCCAGGCGGGAGTGCAGTGGCCGGATCTCAGCTCACTGCAAGCTCCGCCTCCCGGGTTCACGCCATTCTGCCTCAGCCTCCCCAGTAGCTGGGACTACAGGCGCCCGCCACCTCACCCGGCTAGTTTTTTTGTACTTTTTAGTAGAGACGGGGTTTCACCGTGTTCGCCAGGATGGTCTCCATCTCCTGACCTTGTGATCCGCCCATCTCGGCCTCCCAAAGTGCTGGGATTACAGGTTTGAGCCACCGCGCCCGGCCTCTGGGAAGCCTTTACTCAAGTACCCCAAAGCCTCCCAAGACTGGGATGGGGATCTTTACTGCTCACTCCCTAACCCACCTCCAGGGGCAGGGACCACATCTTACTTTCTTCCTGCCTTCAGTGAATTTTTTTTTTTTTTTTTCCTGAGACGGAGTTTTATTCTCGTTGCCCAGGTTGGAGTGCAATGGCATGATCTCGGCTAACCGCAACCTCCGTCTCCCAGGTTCAAGCGATTCTCCTGCCTCAGCCTCCCGAGTAGCTGGGATTACAAGCATAAGCGACACGCCCGGCTAATTTTGTCTTTTTAGTAGAGACGGGGTTTCTCCATGTTGGTCATGCTGGTCTCGAACTCCTAACCTCAGGTGATCTGCCCACCTCGGCCTCCAAAGTGGTAGGATTACAGGTGTGAGCCCCCGTGCCCTGCCCAATGTTCATCTGAAGAATTCAGCCTAACATTTTCCAGCGGGCAAGCAGTTGAGTCAGAAATTAGCGCTTAGATTCTGGCAGGGCTCTAATTCAAATGCAAAATTCTTAAATAGCCTCACTTTAGTAGAGTTCTTTACAGTTTGCAAAACAATTCTCATACAGCTACTCTTTATGTCCTGGGGCAGGCAGGAGGCGCAGAAAGGAAATGTTTTAAACCAGGAGCTAGAGAGAAACGGGAAAATCCCGGCATAGAGATAACAATTTTGAGAAAGGAGCCAACAGCAAGCATGACCTTGCTCATCAGAGGAACTCCACCCTGGCACCTCGGATCCCCGCCCGTAGAGTCTGCGGCGCACCGAGCCCTCCCACCTCGAAGACTACCAATCCCAGCATGCCTCACAGTGAGTGACAGAACGCAGGGCATGCCGGGACACGTAGTCCCACCCTAGCACAGGAAAAGGTTAGAACGTCCTATGACGTCAGGAGGGCTCGGGAAAGGGGTTCGGAACCGGTCCAGGCTCAAGTTAAATCTCCCTCTAAAGAGCCGACCCTGGTTTCTTTGGCGACTCGGTTTTGACTCTAAACAGGTCCTGCTCCACAGTCTGGGCGGGCCTATGGTGTGTGCTGAGTAGCCTCTAGCGTGGAAGTACTGGAGCCAAGAAATAGTTTTCGAGACACTGGTTTGTTAGAGTAGTGGTACGTAGGGTGCCGCCCTAAACGGGGGCTGAGACGCTGCTTTTTCAGCAGCGCCAGTGAGGACGTGGCAAGACTGCCTCCGGCGTACGCTTCCTCTTCCTCAGCCCGTCGGGTTAGGGGCGCGGGAGGCGCAGAGGCTGCTGGGAACGCGCATGCGCCTAGCGCGGTGGGAGTCCACCTTTAACGTCCGCGGGCGCGGGGTGTGTCGGGTGTCGACAGCGGCGCTTTGCGGCCGGTCGTGCGGGTCGGGCGCGGGCGGGCGCGGCGGTAGTGGCGCGCACAGGTGATTGACTGGCCAGCTGCCTGAGGGAGCGCCGGGTCCTCCTCGCTAGCAGGTGGCTGAGCCCATTGGGGCGGCGGTGCAGACCGCGGCGGCGGCGGCGGCGGTCTGGCTCGGGAGGCGTTCCTGGGGCCAAGGCCATGGCCCCGCGGCTGCAGCTGGAGAAGGCGGCCTGGCGCTGGGCGGAGACGGTGCGGCCGGAGGAGGTGTCGCAGGAGCACATCGAGACCGCTTACCGCATCTGGCTGGAGCCGTGCATTCGCGGCGTGTGCAGGTGAGGCCCGCGCACCGCGCCTCGCGGGCCCCTTGCGCCGGACCTTGGAAAGCCGGGGCGGGGTGGGGGGAAAGAAGACGGCTAGCCCTTTGCGTGCATTTGGGAGGCGCGGAGCCGAGCGAGGTGGAGTTTCTCCTTCTGCGCCGTCTGCGCGACCTGGGAAACGCAGCCTTCCTAGGCTGTGCGCGGAGGTGATGCTGGCCAAAGCACTTTAGGAAGGTTTGGGTTCCCATCCAGAAGATGGCGGTGGAGATGAAGGCAGGAGCTAAGAGCTTAGCAAGCGTTGATGACTGGGGTATCTTGGCCACATCACGGCTCTTTCGTTTGTGAAAAGGAACTTTGAAAGTGAGCTTCATCACAGTGTATCTTGTTGGTGTTGACACCGAAGGCCTGATCATCTTAGTATTATTTTTGGAGAGGGCAGCTTTAGAAAAAACTGTGGTCAGCCTACGTCATCGATACCCTCCACCCCCGTTGACCTTCCCTCACTCGTTAATCTAGTTTTTTTGTTTTTTTTTGTTTGTTTGTTTGTTTTTAGCCTTTCTTTGGTCGTTCTGGTTCGACACCACTTTACCGAATACCAAGTTTGAGCTGTGATAGTGCTGTCCTTCACGTCTGCCCCGCCCTTGAACCTTGCCTTTCCTTAACCCCCTCTTGTAGATTGAATCCTTAGGCTTTGCTTCTGTTTGTTCCTTTTTTTCCACCTTGTAACGCGGGAACTATAGTTTTTGTTTCAGAATGTTGTTGAAATTGACTTGGCCAAGCCGGGCATGCTCAGTAGCCGTCTTTCGGCAGGCATTTATGAAATGCTTTCTGGAGTTTTTACATTCCGCTGGGGGATCCTGAAGGAATGGAAGTATGGTCTCTGGCTTTGGAGCTTAAAGTCTAGTCTGAGACGTGAAACAGGTTAGGGAGTTTCTGTAAAGCAAACGAATAAGTCCAAGCTCTGGGCGTCTGTCTCACAAGGAGGGTAAATCTGACTTTAACAGTAAGTTCTGGAATGACTGAAGTCTGTGTATAATAGAAATAATCAAGCTTCAGTCAGTTTCCAGACTAACCAAATAATGTAAATTCTTAAGAGTTCTGGTTGTTTGTGAGCCAGGGTCTCACTCTGTCACCCAGGCTGAAGTGCAGTGGCACAAGCTCGGCTCACTGCAACCTCCACTTCCCTGGCTCAAGCGATCCTCCTACCTCAGCCTCCGGAGTAGCTGGGATGAGAGGCATGGGCCACCACGCCCGACTCAATTTTGTATTTTTAGTAGAGATGGGTTTTCCCCATGTTGGCCAGGCTGGTCTCGAGCTCTGGGCTCAAGCGATCTGCCCACCTCCTCTGGGATTACAGGCGTGAGCCACCATGCTGGGCCAATAGTTCCGAGATATATATATTTATTTATTTATTTATTTATTTATTTATTTATTTATTTATTGAGATGGTGTTTCGCGCTTGTTGCTCAGGCTGGAGTGCAATGGCGCGATCTCAGCTCACTGCAACCTCCACCTCTCTGGTTCAAGCGATTCTCCTGCTTCAGCCTCCTGAATAGCTGGGATTACAGGCATGCACCATCATGTCCGGCTAATTTTTTTTTTTTTTTGGTATTTTTAGTAGACAGGGTTTCTCCATGTTGGTCAGGCTGGTCTCGAACTCCTGACCTCAGGTAATTTGCCTGCCTTGGCCTCGGAAAGTGCTGGGATTACAGGTGTGAGCCACTTTCCACCTGGCTGATACTTTTTCTTTTTTTTTTTTTTTTTTCTGAGACAGCATCGCGAGACGCTGGAAAAATTTAAAAAAAGAATACATTAAAAAAATATTTTGTGTGTTTTTAGTAGAGACGGGGTTTTGTCATGTTAGCCAGGGTGGTCTCGATCTCCTGACCTCGTAATCCACCCGCCTCGGCCTCCCAAAGTGCTGGGATTACAGGCGTGAGCCACACAGTTTTTAAAAGAAAAAAAGAATAGACCCGGTGTGGTGGCTCATGCCTGTAAGCCCAGCACTTTGGGAGGCTGAGACCAGCCTGGCCAGCATGGTGAAACCCTGTCTCTACTAAAAATACAAAAATTAGCCGGGCGTGGTGGCGGGCGCCTGTAATCCCAGCTACTGGGGTGGCTGAGGCAGGAGAATCACTTGAACCTGGGAGGTGGAGGTTGCAGTGAGCCAAGATGGTGCCACTGCACTCCAGCCTGGGCAACAGGGCCAGACTTTGTCCCAAAAAAAAAAAAAAAATTATCTTATCTTGGCCTCTGTATTCTCTGTATGTTCTGTCTCTAAATTTCTCTGTTCTGGACATTTTATATGAATGGAATCCTAAAATATGTGGACTTTTGTGACTGATTTCCTTTACTTATCATGTATTTAAGGGTCATCCATGTTGTAGCATGTTTCAGCACTTCATTAAAAAAATACCTGGGAAATACATATAACAGTGTTTACCATCTTAAAGTGCACAATTCGGTGGGTTTCAATACCTTTATAGTGTTGTACAACCATCACCACTGTCTGGTTCCAGAACTTTTCATTATCCTAAAAGGAAACAGCATCTGTTAGTCACGTCCCACTTTTCCCCCTCCCCCAGCCCCTGGCAACTGCTAATCTACTTTCTGTCTCTGGATTTCTCTATTGATATTTCCACGGAATATTACAGCAATGGAGTTATACAGTACATGGCCATTTGTGTCTGGTTTCACTTAGCATAATGTTTCCAAGGGTTATCCCTCCTGCACATGTGTCAGTACTTTATTCCTTACGGCTGAGTATTCCATTTTATGGATAATGCCACATTTTATGTATCTGTTCATCAGTTGAGGGACATTTTGATAACTTCCAACTTTTGGTTATTTTGAGTAGGACTTCTCTGAATATTTGCATGCAAGTTTTGGTTTGAACGTCCGATTTCAGTTCTTTACCTGGGAGTGGAATTACTGGGTCATACACAGTCAATTCTGTGTTTAACTTACTGAACCGTGAAACTTTTCCACAGTGGTTGTACCGATTTACGTTCCCACCAGTGATGTATGAGGGTTCAACTGCCTCATTATCCTCATAAACATGTACTGTTTTCTGTTTTTCTGATTAGGCCTTCCTAGTTGGGTGTGAAGTGATACATCTTTGTGGTTTTGATTTGCATTTTCCTAGTGACTAATGAGTTCAGTGTCTTTTCACGTGCTTGTTGCCTCTTTTCTTTTTATTGATCAATAATATGCCATTGGACGGGCACGGTGGCTTACACCTGTAATCCCAGCACTTTGGGAAGCTAGGTGGGCAGATTACGAGGTCAGGAGATCGAGACCATCCTGGCTAACACAGTGAAATCCCGTCTCTACTAAAGAATACAAAAAATTAGCCGGGCGTGGTGGCGAGTGCCTATAGTCCCAGCTATTCGGGAGGCTGGGGCAGGAGAATGGCGTGAACCCAGGAGGCGGAGCTTGCAGTGAGCCTAGATCACGCCACTGCACTCCAGCCTGGACGACACAGGGAGACTCTGTCTCAAAAAAAAAAAAAGTAATAAAAATATGCCATCATATCTCTGTATCTACCACATTTTTAATTTGCATTCGTCTGCTGATAGACATTTGGGTTGTTTCTACTTTTTGGTTATTATGAATAATGTTGCTATGAACGTTCGTGTAGTAGTTGTTATGTGGGCATTTGTTTTTATTTCTCTTGGTTATAGAACTGGAAGTGGGACTGTTGGGTTGTGGGGTAACTTTTAACTTTATTATTATTATTATTATTATTTTTTGAAACAGAGCCTCTCTCTGTTGCCCAGGCTGGAGTGTAGTGGTGCCATCTCGGCTCACTGCAACCTCCGCCTCCTCGGTTCAAGTGATTCTCGTGCCTCAGCCTCCCAGTCGCTGGGCTTACAGGTGCCCACCACCACGCCGGCTAATGTTTTGTATTTTTTAGTAGAGACTGAGTTTCGCCAGGTTGGCCAGGCTGGTCGTGAACTCCTGATCTTGGGTGATCCACCCACCTCAGCCTCCCAGAGTACTGGGATTACAGGCTTGAGCCACCTCACCCAGCACTTTTATTTATTTATTTTTTGAAATGAGGTCTCACTCTGTAACCCAGATTGGATTGCAGTGCAATCATGGCTCACTGCAGCTTTGAACTCCTGGGCTCAAGGAATCCTCCCGCCTCAGCCTCCTGCCACTACAGGCGCATGCCACAACACGTGGCTAATTAAAAAAAATTTTTTTGCCAGGTGCGGTAGCTCACACCTGTAATCCCAGCACGTTGGGAGGCCGACACAGGCGGATCACGAGGTCAGGAGATCGAGACCGTCCTGGCCAACATGGTGAAACCCTGTCTCTACTAAAAATACAAAAAATTAGCCAGGCATGGTGGCGGATGCCGGTAGTCCCACTCAGGAGGCTGAGGCAGGAGAATGGCGTGAACCTGGGAGGCGGAGCTTGCAGTGAGCCGAGATTGCATCACTGCACCACTCCAGCCTGGGTGACACAGTGAGACTCCATCTCAAAAAAAAAAAAAAATTTTTTTTTGTGGAAATGGAGTCCCACTTTAGTGCCCAGGTCGATCTTGAACTCCTTGCTTCAAGTGATCCTCCTGCCTTGGCCCCCTAAAATGCTGCGCTTGCATGAGTTCATGGCCTTTTTTTTTGGCTTTTTTTTTTTTTTTTTAAATATGAGTGTCTTGCTGTATTGTGTAGGCTGTCCTTGAACTCCTGGGCTCACTCAATCCTCCTGCCTCAGCTTCCCTAGTAGCTGGGACTATAGGCGTGAACTAACATGCCTGTGTTTAATATTTTGAGGAATTATCAGGTTGCTTTCCAGAGTGACTGCACTATTTTCCAAATTCACAAGCAGTGTATGAGGATTCCAATTGTTGCATGTCTGTGTACTTGTTACTGCCTTTTTTCTTTTAGCCATCCTAGTGGGTGTGAAGTGGTGTCTTTTATGTTTTGATTTGTGTTTCAGTGATGACTAATCATATTAAACATCTTTTTGTGTACTTATTGGCCATGCATACATCTTTTTTGGAGAAATGTCTGTTGAAATCCTTTGCATGCTTTTAAATTGAGTTGCCTTTTTATTATTGAGTTGTGATCTTGTTTTGGTCTTGTTTTTGTTTTGTTTTTTTTGAGACAGAGTCTCGCTCTGTCACCCAGGCTGCAGTGCAGTGGTGCCATCTCGGCTCACTGCAACCACCGCCTCCCAGGTTCAAGTGATTCTCCTGCCTCAGCCTCCCGAATAGCTGGGACTACAGGCTCATACCACCACGCCTAGCTAATTTTTTTTTGGTATATTTAGTGGAGGTGGGGTTTCACCATGCTGGCCAGGCTGGTCTCAAACTCCTGACCTTGTGATACGCCCACCTCAGCCTCCCAAAGTGCTAGGATTACAGGCGTGAGCCACTGCATCCGGCTGAGTTGTGTTCTTTTTTTTTTTTTTGAGACGGAGTCTCGCTGTGTCACCCAGGCTGGAGTGCAGTGGCCAGATCTCGGCTCACTGCAAGCTCCGCCTCCCGGGTTTACGCCATTCTCCTGCCTCAGCCTCCGAGTAGCTGGGACTACAGGCGCCCACCACCACGCCCGGCTAGTTTTTTGTATTTTTTAGTAGAGACGGGGTTTCACGGTGTTAGCCACGATGGTCTCGATCTCCTGACCTCGTGATCCACCCGCCTCGGCCTCCCAAAGTGCTGGGATTACAGGCTTGAGTGTTCTTTATATATACTACATATAAGTCCCTTATTAGATACATGATTTGGAAATATTTTTTCTAATTTCTGTGACTTTTAATTTTATTGGTGGTATCATTTTCAGTACAAAAGCTTTTAATGTTGATGTAGTCCAATTTCTTTTTCTTCTCCATCTTCTTATTCTTATTAACGAAGCAGGCTTGTTGCCCAGCCTTGAGAGCAGTAGTGTGATCGTAGCTCACTGTAGCCTTAAACTCCTGGGCTCAAGTGATCTTTTTGCGTCAACATCCCCAGTAGGTACAACTGCAGGTTGTACCACCACACCCAGCTAATTTTTTTGGTATTTTTTGTAGAGTTGGGGTCTTGCTATGTTACCCAGGCTGACCTTGAACCTTTAGCCTCAAGCAGTCCTGCTTCAGCTTCCCAGGGTACTGGGATTATAGGTGTGAACTACCTGGCCCCAACATTGTACTATTTCTTTGATACTTTTGGTCTTGTAAGAAGCCACACCTCACCCAAGGTTTGAGCAGTTTTAATTAATGAATTAGTTAATTTTATGAGACAAGGTCTGGCTCTGTTGCCCAGACTGGAGTACAGTGGTGCAGTCTTAGCCCAACGCAACCTCTGCCTCCCAGGGGCTTCAGCCATCCTCCTACCTCAGCCTCCCAAGTAGCTGTGACTACAAGCATGCTCCACCACACTCGGCTAATTTTTGGTGTTTTTTTTTTTTTTTTCTCAGATGGAGTCTCACTCTGTTGTCCAGGCTGAGTGTAGTGGTGCAATCTTGGCTCACTGCAACCTCCGCCTCCTGGGTTCAAGCAGTTTTCCTGCCTTAGCTTCCTGAGTAGCTGGGATTGCAGGCACCCACCACCACGCCTGGCTAATTTTTGTATTTTTAGTAGAGATGGGGTTCTGCCCTGTTGGTCAGGCTGGTCTCGAACTCCTGACCTTAGGGATCCGCCCGCCTTGGCTTCCCAAAATGCTGGGATTACAGGCGTGAGCCACTGTGCCTGGCCCTGTCAGCTTTTATTTAGATATCCAAAAAACTCTCTTTCTACTCACTTTCTTCTTTTTTTTTGAGACAAGACACTATTCACTTTCTCCTTTTTTATGGAGACAGAGTCTTGCCACGTTGTCCAGGCTGGTCTCAAACTCTTGGGCTCTAGCAGTCCTCCCTCCTCAGCCTCCTAAATTGCTGGGATTCCAGGCATGAGCCTTTCTCCTTTTGTTTGTTTCTTCTCTTTGCAGGAAGAGATTAAATACATAAATAGTATCACCAATATGTATTTTTCATACTTTATGCAACGATTTGTTATGAGATACCAAAGCTGAAGAATGAAGTGTTTGACCACATTCAAAGACCACATGTGTCAGGACTGTTTACATTTCTGAAAGTACTTAGGACAATCACAGGATGAAAGCAGTGTGTACTAAATCCTCTGTCCACAGAATTCTGCAAATATTGTATGTCTTGAGGGCAGACTTGTTTGCTCACAGTGAGGTCAGTGGTCAAGTAAGTTCCTGGAAGTAAAATTGTTTGGTACGGGATGTATGTTTTTCATTTTGATCCGTATTGCTAAATTGCCCCTCAAAATGAGGATTTCTCTTTACGTTTCCCTGTCAATGTGTGAGTATCTTACATATATATCATGCCCTCACCCACATAATGTGTTAGTCACACTTTTTGATCTAGTGCAAAGGGTGTCATATGTTTAATAGGTATTTCTTTTGTTACAGTTTCTTTTTATTACAGTTTTTTGATGTGAAATTTGTTTTGTTTTGTTTTTGAGACGGGGGTCTTACTATGTTGCTTAGGCTGGTCTCAAACTCCTGGGCTGAAGCTGTCTTCCTTCCTCAGCTTCCTGAGTAGCTGGGATTACAAGTGCATGTCACCATGCCCAGCCTTGATATGAATTTTCAAAGACAGAATTTACTTATATTTCCAGCCATGTATAGGAGTACAATGTCTTGTTCTCATTAGGGAAACATCATATGACTATTACCAAATTAAAACATTACAGAAATGTGTGAAGCACTCTAGAAAGCCAGTGTCATGCCACCTTACATCAGTGGCTTTGTAGCTCTAGTCCAAAACCCTAATGAGGGTCATGTGCGGTGGCTCACGCCTGTAATCCCAACACTTTGTTAGGCTGAGATAGGAGGATTACTTGAGGTCAGGAGTTTGAGACCAGTCTGGTCAACATGGCAAAAACCCATTTCAACTAAATTAGCCAGGCATGGTGGCGGTATACACCTGTAATCCCAGCTACTCAGGAGGCTGAGGCACGAGAATCACTTGAACCCAGGAGGTGTAGGTTGCAGTGAGCCAAGATTGATTGAGCCACTGCACTCCAACCTGGGTGACAGAGTGAGACTCTGTCTCAATAAAAACCAACCAACCAAACAAAATAACCCTAATGAAGACCCATAGTCCCAGCTACGCTGGAGGCTGAGGTGGGAGAGTGACCTGAGCCTGGGAGGTGGAGGTTGCAGTGAGCCAAGATCATGCCGCTGCACTCCAGCTTGGGTGACAGAGCAAGACCCTGTCTCAAAAAAAAGGAAAAAGAAAAAAGAGGAGTCACAATACATACTTTGTTGCAACTTGTTTCTATTATTCATGCATGTAAATCTGCCTTATTTATTTATTTATTTTTGAGAGAGTCTTGCTTTGTTGCCCCGGCTGGAGTGCAATGCGTGATTTTGGCTCACTGCAACCTCAGCCTCCTGGATTCAAGTGATTCTTGGAGCCTCAGCCTCCAGAGTAGCTGGGACTACAGGCATGGGCCACCATGCTTGGCTAATTTTTATAGTTTAGTAGAGGTGGGGTTTCGCCCTGTTGGCCAGGCTGGTCTCGAACTCCTGACTTCAGGTGATCCACTTGCCTCAGCCTCCCAAAGTGGTGGGATTACAGGTGTGAGCCGCCGCACCCGGATATTCTTTTTTCGTTTGTTTGTTTGTTTTGAGACAGAATCTTGCTCAGTCGCCAGGCTGGAGTGCAATGGCGCAATCTTGTCTCACTGCAACCTCTGCCTCCCGGATTCAAGTGATTCTCTTGCCTCGACCTCCCGAGTAGCTGGGACTACAGGAGCGCACCACCACACCTGGCTAATATTTGTATTTTTAGTAGAGATGTGGTTTCACCGCGTTGGCCAGGATGGTCTCCATCTGCTGACCTCGCAGTCCGCCTGCCTCAGCCTCCCAAAGTGCTGGGATTACAAGCATGAGCCACCGCACCCGGTCCTATTCTTTTTTTAAAAAATATTTTTGGCCGGGCGCGGTGGCTCAAGCCTGTAATCCCAGCACTTTGGAGGCCGAGATGGGCGGATCACGAGGTCAGGAGATCGAGACCATCCTGGCTAACACGGTGAAACCCCGTCTCTACTAAAAAATACAGAAAAAAACTAGCTGGGTGAGGTGGCGGGCGCCTATTGTCCCAGCTACTCAGGAGGCTGAGGCAGGAGAATGGCGTGAACCTGGGAGGCGGAGCTTGCAGTGAGCCGAGATCGCGCCACTGCACTCCAGCCTGGGCGACAGAGCGAGAGTCCATCTCAAAAAAAAAAAAAAAAATTTTATGTGTCTTTATGGTATATAACATAGGATACTGTGTTTATGGTATATAACATAGGATACATTAACAGATAGTAAAATGGTAACTGTAGTGAGGCAGATTGACATCTATTATCTCACAGTTACAAATTCTGTGTGTGACAAGAGAAGCTAAAATCTCATTTAACAGGAGCCTGGAGCCCCAAATGCATATCTGCCTCACTATTATTATTATTATTATTTTTTTTTTTTAGATGGAGTTTTGCTCTTGTTGCCCAGGCTGGAGTACAACGGGGCAATCTTGGCTCACTGCAACCTCCACCTCCCAGGTTCAAGCGATCCTCCTGCCTCAGCCTCCCGAGTAGCTGGGATTACAGGCGCCCGCCACCACATCTGCCTAATTTTTGTATTTTTAGTAGAGCCACCACACCCAGCCAGTTATATAGTTTATTTAAAAATAGAGATGGAGTCTTGCTATGCTGCCCTGACTGGTCTTGACTTCCTGATTTCAAGCAGTCCTTCCATCTTGCCCTCCCAAAGTGCTGGGATTACAGGTGTGAGCCACTGTGCCTAACCTGCGTTATAATTTATTTGACCAGTTTCCTGTTGATGGACTTTGGGGTTTTTGGGTTTTGATATTACAATCACTGTGCCTAACCTGCGTTATAATTTATTTAACCAGTTTCCTGTTGATGGACTTTAGGGTTTCTGGGTTTTGATATTACAACCCGTGCTGCCCTAGCCAGCCCTCTGCATTGATCTTGAGTGTTGAGTGAGTGCTTTCACTTAGGTTGCTAAATGAGAAATTGCTGAGGTAAAGGAACTGTTCAGAATTTTGATAGATGCCAAAAGTTCGTACCATTTATCCTGGTCCTCTAGAGTGAGTGTGCCTATTACCTTATTCAAAGCATTCCTATTCCCAACTTCCATTTGATTAGCGAAAAATAGCATCTTCTTTTCATTCGCCATTTTTTGCTGGTGACATTGAGCGTCTTTTTAATTTTATTTTTTAGTTTTATAGAGATAGGATCTCGTGTTGCCCAGGACAGTCTTGAACTCCTGGGCCCAAGCAGTCCTCAGCTTTGGCTTCCCAAAGTGCTGGGATTACAGGCATGAGCCACTGCATCCTGTCTCCTTTTTATATTTACTTGCCATTTGTATTTCTCCTGTGAATTGTGTGATCTGCATTGTTGGTCATTTTCTTACTGATTTTCAAGAGCTTATTGAATATTTCTTTTTTTTTTTTTTTTGAGACCGAGTGTCAGGGTGTCACCCAGACTGGAGTGCAGTGGTGTGATTTCAGCTCGCTGCAACCTGTGCCTCCCGGGTTCAAGCGATTCTCCTGCCTCAGCCTCCCAAGTACCTGAGACTACAGGTGCCCACCACTATGCCTGACTAATTTTTGTATTTTTGTAGAGACAGGGTTTCACTATGTTGGCCAGGCTGGTCTTGAACTCCTGTCCATGTGATCTGCCCGCCTCAGCCTCCCAAAATGCTGGATTACAGGCGTGAACCACCATGCCTGGCTGAATATTTCTTTCTTTTTCCTTTTTTCTCCTTTATTTTTTTTTTTTTTGAGACGGAGTCTCACTCTGTCACCCAGGCTGGAGTGCAGTGGCCCGATCTCAGCTCACTGCAAGCTCCGCCTCCCAGGTTTACGCCATTCTCCTGCCTCAGCCTCCCAAGTAGCTGGGACTACACGTGCCCGCCACCTCGCCTGGCTAGTTTTTTGTCTTTTTAGTAGAGATGGGGTTTCACCATGTTAGCCAGGATGGTCTCGATCTCCTGACCTCGTGATCCACCTGTCTCGGCCTCCCAAAGTGCTGGGATTACAGGCTTGAGCCACCACGCCCGGCCTTTTCTCCTTTTTTGAGACGGAGTCTCGCTCTGTTTCCCAGGCTGGAGTGCCATGGTGCGATTTCAGCTCACTGCAACCTCTGCCTCCCAGGTTGGAGCTATTCTTTACTTCAGCCTCCCAAGTAGCTGGGATTACAGGTGTGCGCCACCACTCCTGGCTAATGTTTGTATTTTCAGTAGAGACAGGGTTTCACCACGTTGGCCAGGCTGGTCTTGAATTCCTTACTTCAGATGATCCACCTGCCTTGGCCTCCCAAAGTGCTGGGATTATAGGCGTGAGCCACCACACCCGGCCTAGTTTATTGAATATTTCAGTCAAAGATATTTTCTGCGGTATTTTTGGACTTTGTGGACTTTTTTTCCTTTTGGTACATTAGTTTTTGATTTTTTTATGTGGTAAAATTTGTGAATGCTTTTTTTTAATGGTTTCTGGATTTCCCAATTCTGACGTTATAAAAATATTCACTCATGTTTTCTTTTAGTACTGATGGTTTACTTTTATGTAACCTTTATGTTTTTATAATTTAATTTGATTTATGGATTGGGGTAGGGATACATCAATATTTTAATTTTACTTTTTACCAAATGGCTACTCAATTGTTTTAAACTGTTTATTGAACAATTCAGTCTTTTCCCTCACCAGTTAAAAAGCCACCTTTATTACATGGCAAATTCCCTATTTACTTGGGTTTATTTCTCAGCCCTATTTTTTTTTATTTTTTTTGAGACAGAGTTTTGCTCTTATTGCCCAGGCTGGAGTGCAATGGCGCAATCTCGGCTCACCGCATCTTCCACCTCCTGGATTCAAGCGATTCTCCTGTCTCATCCTCCTGAGTAGCTGGAATTACAGGCATGTGCCACCATGCCTGGCTAATTTTGTATTTTTAGTAGAGACGGGGTTTCTCCATGTTGGTCAGACTCTTCTCGACCTCTCGACCTCTTGACCTCAGGTGATCGGCCTGCCTTGGCCTCCCAAAATGTTGGGATTATAGGTGTGAGCCACTGCGCCTAGCCTCTCAACCCCATTTTTTTTACCTTTGATTAATTTCATTGAACAACTGTACTGATGCCACAATTCTAATTTTTTTTTGTTTGTTTGTTTTTTGTTTTTTTTTGAGACGGAGTCTTGCTCTGTCGCCCAGGCTGGAGTGCATTGGCATGATCTCAGCTCACTGCAAGCTCCGCCTCCTGGGTTCATGCCATTCTCCTGCCTCAGCCTCCGGAGTAGCCAATTCTAATTATTTTATAATATTTAAAAACTATTTGATAAGGTGAGACCTAAATTCCTTTTAGAATTTTTCTCATGGTTCTCATGAAAAATAAATAAACAAATAATTTATAATTATTGTATTAACTATAATTTTTACTTATAAAATCATAATTATAAAATTATAAATAATTATGAATTATTATAAAATTTATAGTTAATATATTAATAATTACTACTAATTTATTTATTTTTTGAGACGGAGTCTCACTCTGTCGCCCAGGCTGGATTGCAGTGGCATGATCTTTGCTCCCTTCAGCCTCCACCTCCCCGTTTCAGGTGATTCTCCTGCCTCAGCCTCCCAAGTAGCTGGAACTACAGGCGCGCGCCACCATGCCCAGCTACTTTTTGTATTTTCAGTAGAGATAGGGTTTCACCATATTGGCCAGGATGGTCTCGATTTCGAAAATTTAAACAATTATTTGTATTTTTTTTTTTTTTTTTTTTTGAGACGGAGTCTTGCTCTGTCGCCCAGGCTGGAGTGCAGTGGCCGGATCTCAGCTCACTGCAAGCTCCGCCTCCCGGGTTCACGCCATTCTCCTGCCTCAGCCTCCCGAGTAGCTGGGACTACAGGCGCCTGCAACCACGCCCGGCTAGTTTTTTGTATTTTTTAGTAGAGACGGGGTTTCACCGTGGTAGCCAGGATGGTCTCGATCTCCTGACCTCGTGATCCGCCCGTCTCGGCCTCCCAAAGTGCTGGGATTACAGGCTTGAGCCACCGTGCCCGGCCATAATTATTTGTATTTTAATTGTTTTTTGAGACAGTCTTGCTTTGTCATCTAGGCTGGAGTGCAGTGCCATGATCTTAGCTCACTGTACCCTCCCCCTCCTGGGTTCAAGTGATTCTTGTGCCTCAGCCACCTGAGTAGCTTGGATGTGCCACCGTGCCTGGCTGATTTTTTTGTATTGTTTAGTAGAGATGGGGTTTCACCATCTTGGCCAGGCTGGTCTTCAACTCCGGGCCTCAAGTGATCTGCTTGCCTCAGTGTCCCGTAGTGCTGGGATTACAGGCGTGAGGCACTGTACCCAGCTTGAAAATTTATTTTTTTACAAACAGAAAAGCACACAAATCATAATAACAACACTTGATTGGCTGGGTGCGGTGGCTCATGCCTGTAATCTCAAGGCTTAGGGAGGCCAAGGCATGCAGATCACCTGAGGTCAGGAGTTTGAGACCAGTCTGGCCAATATGGTGAAACCTCATCTCTGCTAAAAATACAAAAAATTAGCTGGGCATGGTGGTGCGCGCCTGTAGTCCCAGCTACTCAGAAGGCTGAGGCAGGAGAATTGCTTGAACCTGGGAGGCAGAGGTTGCAGTGAGCCGAGATGATGCCACTGCACTCCAGCCTGGGCGACAGACAGAGTGAGCTCTGTCTCAGAAAAAAAATAAAAAGAGTAACATTTGATGGACTAATTATCACAAAAGAAATTTATCTGTCATGTATCTACCACCAAGATCGAAACATTACTAGCCCTTCAAGACACCCTTATCTTCCATTTTTCTCCTACCAGTTACTACTACCTCTCTTCCTTGAAGGGAACCACTTACCCTTACTCTGAATTCAGCAGATTATTTTGCCTATGTTGAACTTTATGTATATAAATACATTGTCATTCCTTCTGCTTCTGTTTTCTTTCACTCAACTTTATAAGATTAATTTATGTGTAAGCAGTAGTGTGTTCACTTTTAGTGCTGTACAATTTTTTTTTTTTTTTTTTTTTTTTGGTGGGGGACGAGGTCTCAATATGTTGCCCAGGCTGGTCTGGAACTCCTGGGCTCAAGCAGTCTGCCCACTTTGGCCTCCCAAAGTGAAGGGATTATAAGCATGAGCCAGTGGGACCAGCAGTGCTGTACATTG
This sequence comes from Chlorocebus sabaeus, assembly GCF_047675955.1. Lineage (NCBI taxonomy): Eukaryota > Metazoa > Chordata > Mammalia > Primates > Cercopithecidae > Chlorocebus > Chlorocebus sabaeus. The sequence goes on from NC_132923.1 coordinate 115,287,019, forward strand.
TTTCAGTGTGTGAGTATGTACTATATATTATATTCCTTTCTACTAGTGATGGTCATTTTGGCTTTTCCGTGTATTTGGTCATTATGAATAAAGCTGCAGTGAACATTCTGCATATATATTTTAGTGTCTTTTTTTGTTTTTTGGGTTTTTTTTGATAACAGGATTTCACTTCATAACCCAGGCTGGAGTACATGGTGTGATCACAGCTCACTGCAGCCTCGACCTCTGGGGTCTGTCTAGGTGGTCCTCCCGCTTCAGCTTCCCCAGTAGCTGAGACTACAGACACCACCGTGCTTGGCTAATTCAAAAATTTTTTGTAGGCCTGACACAGTGGCTTATGCCTTTAATCCCAGCATTTTGGGAGGCTGAGGTAGGTGGATCACTTGAGGCCAGGAGTTTGAGACCAGCCTGGGGAACATGGCGAAAACCTGTCTCTACAAATATACAAAAATTAGCCAGATACGGTGGTGCATGCCTGTAATCCCAGCTACTTGGGAAGCTGAGGTAGAAGAATTGCTTGAACCTAGGAGGTGGAGGTTGCAGTGAGCTGAGATCTTGGCACTGCACTCTAGCCTGGGTGACAGCGAGACCCTGTCTCAAAAAAAAAAATCTTTTCTGCTCCCCTCCCTCCTCCCACCTTCCACCCCCAAGTAAGACCGCAATGTCTGTTCTCTTCTTTGTGTTCAAAGTTCTCATCATGTAGTTCCCATGAGATAAAGATTTAAAGATTTATCATCCTTAGGGTCCTAAATATTCTCCTGTGTTATTTTCTATAAGTTGTATTGCTTTTCTGTCTTTCTTTCTTTTTTTTTTATTTTTTTGAGACTGAGTCTCCCTCTGTCACCCAGGCTGGAATGCAGTGGCACAGTCTCAGCTCACTGCAGGCTCTGCTTGCTGGGTTCACGCCATTCTCCTGGCTCAGTCTCCAGAGTAGCTGGGACTATAGGCGCCCACCACAACGCCTGACTAATTTTTTTTTGTATTTTTAGTAGAGATGGGGTTTCACCATGTTAGCCAGGACGGTCTTGATCTCCTGACCTCGTGATCCGCCTGCCTTGGCCTCCCAAAGTGCTGAGATTACAGGCGTGAGCCACCGTGCCTGGCCTGCTTTATCTTTCATGTTTAGACCTGGAGTTGACTCCTCATCAGTTGGGAAGTAAGATCATGGAATAATTTGAGGTTACTTGATCTCTGTGACTTTAGCAAAGTAGCAGAGGATTGAATGACTGCGAATCTGATGTTAGCAAAAGCAACAACTCTAAGCAAAAGGAAGACATACATAGGGAAAACAAATACAATTACTTAAAATTAAATGCATGACAAGACTGTGTGTGTGTTTTAACAAATGATATTGGGCCATGTGCGGTGGCTTATGCTAGTAATCCCAGCAGTTTGGGAGGCAAAGACGGGAGGATCACTTGAGGCCAGGAAGACCAGGCTGCACTGAGTTATGATTTTACTGCTGCACTACAGCCTGGCCAATAGAGCAAAACCCTGCCTCAAAACACAAACCAAAACCAAAACAAAACTGTTTTATTACTACTAGCAGCAGTGGCCTGCATGGGTAGTGGGTATGCTGGGTTTAGGGTGTGTGGGAGCCATGAGGAGGAGATGGTGACTGAGAGCCTTGAAGGAAAGAGGGGGTGGGGCTTGACAGGGGCGGGGCTTGAAGGCAGGACCCAAGGGTTCCTTAGATTTGCTTCTAGGAATAGGTAGCCATGATAAAGCAGTCATGGCTTATGGTGAACTAGGGCCATGCTGCTCATAAGATTAAGAAATTTTTCAGTCTGAGGTGAGGGAAACAAAAAAGATTAAGCCATTTTTGGAAATCTTAACTGCCTGTCACAGTTGAGGTGTAGTTTCTTCATCATGTGGTCAAGGACACCAGGGTCCTTGTGGTTCTGCGGGAGGGCAGCCAGTTCTGTATTCATGAAACTGAGGGGCTCCTCTTTTGGAGAGTTTGTGGTTGTGGCATCCTTTCCAGCATCCTCCTGGAAAACAGCGATCAGGAACTTGATGCGATGCTCAGTCTCTGTAGGGCTGGAGATTTTTTCCATGTTGGAGTTGAGTGAGGTACTGCTGACACTTTTTTTTATTTTGCAAACTTTTTATACCTCATTCATTTCCCTTGGCTTCCTGAGGTAGTGATCTAATCATTAAGAAAAAATTAGCCTTGCATTTGGGATAATGTAAAAAAGAAGTACAGTAGAAGAAAAGCTTCATATTGGATCTAAACATTCTTATGTATTCTGTGTGTTTGAAAAACTTTGTTTGTTTGTTTATGAGACAGTCTCACTCTGTTGCCCAGTCTGGAGTGCAGTGGGATGATCATAGCTCACTGCTGCCTTGAACTCCTAGGCTCCAGGAATGCTCCCTCCTTAGCCTCCCAAAGTGCTGGGATTACAGCTGTGAGCCACCGTATCCAGCCTCCCCCAGAAAGGTGGAATCATTGTGCAATACTCCATTTTACATACCCTAAAGAACCATTTAACTGTTTGCTGTTGGGCATTTGTCTACCTGCCTTTGTCTTCTTCTTGTGTTCCCCGCCCCTCCTCCACTTACTCTTCCTTTTTGTAAGGGAGGGAGGCTCTTTTTTTAATATTGGGAACATCTTATAAGTAAATATTATCTGCCCATCTAATTATTTTCTTAGAAAAACATTGCGAAAATAGCATGAACATAATGTGTGTCGAAAAGGCTTTTGATATACATTACCTTTGCAGGGTTTTCTCCTACCAGCTGTGTGCAGTATATGAACGTTCCTGTCTTTGTGTTCTTGCCATCAGAGTATTAAATTGAACTCTTTTGGCTGGGCGCAGTGGCTCACGCCTGTAATCCCAGCACTGTGGGAGGCCGAGGCAGGCGGATCACAAGGTCAGGAGATCGAGACCAGCTTGACCAATATGGTGAAACTCCATCTGTACTAAAAATACAAAAATTAGGCCGGGTGCGGTGGCTCAAGCCTGTAATCCCAGCACTTTGGGAGGCCGAGACGGGCGGATCACGAGGTCAGGAGATCAAGACCATCCCAACAGGGGCTAACATGCTGAAACGCCATCTCCACTAAAAAATACAAAAAACTAGCCGGGCGAGGTGGCAGGCGCCCGTAGTCCCAGCTACTCAAGAGGCTGAGGCAGGAGAATGGCCTAAACCCGGGAGGCGGAGCTTGCAGTGAGCTGAGATCCGGCCACTGCACTCCAGCCTGGGCGACAGCGAGACTCCGTCTCAAAAAAAAAAAAAAATTACAAAAATTAGAGACCAGCTTGACCAATATGGTGAAACTCCATCTGTACTAAAAATACACAAATTAGCTGGGCGTGGTGGCGCATGCCTGTAATCCCAGCTACTCAGGAGGCTGAGGGAGGAGAATCGCTTGAACCTGGGAGGTGGAGGTTGCAGTGAGCCGAGATCACACCACTGCACTCCAGCCTGGTCAGCAGAGGGGGATTCCTTCTCAAAAAAAAAAAGAAAAAGAAAAAGAAAATTTATAAGTAAATAATGGTATCTTGATTTCCAGTAAAATTGAAAGATACTGTGTGTGTGTGTGTGTGTGTGTGTGTGTGTGTGTGTGTGTTGTTTTTTTTTTCCAAGTGCTTGGCCAGTGTTTCCCAAATCGTATAAAGCTTGAGAAACATTTCAAATCATCCTTGGAGAACCAAGAAGTCCCACTGTAAGAAAAAAAAAATCGTTATAGTTTGAATAGCTAAATAATCCTCTTTAGACTGGGCAACTCCTTTTGACTTGCCAGTTAGTTCTCTCCTGCCCTGAACGTTTTCCCTTTAATACCAATTTGGGAGGTAGCCTTTTAGAAAGATTATAGACTGGGCATGGTGGTACACACCTGCAGTCTCAGCTATTCGGGAGGCTGAGGTGGGAGAATTGCTGGAGCCCAAGAATTTGAGTCCAGCCTGTGTAACACAGCAAGACCCCATCTCTTAAAAAGAAAGTAGATTTCTAGTGTTTCCTAGGCTTACCTTAAAAATCATTTTTGCTTTGCTGGTTCTCCTTTTTCTGTAGTGTTTGAATCCCAGTTTAGTGGGCCCTAACTTTGGAGGCTTGGAAAAAATGAAGTTATTTCATGTTTGCTAGGTTGATTGGATTCTTAAGCTTTAAAATATATTTAAGCCAGGTGCAGTGGGTCACGCCTGTAATCTCAGCATTTTGGGAGGCTGAGGTGGGTGGATCACTTCAGGTCAGGAGTTTGAGACCAGCCTGGCCAACCTGGTGAAACCCTATCTCCACTAAAAATACAAAGATTAGCCGAGCGTGGTGGTGCACGCTTGTAATCCCAGCTACTCGGGAAGCTGAAGCAGGAGAACTGCTTGAACTTGAGAGGTGGAGGTTGCGGTGAGCCGAGATCATGCCACTGCACCCCAGCCTGGGCAAGAGAGTGAGACTCTATCTCAAAAAAAAAAAAATATATATATATATATATATATATATATATATATATATATTTGTATTTTTAGGTTTTTTTTGAGTACTGACTATACTATTTAAAGGATTGCTAACAATTTAAGAAGCTTTCCATCTTTGATGTTTTATGTAACTTTGGTGTTGAGTTTTATTTTGCTTTGTCAGTTGCTTCCCAAACCTTTTATGCCCGTCTTCTCTATACATATATGGCAGAGGAGTTCTAGGAAAATAGGACGTAAGTGCTAAGTGACCTCTTTGTGGTTGCTTTGTTTTTATTGTTCATTTGTTTTTTTGAGAGAGCCTTGTTCTGTCATCCAAGCTAGAGCTGGCTGGCATGAGCAGCTCCCTGCAGCCTCGACCTCCTGGGCTCAAACAGGTCCTCCTGTCTTAGCCTCCCCAATAGCTGGGACCACCCACATGTGCCACTCCACCTGGCTCATTAAAACAATTTTTTTCTTTGTAGAGATAGGGTCTCACCATGTTGCCCAGGATGGCCTTGAACTCCTGGGCTCAAGCAATCCTTCTGCCTTGGCCTCCAAAAGTGCTGGGATTACAGGCAAGAGCCACCATGTGTGACTTGTTTTTAGATTTGCTTATTTCTCGCATATCTAATTTGTGAGACCTTGATACAGTAATGCCATGAGGCATTACATGAAAATCACTGTAAAGTTTTTAGTAACTAGAACCTAGAATTTATATTATCTTGGTTCTCCTTTATTTTAGCTTTCAGGAAAATCTGTACTTCAGTGTTTTAAGCACTTTGGGAGGCCAAGGTGGACAGATCATGAGGTCAGGAGATCGAGACCAGCCTGGCCAACATAGTGAAACCCCATCTCTACTAAAAATACAAAAATTAGCCGGGCACGGTGGGGTGTGCCTGTCGTCCCAGCTACTTGGGAGGCTGAGGCAGGATAATTGCTTGAAAACGGGAGGCGGAGGTTGCAGTGAGCTGAGATTGAGCCACTGCACCATTGCACTCTAGCCTGGGCAACAGAGCGAGACTCCATCTCAAAAAAAAAAAAAAAAAAAAGGTCCCAGGCACAGTGGCTCACGCATATAATCCCAGGACTTTGGGAGGCTGAGGTGGGTGGATCACTTGAGTCAAGGAATTCTAGCCCAGCTTGCGCCATGAGGGTAAACCCCATCGCTACAAATGATACAAAAAAATAAAAAAAATTAGCCAGGTGTAGTGGTATGCCTGTGGTCCCAGCTGTTTGGAAGGCTGAGGTGGGAAGATCACCTGAGCCTGGGAGTAGAGTATTATACACCGTGAGTGCCCAGGAGGCCATGGATTTTCTTTTGTTTTGTTTTTTGTTTTTTCTTGAGACAGAGTCTTGCTCTGTCACCCAGGCTGGAGTGCAGTGGCAGGATCTTGACTCACTGCAACCTCCACCTTCCAGGTTCAAGCAATTCTCCTGCCTCAGCCTCTCAAGTAGCTGGGATTATAGATTTCTGCCACCACGCCGGCTAATTTTTGTATTTGTAGTAGAGACAAGGTTTTGCCATGTTGGCCAGGCTGGTCTCGAAGTCCTGACCTCAAGTGATCCACCCATCTCAGCTTCCCGAAGTGCCGAGATTACAGGCATGAGTCTCAGGAGGCTGGGGCAGGAGAATCTCTTGAACCAGTTAGGTAGAGGTCGCAGTGCACTCCAGCCTGGGCAATGGAACGAGACTCCATCTCATAAATAAATAAATAAAAACTAAAACTAAGAGGTGATGAGGAAGAAGAAGCAGAACATCTGTAAATGACCACTTGGAGTGAAATCCCTACCCCCTTTCCCATTCAAAGGATGAATCTTTGAACTGCATAGCAACTGTGAAATCTTTGATTATAAATTTTCCACTCATCGTGCATACTCTTAAATGACAGATCCTTGGAGATCTACCAAAACAGAACTGAAAGTGTATCTCCTACCTATAGTGAATATATTATAGAAGAAACTTAGTCTTTCATACCCTTTGATACCTAGCCTACTACTTTTCTACTCTCCGAACACAATTTTTGATTTGTGGAAAATTTTTTTTTTTTTTTGCTGTGTCACCCAGGCTAGGGTGCAGTACTATAATCTCGGCTTACTGCAACCTCTGCCTCCCGGGTTCAAGTGATTCTCGTGACAGCTTCTGGAGTAGCTGGGATTACAGGCATTCGCCACCACACCCAGCTAATTTTTATATTTTTAGTAGAAGTTTAGTAGGGTTTTGCCATGTTGGCCAGGCTGGTCTTGAGCTCTTGGCCTCAAGTGACCCTCCCCCCTCAGCCTTTCAAAGTGCTGAGACTATGGGTGTGAGCCACTGCATCCAGCCTGGAAAATCGTTTTGTTACAATTTTGGGCATCATTCCAGATTTCTCCTTTTCTTTCTTGCCTGTCGCATCTTATTAGTCCCCAGGTTCTATTGATTTATTCCCATCAATATGCTTGAACTTCCTCCGTTCCTATTCCTGCTGAATTGGCTTTTTTTTTGGAGATGGAGTCTCACTTTGTCGCCCAGGCTGGAGTGCAGTGGGCAACCTTGGCTTCCTGGTTTCAAACGATTCTCCTGTCTCAGGTGATCCGCCCACCTCAGCCTTCCAAGGGCTAGGATTACAGGCATGAGCTGCCGCACTCGGCCTGAATTGGCTTTTTAAGACCTCGTCTTCCACGAGAAAAATTGTTAGTTATGTCTCACACCTTGTTTAGCTTTGGAGTTATGTCTCATGCCTTGTTCAGCTTCGGGCTGTCATTATTATTATTATTATTATTTTTTGAGACAGAGTCTTGCTCTGTCACTCAGACTTGAATGCAGTGGTGTGATCTCGGCTCAATGCAACCTCCGCCTCCTGGGTTCAAGCGAGTCTTCTGCCTCAGTCTCTGAAGTAGGTGGTACTATAGTCGCACGCCACCATGCCTGGCTAATGTTTGCATTTTTAGTAGAGACAGGATTTCACCATATTGGCCAGGCTGGTCTCGAACTCCTGACCTCAAGCGATCTGCCCGCCTCAGCTTCCCAAAATGCTGGGATTACAGACGTGAGTCACTGCGCCGGGCCCGGTCTGTCCTTTTTACTGCTGCCAAAGTGTGTCTCTGGCCTAAAATCACAGCAGATGTCTGCCTAGCACATCATAACCAAACCTTTTGGAACCTATCCTCTGCCTAACACTTTCCTGTTCTCATCCTGCAGTCTTGGAACAAAGTACCCATTAGGGTTATCTGAATTCCTTATTGTGCTATGGCATTGCCATTGTGCTGTTATTACTCAAGTTTTGTGGACATGTGCCCAGAAGTAGAATTATTGAAACAAAAACGTTAGTGTCATTTAACATTTTTGGGATATTTTCTTTAGTTTTTTTCCCTGCAGGGTTATATGATATTTTGATTTATAAGAAATATATGCTTAGTCTTTGTACTACTTCTGGCACAGCTCCTAAAACCTTTGGAATCTCCAAAGTGACTAAGTGTCTTTTTGTATGCTAATGAAATGACTGATGGCTGGGAGCTCTTAGTAGCCTCCAGACAGAGGCTGGTTGCCAGGAGAACCAACCACTTGATGAGAGGGTTAGAACTTTTATTCTGACCTCTGGGAGGGGAGAGGAGCTAAAGGTTGTTGATCTCCGGTGGCCAGTGATTCTATCAGTCATGCCTGTGTAATCAAGTCTTTTCTTCTTTTTTTTATTTTTTATTTTGAGACAGAGTGTCACTCTGTTGCCCAGGCTGGTGTGCAGTGGCATGATCTCGGCTCACTGCCACCTCCGCCTCCCGGGTTCAAGCAATTCTCTGCCTCAGTCTCCAAAGTAGCTGAGATTACAAGCGCCTGCCACCATGCCCGGCTAAGTTTTGTATTTTTAGTAGAGTCAGGGTTTCACTATCTTGGCCAGGTTTGTCTTGAACTCCTGACCTCATGATCCACCAGCCTCAGCCTCCCAAAGTGCTGGGATTACAGGCATGAGCCACTGGGCCCGGGCTTTTAAAAATATTTTTTTAGAGATAGGGTCTCTCTCTGATGCCCAGGCTGGAGTGCAGTGGTGTGATTTCAGCTCACTGCAACCTCTGCCTCCGGAGTTCAAACAGTTCTCTTATCTCAGCTTCTTGAGCAGCTGGGACTACAGGCATGTGCCACCATGCCCGGCTAATTTTTTGTATTTTTGGTAAAGACAGTTTTTTGCCATATTGGCCTGGCTGGTGACAAATTCCTGGCCTCAAGTGATCTGCCTGCCTCAGCCTCTCGAAATGCTGGGACTACAGGTGTGAACCACTGCTCCCTGACACTGTCTTACATTTTGTGAAACACTCAGCCTCCTTGATCTGTCTTTATAGTTGAAAGACACAAGTACACAAAACTATTTTTCTACTGTAAGGAAATTGGCATACATACACATGATGATAAATGATCCTTGACACCTGGGGCCTACTCCTAATGAGGGATAAAATGGAGTTAGGGGCATTGGAGAATGACGAATGGGAGAGGCTACAGCCCTCTGTAGTTGGCATTCTGCTGTGCTGCTAAGGCTGGCTTTAGAAATAACAGCTTATAATTAGAACTGTGATTTGTGTCTGTCATTTCCTTTTTTTCTTTTCTTTTCTTTTCTGACACAGAGTTTCTCTCTAGTTGACCAGGCTGGAGTGCAGTGGCGTGATCTCGGCTCACTGCAACCTCCGCCTCCCGGGTTCAAGCGATTCTCCTGCCTCAGCCTCCTGAGTAGCTGGGATTACAGGCATGTGCTGCCATGCCTGGCTGATTTTTTGTATATTTAGTAGAGACGGGGTTTCTCCATGTTGGCCAGGCTGGGCTCAAACTCCTGACCTCAGTGATCTGCCCGCTTTGGCTTCCCAAAGTGTTGGGATTATAGGCGTGAGCCACTGCGCCCGGCTGTTATTTGTGTTTGTTAAGTAGATTCTTTACCTCTCCAAGTAAGAGAACAAACACAACACCGCCCTCCCCTCCCCCCGCCCCGCCCCATATTGGGCTGTGTATGAAAGGCTTAGCAACAATTTAGACATTTAGAAAGTCCAAGCCCTTTTAATGCAAAGCACCGCCTTTGGCTTTTTGGTTCCCACCTGCAGTGTGGCCATAGAGGCTCGGAAGCCATAGGTTTGGCCGGAGGTGGTAGGCTATCACAGGTCACCTGCACTTGGCATTCTGCTGTGATGGTGTTCTAGCCAACTGAAGACTTACTCAGTAATACCTAGCAAGCAATTAATTTAAGAAAATTTAAAAAGAACAACGCCAGTGTTCTGGGGCCTAATAATACAGATTGCTCCCAGCTTCTCATAGTAGCTTTTGAAAGTCTTATTGTGGTAATATTTAGGCCATAGGTTGTGTTTGCCTTTTGATGCCAGCTTTAGAACCAGTTAAATATGCGCGATTTTTGGGTGGGGAGTGGTAGAGGTGAGGACAGGGAGAGCCTACCTTTTGTTCATTGTCTGAATTATTTTGCTATCAGGAACTGAAAACTAAAATCTGACCAGATCCACTGGAACTATTTTCTGAGAATCATGTATGTGTTTGACCCATGGGAGTGTCTGCCTCCCCAGCCAAGTCATGTGAAACATGTTTACCACCCACTTGTCCAAGAGGAGGGAGTGAACAAACAAGACTTGATATTACACCTTTGAAAAGCAGAGTTGAAAGAATTGATAAAATAAGTGCCTACTTTGTTTTAGAGGTGTATTTTCAGCATGGTTACTGACACTGTTTTTTCCTATCTCCCAAAGACCCTTGAGAGAGTCCATTGCCACTAGCTGTAGTTTTCTTTCAAAAGAACCTTCCTAATATATCCTTGTCACTGTTCCCAGGAAAGATTTTATGTTACTTTTCTCAGTCCCAGAATCAGCGTTCTTTTCTTTTCTTTTTTCTTTTCTTTTTTTTTTTTTGAGACAGAGTCTCGCTCTGTTGCCCAGCCTGACTGGAATGCAGTGGTGCGATCACAGCTCACTGCAACGATCACAGCTCACTACAAAGCCCCGTCTCCCTGGTTCAAGCGATTCTCTCACCTCAGCCTCCCGAGTAGCTGGGATTACACGCACACGCCACCACGCTTGGCAAATTTTTGTATTTTTAGTAGAGACGGGGTTTTGCCATGTTGGCCAGGCTGGTCTTAAACTCCTGACCTCAAGTGATCTGCCCACCTTGGCCTCCCAAAGTGCTGGGATTACAGGCAGGAGCCACCGTGCCTGGTCAGTTTTGTTTCTTTAACTCTTTTATAGTAGACCTTTCCCATTAGAGGTAAGTTATAAGCACTAAAAACCCTAGCTGGTTCTCCCCACAGTGGATAGGTTCTACTTTTATTTCATTAATAAGCTTTTTTCCCTCCTGGCTTTGACATAAGCTGACAAAACTGTTCTTAAATTGGTCGAACTTGAGTTTTCATTTTTATTATTTCAAAAGTTTTAAAATAGAGACAGGTTCTCACTTTGTTGCCCAGGCTGTAGTGCAGTGGCTGTTCACAGGTGCAATTATAGTTCATTGCAGCCTTCAACTCCTGGGCTTAGGCCATCTTCTGCCTGAGCCTCCTGAATAGCTGGCATTTCAAGCATGTGCCACAACACCCAGCTTTATTTTTATATTTTAGAAGACAGTATGTTTAAACAGAATATTAAAACAATTATTTACTTATTTTTGGAATATGTAGTACATTTTATTGTTCAAAGTCTGAAAGATATGAAAAGGATGGGGTCAGCCTGGGCAACATGGCGGGACCCTGTCTCTACCAAAAAAAATTAAAAAATTATCCAGGAATGGTGGCATGCACCTGTGGTCCCAGCTACTCCAGAGGCTGAGGCTGGAGGATCATTTAAGTCCAGGATGTAGAGGCTGCAATGAGCCATGAATGTGCCACTTCAGTGTGGGAGTCTCAAAAAAAAAAAAAAAAAGGAAGTTCAGAGTGTTGTTTACTTCTGACTTACATCTGGCAAGTGCAGAGATAATCTTTGCCGATAAAGTTGTTTCCACTTTATAGCATACTTTTCTATCTAAACAAACAAGTGTGTTTACCCCATTTGTAAATTTTAAAAAATGGCAACATTTTGTACCTTCCTTTTTTTTTTTTTTAAGACAAAGTTTCACGCTTGTTGCCCAGGCTGGCGTGCGGTGGCACGATCTCACCACAACGTCCACCTCCCAGGCTCAAGCAATTCTCCTGCCTCAGCCTCTCGACTAGCTGGGATTAACAGGCATGTGCTGCCATGCCCGGCTGATTTTGTATTTTTAGTACAGACAGGGTTTCTCCATGTTGGTCAGGCTGGTCTTGAAATCCCAACCTCAGTTTATCCGCCTGCCTCAGCCTCCCAAAGTGCTGGGATGCACCATGCCTGGCCCACCTTTTTTCAACTAATGATACCGTTATATATCACAACATTAAAAACTTTCCCTACCTTTTTATTTATTTATTTTTATTTTTATTTTTTTTGAGATGGAGTTTCGCTCTTGTTTCCCAGGCTGGAGTGCAGTGGCATGATCTCAGCTCACTGCAGCCTCCGCCTTCCAGTTTCAAGTGATTTCTCTTGCCTCAGCCTCCTGGGTAGCTGGGATTACAGGCGCCCTCCACCACACCTGGCTAATTTTTGTATTTTTAGTAGAGATGAGGTTTTACCATGGTGGCCAGGCTGGTCTCGAACTCCTGACCTTGTGATCCACCCGCCTGGGCCTTCCAAAATGCTGGGATTACAGGCATAAGCCACTGTGCCCGGCCTACCTTTTTATTTTATGACAGCAGTAGTTTTTAATTGTTTGGTTATATTGTAATTTATTTTATTACTTCCATATGAATTTCCAGTCTTTTACTGTTACCGGTAATCTTTAGTGGGCATCCTACAGAGATGCGCAGAACTTTGTCCTGTAATGTTCCATTATAGCAAAAGAAAAGCTAAGCGTATGTTACATTCAGTTGTGTCTCTTCGGTTTCCTTTAATCTGGAACAGTTAGTGGATCTTTCTTTGTATTTCATGACAGTGACTTATTTTGTAGAAAGTCCCTTGAGTTGGTTTGGTCTAATGTTTCCTCATGATTCAATTAAGGCTGTGCATTTTTGGCCAGAACATCACAGAAGTGATTCTGTGCTGTGCATTATACCAGAAGGTGTGTGGTGTCAATTAGATTCCTTACTGGGTGTGTTAAATTTAAGTATTTGGTTAAGGTGGTGTCTGCCAGGTTTCTCCACTGAACGTTACTATCTTTCCCTTTGTAATTAACTTGTGCTGAGATACTTTGAGACATTTTAATGTTGTTATTTCTCCAACTTGCCTAGTTTAGCATACGTGATGATTCTTGCCTGATTCTTTTTCTTTTCTGAATCTGATGTATGTCAAATGGAGATTTTTAATTCTGTCGTTCCTTCCATTTTGGTAGTTGGTTTTTTTCTAAAAGGAAGAGATTTTTCTTCCATCCATCTCACCATGAAGTGATGGATTCTTACTTTATACTATTGCTTATTTTGTTGCTAAATTTTGTTGCCAAATTTGACCAGTGGGACCTCCCCTTCCAGCCAGCTCTTGTGTTCTTTTAACATGTCTCCATCACTCTTTCAGTACATCCTTTTAGGACACGGTAAGATGTTGTAGGTTCATTTTCTAATTTCACTGACTACCCTGGCCTTGGAATCAGCCATTTATTTCTCCAAGGAGCACTGGATTCTTTTACTGGATAATATTTAGAAGTCAGGATCTGTGTTTCAGAATTATTAACCCATGTCTCTATGGAAAAGAAGCCTACTAATTAGAGTTGGATATTTGTTCCTTTTGTCCTTAGCCAGAGGGTACTACTAAATGAGCTTGATGACTGTTCAAGTTACTTTGGTCAGTCACACCCCTCCCTGCCCCTCCCCCACTCCTGCTTTCCCTTCAGTCTGGATCTTTTAGTTAGTTGAAATATGTTTTCTGTTTTGAATTTAGTTAGGGTTCCTGACATCCTTGTTGATATTTTTTTTTTTTTTTTTTTTTTGGAGACAGAGTCTCGCTCTGTTGCCCTTGCTGGAGTACAGTGGCTCAATCTCTGCTCACTGCAACCTCCACTTCCTGGGTTCAAGCAATTCTCCTGCATCAACCTCCAGTCTTCAGCCTGTAGCTGGAATTACAGACGTGTACCACCATGCCTGGCCAATTTTTGTATTTCTAGTAGAGACAGGGTTTCACCATGTTGACCAGGCTGGTCTCAAACTCCTGACCTCAAGTGATCCTCTTGCCTTGGCCTCCCAAAGGACTGGGATTACAGGCGTGGGCCACCATGCCTAGCCAGTTGATTTATTTTCGTTTGTGTGCGTGCGTGAAGTAGTATGAGAAACACTCACATGGTCCCAAATTGTGCATTATACGAAAAGGTACATTTCCTTTTCATTCATTCATTCATTCATTCATTCATTCATTCATTTTTTCCGAGACAGAGTCTTATTCTGTCGCTCAGGCCAGGGTGTAGTGGTGCAGTCTTGGCTCCCTGCAACCTCCAAGTCCCGGGTTCAAGCAATTCTCCTGCCTCAACCTCCCAAGTAGTTGGATTACAGGCCCGCACCGCCACACCTGGCTAATTTCTGTATTTTTAGTAGAGACAGGGTTTCAGGCTGGTCTCGAACCCCTGACCTTGTTATCCACCTGCTTTGGCCTCCCAAAGTGCTGGGATTACAGGTGTGAGCCACTGTGCCTCCGGCCAAAAAGGTACATTTTTTTTTTTAACCTTATTCCCACTCATGCTCTGTAGGTAACCAGTTTCATTAGTCTCTGGTTTTTCCTTTCTGTGTTTCTTTTTGTTCAAAATAAGCCAATATATATGCACGTATATTTTCTTATATATTTCTTACATATAACAGTATACTACAGATACTCTTTGCATTTTGCTTTTTTTACTTAATAATGTGTCCTGGATTTATAAATTACTTCATATCTGTTCATAGAGATCTTTTTCATGCTGTGTGTGTATGTTTTTTTTGCGTGTGTGTGTGTTTTACAGTTGCCTAGTACTCTGCCATATAGATGTACCATATCATCTGTGTTTGGGCATTTCAGTGGCTTCCAATATTTTGTGATTAACTGACAGTGCTGTAATAAATAACCTTATGCATGAGATTTTGCGTTGTTGGAGGTATAGCCTAAGGAAGGATAAATCCTCAGAAATGAGATTGCTAGGTCTAAAGGTAGTTGTCTATGTAGTTTTGTCAGCAATTGCATTTCTTCCAGCAGGATATGCATGCTTGCTTCTCGACAGCCTCAAAAAATGAGTGTCTTATACTTTCTCAGTTTTGCTAATTTATAGGTGAGAAGTGTTATCTCATTGTAGTTTTAATTTGTTTGTCTCTCATGAAACTATGGTCTTTTAAAAGTTAAACTTTTTTTTTTTTTTTCCTTAGACGAAACTGCAAAGGAAATCCGAATTGCTTGGTTGGTATTGGTGAGCATATTTGGTTAGGAGAAATAGATGAAAATAGTTTTCATAACATCGACGATCCCAACTGTGAGAGGAGAAAAAAGGTAAACCATCATTTTTTAAGCGATTGCTATTATGCTATTTTTTTGTTTTTGTTTTTGCTTTTGTTTTGGGCCTGTGATCAGAAAGCTCTGCTGATTTCAGGTAACCTGTGCAGCTTTAAGATAAGTAGTAGAACTTAAGGCTCTAAGCCACTTGAATTGGAACACTTCTTAATGATATACTTTAGAACAGGCAGCTGCGTAATTCAGTAAGCCTTTAAATAATAGTTTTAGTTTGAATGCTGATTCTATGTTTGCTTTAACATTGCATGTTTTATTTCGAAATCTTAAAGCCTCTTTAAAGGAGATGGTAATTCAAGGGAACAAACTCACGATGATAGCATTTTGCTTTCTAGGGCTTGTATTTTATATATAATTTTGCTTTTTAAAAATATACATTAAATTTTCTAAACCTAAAGCTTAGCGTTCACGAAATAGCCAAGTTTGTTGTATAGGTATTTTAATAAAAGAATAATTCTTTGTAAGGTCAGGAATTCCCAACCTTATCTTTGGAAAAAGTTGCAGCCAGTTCCCTCTACCACCCCCAATCTTTAAAATCTCTAGAATACAAAGAAAGTTTTCTGCATAAGTTTTACTTGGTCATTCTACTGAATGCTGGCAGTTTAGAAATACAGCAAACATAAAACCTATATACGCTTGTTCAAAACCGATCTTTTCTAGAATCCACTGTTCTAATTTTAGATTTAAGTGGCTGGAGAAGACGATATGCTAGAGATGAGCAGTGATGCTGTCCGAAGTCTTTTTCACTCCTGTGGTCAACCCAAAATGGGGCTTTCATGAAAATTATGCCCCACTTCCAGCCAAGAGAAACTTAAGGTGGCTATACCATGTTGGTTGTGACGGTCTTACAAATTTTTAATCTGAAAATTTAAGAATAATGCTTAGAAATGTGTTGTTTAAAGGACAGTGGATTTTATAATGATAAATTTTGTATTTTGTAGAACTCGTTTGTGGGCCTGACTAACCTCGGAGCCACTTGTTACGTCAACACATTTCTTCAGGTGTGGTTTCTCAACTTGGAGCTTCGGCAGGCACTCTATTTATGTCCAAGCACTTGTAGTGACTACGTGTTGGGAGACGGCATCCAAGAAGAAAAAGGTGGGTGAAAGGGGTGGGGGAGAGCTCTCTTCTTGAACATTTTTTTAACTTTTTTTTTTTTTTTTTGAGTCTTACTCTGTTTCCCAAGCTGGAGTGCAGTGGCGCCATCTTGGCTCACTGCAGCCTCTGCCTCCTGCGCTGAAGCGATTCTCCTGCCTCAGCCTCTCGAGTAGCTGGGATTACGGGCGCCCGCCCCCATGCCCGGCTAATTTTTGTATT
This sequence comes from Chlorocebus sabaeus, assembly GCF_047675955.1. Lineage (NCBI taxonomy): Eukaryota > Metazoa > Chordata > Mammalia > Primates > Cercopithecidae > Chlorocebus > Chlorocebus sabaeus. The sequence continues at coordinate 115,303,200 of NC_132923.1, forward strand.
TTTAGTAGAGACAGGGTTTTACTATGTTGGCCAGGCTAGTCTCGAACTCCTGACCTTAAGTGATCTGGCTGCCTCGGCCTTCCAAAGTGCTGGGACTACAGGTGTGAGCCACTGTGTCTGGCCTAAACTTAATTTTTTTTTTGTTAAGACAGTTTCACTCTTGTTGCCCAGGCTGGAGTGCAATGGCACAATCTTGGTTCACCGCAACCTCCACCTTTCAGGTTCAAGCAATTCTCCTGCCACAGCCTCCTGAGTAGCTGGGATTACAGGCATGCACCACCGCACCTGTCTAATTTTGTATTTTTAGTAGAGACGGGGTTTCTCCATGTTGGTCAGGCTGGTCTGGAACTCCCGACCTCAGGTGATCCGCCCGCCTCAGCTTCCCAAAGTGTTGGGATTACAGATGTGAGTCACCATGCCTAGCTTAAACTTATTTTTTTAATAGAGACAGAGTCTTCTCTGTTGCCCAGGCTGGTCTTGAACTTCTGGCCTCAATCAATCCTCCTGTCTCGGTCTCCAAAAGTGCTGGATTACAGACATGAACCATGGTGCCATGCCTTGAATAGCTTTTACCAGCCTGCAAAGCCTTTCCACCCCAAGGAGTAACATTTTATCTTTATTTTACAAATGATATATTGACTTGCTGAAAGCCACAGTTGGTAGTAAGGATATAAATATTCAGTCTGATTAGAAGACAGAAGCCACACAATAATTTGAACAGAAAAGGTTTTCTTTTGTTAGTTGTTTGTTTTTTGAGACAGGGTCTCACTTTTTTGCCCAGGCTGGTGCAAACACAGGTCACTGCAATGTCAACCTCCCAGGCTCAAGCAATCCTCCTGCCAGAGCCCCCCAAGTAGTTGGAACTACAGGCGTGCACCACCACCTCTTGCTAATTTTTGTATTTTTTTTGGAGACAGCGTTTTACCATGTTGCCCAGGCTGGTCTCAAACTCCTGGGTTCAATCGATCTACCTTCCTTGGTCTCCCAAAGTGCTGGGATTACAGGCATGAGCCACAGCTCCTGGCCTTAAATAGCTTTTACTGGCCTGCAGTGCTTTTGCAGCCCAAGGAGTAATATTTTATCTTTATTTTGAAGATGATGTATTGACTTGCTGAAAGCCACAGCCACAGCTGGTAGTAAAGAGATAAATATTTAGAGTCCAATTAGAAGACAGAAGAATTTGAAAAGGGAAAGTTGAGAATTAATAACAGGAAATTAGAGAAATGAGTAATTGGTTGATAAAAGTTAAAGAGGATTTTAAAGAATACAAGGACAGCAGATACAGGGAGCAGCCTGTATCCCTGGGGCTGAAAGAGAACATCCAACGGACAGTCTGCCACCCCCATGGCCCAGGCTTGAGATCCAGACCTCTTTGGACACTGCTGGGATGCACTGGGTGGCTGAAAAGGTGCTGAGATGCCTCCCTGGGCGTCCCTACTGGAAACTGTCCATGAGAAGGTGCTGGGCCCTGGAACCCCCTACAGAGTCACCTGAAAGGGTGGGAGGCCGTTCACAGGGTGGTCATTCGAGAGGAAGTGCCTCACTGGAGGCACTGTACTGTGAAGCTATTAAAAGAGGTGCTGGGGAAGCTGCTGACCACTGTTAGGGGCAGGAACCTGGAGCCCTGGAGGAAGCTGACCTGCAGCAGGCTAGTGAGGAGGCACAACTGAACCCTGCAGTGCCCTTCACTGATAAGCCTTACCTTCTTGATAACTGGCAAAGGACAAGTATTTGCAGGGCCCATCTCTCATCACTGAGCAAGCAAAGAAGGGTAGATTTGGAGCTGAGAAGCAATAAGTTAATAACTTAAAGAAGATAAGACTTTGGTCTTCTGGGCTCTTAAGATCCATGCTTTCTGTTCCATCCCCTGCACTAGCTCATTAAAACTTTCAACTCTAAAATTCTAGGGTATTGTATTCTTCACCTGAGTGTAAATTGCTGTGCTTGAGATCCCAAGTCCACATTAACTGAACTTTAAAAAATCATGACTAGACACTGTAGTCATGATTGCTGTTGTTGCTTTAATACAGGTAGGCTCTTGCCTTTGGGGAGTGTATGTGGACAGTCCTGGCCGCCTCATGACGTCCACAAAACATGGTTGCTAATTCTATTTCTTTTTTTTTTTCCTCCCAGACAGAGTCTCACTCTGTTGCCCAGGCTGGAGTGCAGTGACACGATCTCAGCTAACTGCAGCCTCCATCTACTGGGTTCAAGTGATTCTCCTGCCTCAGCCTCCCGAGTAGCTGGGATTACAGGCGTGTACTCCCATGCCTGGCTAATTTTTGTATTTTTAGTAGAGACGGACGGGGTTTCACCATGTTGGCCAGGCTGGTCTTGAACTCCCTACCTTGTGAACCGCCCACCACGGCCTCCAAAAGTACTGGGATTACAGGCGTGAACCACCACACCCCGCCTTGAGCCACTACGCCCGCCGTGTCTTTTAAAGTTGTTTTTTGTTGTTGTTGTTGTTTTTTAAAGAGTCTCGCTCTGTCACCCAGGCTGGAGTGCAGTGGCATGATTTCTGCTCGCTGCAACCTCTGCCTCCTCGGTTCAAGCTACCCTTGTACCCTAGCCTCCCGAGTAGCAGGGATTACAGGTGCTCACCACCACACCCAGCTAATTTTTGTATTTTTAGTAGAGGTGGGGTTTTACCATGTTGGCCAGGCTGGTCTTGAGCTCCTGACCTCAGTTGATTCTCCTGCCTCGGCCTCCCAAAGTACTGGGATTACAAGTGTGAGCCACCGTGCCCAGCTTTGTTTTTTGTTTTTGAGACAGTCTCGCTCTGTTGCTCAGGCTGGAGTGCAGTAGCACAATCTCGGCCCACTGCAGCCTCTTCCTCCTGGGCTCAATAGATGCTCATGTCTCAGCCTCCCAAGTAGCTGGGATTACATGTGTGTACCACCACATCCGGCTAATTTTTGTGTGTTTTTTAGTGGAGACGGGATTTCTCCATGTTAGCCAGGCTTGTCTTAAGCTTCTGGTCCCTGCTTTGGCCTCACAGAGTGCTGGGATTACAGTCGTGAGCCACCGCTCTCAATCTTTTTATTTTAAAGTTTTAAACTGATAATAAAGTTTTAATCTAGTTTGGATGTAGGGGTGTTTATGTTCTCATGTGAAGAGGAAGTACCATTTTCTGAAAAGAAAAGTAGCAACTTAAAAAAAACCCAAATGCATATTTTTGTTTTAATAGATTATGAGCCTCAAACAATTTGTGAGCATCTCCAGTACTTGTTTGCCTTGTTGCAAAACAGCAATAGGCGATACATTGATCCATCGGGATTTGTTAAAGCCTTGGGCCTAGACACCGGACAACAGCAGGTAAGAACGGAATTTTTTTTTTTTTTTTTTTAAATATTCAGAGGTACCCAAGCATTCCTTAGAATGTTTATAAAGGGAGATGAAGTGGAATGCTTTTTAAAATTAAATTTTTTCTATTTTGAGTGAAAGCCTTTATTTACTGTCCAATATTTTACACATTATACTTGATTCCATTTATGGAAATTCATATGTGGGCACAAACTGAACATAGCTGTAGCCCCTTTTTGAAAATGTTAAGTTGAAAGTATAGGTAGATTCTGGAATGTTGAATATATTACTATTTGTAGTAGAAGTTGAAAAGCAAGATGTGATTTTTCTTTTCAATAACCTAAACTTGTAGGATGCTCAAGAATTTTCAAAGCTCTTTATGTCTCTATTGGAAGATACTTTGTCTAAACAAAAGAATCCAGATGTGCGGAACATTGTTCAACAGCAGTTCTGTGGAGAATATGCCTATGTAACTGTGTAAGTCTGTTTCAACTTTTTCATGATACATTTTGTTCTAAGACAGTTGCTCATATGTTAACTAATTTTCAGTGCAGTTCCAGGTTATAGCTTTAGTGGGTTATCATGGGACTTGAAATATTTATGGTAATACATTTCCATGGGAACACATAAACAAGTGAGTTGGTAATTGCAGTTGAACCCATCCAGGTGTTCAGAATGGTGTCTGGGTGAGCTCTTGCAATCTGCTCTTGCTTTATGGCTGTGTGGTATGAGTTAAAGAGGAAGATTGGAACTGGCTAGAATACTAAAAGTAAATGTAAAATGCCTGTTAAAAAATTTGCATGAGTACAATGTACAGCATTTGGGTGATGGTGACACTGAAACCTAGACTTTGCCACTGTGCGATATGTTCATGTAACAAAACTGCATTTGTACCTCTTAACATTTATTTTAAGCAAATTTCTCAGTGAATGCTTAGCTTCACCAGTCACTTTCTGTTTTTCTTTTCTTTCTTTTTTTTTTTTTTGAGATGGAGTCTTGCTCTGTTGCCCAGGCTGAGTGCAGTGGCGTGATCTCGGCTCACTGCAACCTCCACCTCCCAGGTTCAAGTGATTCTCCTGCCTCAGCCTTCTGAGTAGCTGAGATTACAGGCGCGCGCCACCACACCTGGCTAATTTTTGTATTTTTAGTAGAGACGGGGTTTCACCATGTTGGTCAGGCTGGTCTCGAATTCATGACCTTGTGATCTGCCCGCCTTGGCCTCCCAAAATGCTGGGATTATATTTCATTTTTAGTATACGTAATTTCTGTGAAAGAGAACTAATGAAGGTTATAAATGCTTTTTTCCATCTTTCTAGGATGTAATACAATATAACTTTGTTGCTTTCCACACTCTGATTTGAATTTTGTCATTCTATTTTATTATAGTTGCAACCAGTGTGGCAGAGAGTCAAAGCTTTTGTCAAAATTTTACGAACTGGAGTTAAATATCCAAGGCCACAAACAGTTAACAGATTGTATCTCGGAATTTTTGAAGGTATTCACATTTTGGTGTATGTATTGTTCCTGCCCATTAACAGTTAAATGGTATGCTGAATGCTATTCTGTTTTGATTTAGTGACTAGAGCTTTTATTGTGTCAGCTTTTTCTATATAAGAAGCGTCTCTGTTTGTGTAATGATTCAGAAGAAACTTTATGAAGTACCAAAGCAGGCTGTGTCTTAAAAATAATTTTGCTTATTTCAAGTTATTTTATATGTAAAGTTATGTATGTGTGAGAAGATATTATTCTGTGAGTGGGTAGTGGAGTATTGAAAGAGCTCTTTGCTCGGTTATCATAAAGGTAATTTACCTTGTCATGCAGTGAAAACTAGAATGTGTTAAATATGAAACTTTTTTACATTGATAAGGCCATTCTGCTTTATGTATATTTAGATTCAGGTGGAGATAATTCAGTGATTCTGTTCTGAGTGGAAAACTGCTAAGAGGAACCCTTTGTTGTCAAGCATGAGTGTATACATAGCATAATAGACAAGCTTATTATCTAGCTAGCTAGCTAGCTAGCTATCTTCAGATAAATTTTGTGCTTTCTTACTTCCTCAGCTCATCCATGAGCATGCCTAAAGTAGTCATTGAATTCATTTCGCTGAATTTTTTTTTTTTTGAGATGGAGTTTCTCTCTTGTTGCCTAGGCTGGAGTGCTATGGCACAATATCGGCTCATTGCAACCTCCACCTCCTGGATTTAAGTGATTATCCTGCCTCAGCCTCCCAAGTAGCTGGGATTACAGGTGTGGGCCACCATGCCTGGCTTTTTTTTTTTTTTTTTTAGTAGAAATGGGGTTTTACCTTATTGGTCAGGCTGGTCTCGAACTCCTGACCTCAGGTGATCCGCCCACCTCGGCCTCCCAAACTGCTGGGAATACAGGCATTAACCACCGCGCCTGACCACTGAATATTTATTGAGTGCTTACTGTGTCAGATACTTTCAGCCTTTGGGGATTAGCCTTTATGGAGCCTATAAAGTAGTGGTATAGGCACCTGGGAGGGACAGTAAAATAAAGTTAGAATAGATAGTGGGTCAACTATAATAAGGGCTGTGGAGAAAAATAAAGCAGGGAAGGTGGCGCTGGGCAATGTGCTAGGGAGTAGGGTGGAGTGGGTGGAGTTTGAAATAAAGTGATTGAAGGTGAAGGGGTGAGCCCTGTTAGAATCAAGGAGAAGAGTGTTCTGGGTAGATGAAATAGCAAGTGCAGAGCCCAAAATGAGAATGTGCCTTGCCTGGTGGATTGAGGAACATCCTGGGCGGGGGGCGGTTAGTGTGGCTGAAGTGAGTAAGTGATAGAAGATAAAGTCATAGAGATGACACAAGGTCCATATCAGAGAGGGCCTAGTAAACCTTTGTCAGAAGTTTGACTTCTACTCTGTGTGAGGTTGAGATATCATCAGGGTCATATGCGTAGGAGTGATACAGTGTGTTTTAAAGGGTAACTGGGTGCTGAGAACAGGCTGAAGATGGGTTGAGGGCAGATGGGAGTGCATGGTGGCTTGGACCATGGGTTAACTGAAGAGGTGATAAGCACCAATTGGCTTTTAGATATATTGTCTAAGAGCAGATAAAATTTGCAGGCCGGGGCCGGATGTGGTGGCTCATGTCTATAATCCCAGCACTTTACGAGGCTGAGACAGTAGGATCATTTGAGAACAGAAGTTTGAGACCAGCCTAGGCAACATAATGATAGACTGTCTTTGCAAAAAATAAAAAAATTAACCAGGCATGGTGTTGAACAGCCACACTCCCAGCTACTCAGGAGGCTGAGGCGGGAGAATTGCCTGAGCTCAGGAGTTTCAGGCTGTGGTTGCTAGCTATGATTGCACCACTACACCCCAACCTTGGCGACAGAGCAAGACCCCATCTGTAAAAATAAAAAAATTTAAAAAAAAAGATTTTTTTTTTTTTAAATTTGCAGACTGGATGTGGGAGAGTAAGAGGAGAGTCAAGGATTACTAAGGTTTTTGGCCTGATCAACTGAAAGAATGAAGTTGCTCTGAGATGGGGAGGACCTGAGAGGAGCAGGATTGAGAGGAATTAGGAGTTTGGCTTTAAGCGTGTTACATTTGAGAGGTATAGTTCCAGGAAGAAGTCGTGACTGGATAAAATCCCCAAGGACTGAGGCCTGGGACGTTCAAATTTTAGGGATCAGGGAGGTAGGAGCAGCTGGCAGAAGAGGTCTGGAGGAATGCCAGTGAATTAGGAGGAATGTCGGTGAGTATGGTATCCTGGAAGCCAAGTGAAGAGATGATGGTACCAGTATTGCATTACTTACGATAATATGGCACAAAAAGCTTGAGCTCAGGAGTTTGAGTCTTCAGTTAGCTATGATTGGCTGCAATTAGCTTTATAAAAATATAAAGGCAAATTTTAAAAAGAAACCACTATCAGCTAAAATGTTTGATTTTTCTACACGTCTCTTTTTAGCTTTGTCTCATGAATATGTTTCAGTAATTTTAACCAAATATGTATATAATTTTGTATTCTGGTGCCCATATGTAGTTTTTACACTCCCCCCCTTTTTTTTCCTTCATTTTTTTGAGACAGAGTCTCGCTTTGTTTCCAGTCTGGAGTGCAGAGGTGTGATCTCAGCTCACCACAAGCTCCACCTCCTGGGTTCAAGTAATTCTCATGTCTCAGCCTCCTGAGTAGCTGGGACCACAGGTGTGTACCACCATGCCTGGCTAATTTTTGTAGTAGAGGCGGGGTTTCACCAGGGCAGCCAGGCTGGTCTTGAATTCCTGGCCTCAAGTGATCTGCCCACCTCGGCCTCCCAAAGTGCTGGGATTACAGGCATGAGCCATGCTGCCCAGCCTTTTTGCTGTTTTTAAATGAATGTTGCATCAAAATACATGTGACATTTCTTTTTAAAACTTACTTTAGAATTCCCAGAAGTGGGATTACCAGGACAAAGAACCTAAAACAAGTATTTTTAATATCATACATTTGGGAAATAGGCACATCAGTTTTAAATATCAGTGTATACAACTTGATAATGTCACTGCTGAACAGTTCCCATTACTTTGTATGTCCATTATTTATAGTAGCTGTTTTTAAATAGCGTGAGAGCTATTAACTAAAATGAAATTATACTTTACATCAAGGGTTTTATCACTTGTTTTAAACCCATCTTCTTTTTAAAATTAATATGTCTTATTCTTGATCAGGAAGAAAAATTAGAAGGAGACAATCGCTATTTTTGTGAGAACTGTCAAAGCAAACAGAATGCAACAAGAAAGATTCGACTTCTTAGCCTTCCTTGCACTCTGAACTTGCAGCTAATGCGTTTTGTCTTTGACAGGTAAATGTGTGCAAATAGTAGTGTTTGCTGTTCATTGTGGTCTACTGTGTACAGACTTTACCATAGATAGATGAGATGATAAAATGATTGTAATTTGAAACTCTAGATTTGAGGATGAAAGTTATAGATGGAGCCTGTGTCATTTTGAAATGTCAGTATTTCATGATTTTATAAAAATTTTAAAGAAGCCAACCATATATAATTGATAACTAGAAAAGTAAAAAAATCCTTATTTTTTTTTATTCTAAGAAAGTATTAAAAACTGTAGGCCGGGCGTGGTGGCTCACACCTGTAATTCCAGCACTTTGGGAGGCCGAGGCGGGCGGATCACGAGGTCAGGAGATCAAGACCATCCTGGCTAACACGGTGAAACCCCGTCTCTACTAAAAATACAAAAAAATTAGCCGGGCGTGGTGGCGGGCACCTGTAGTCCCAGCTACTCGGGAGGCTGAGGCAGGAGAATGGCATGAACCCGGGAGGCAGAGCTTGCAGTGAGCCCAGATTGCGCCACTGCACTCCAGCCTGGGCAACAGAGCAGAACTCCACCTCAAAAAAAAAAAAAAAAAAAAAAAAAAAAAACGCAAGGGCCGGCTGCGGTGTCTCACGCCTGTAGTCCCAGCACTTTGGGAGGCTGAGGCTGGTAGATCACCTGAGGTCAGGAGTTTGAGATCAGCCTGGCCAACATGGTGAAACCCCATCTGTACTAAAAATACAAAAATTAGCCGGGCATGGTGGTGCATGCCTGTAATACTAGCTACTGGGGAGGCTGAGGCAGGAGAATCACTTGAACCCAGGAGATGGAGGTTGCAGTGAGCTGAGATTGCACCATTGCACTCCAGCCTGGGCAACAAGAGTGAAACTTTGTCTTGGGAAAAAGAAAAAAGAAAAACTATAAGTAAGTGAATTACCCTGACCTTCGGTATTATCCGATATTTTAAATGGAATCAATTTTGTACTCATTACACCCCCGCCATGGGAACGTATTTTTCATTTTATAATTAAAATCAAGGCAATGTTGGCACATGTGCATGTCTGTATGTCTTCTGTAAAGCAGGATAATCTTGTTTTTCTTTTGTGATTAAGCTGAAACTTATGGAAAATAAGCTGTGCTTGGAATCAGCACTTTGAATTCACATTTTTTAACCTATTATTTGTCCAGCTGTAAAATAATAATTCTGTTTACTTCTAATTGTACATGTTTTGGAGGAAGATTGTTAAGTGAAAGCTACCTACTGTTTATTAAAATAGCTAATAGAGCTTATATGTTATGATTGTTTTAAATGTAAATATAATCAGCTTTCCTCTTGGTTAGGCAAACTGGACATAAGAAAAAGCTGAATACCTACATTGGCTTCTCAGAAATTTTGGATATGGAGCCTTATGTGGAACATAAAGGTAATATTTTTACTGAGAAGTAAACATTATAATGCTCAGAGACTCTAACTTGTGATCGGCTTGTGATGAATATAGAATAGCAGTCAATTGCCAATTTTTGTTTGCTAATCTCTGGGAATTTCTGTCTAGGAACAAAGACTTTTTTAGGAGAGCCAAGATGTTAATTCTACATTTTGTGAGAGTAGGTACATAGCAAAGATGAGGTGGTTCATGGATATGTACAGAATTAAGGGTATAAAAATAATTTGTAAAAAATGAATACTGTTTCTGAACCCACACTTGCCACCTTAATTTCAATACTATTATTTGTCATTTCTCAAAACTAACAGTCTCCAAGTTGCCTCTATTCACTTTTTTAAAAATGTTGTCCCGGAAACATTAGGTGGCGTAATTCCAGTATTTATGCTTTCATTTTTCATATCTGCAACCACTGGTATGCCCTAGGATGCTATCATTGTTTTAACAAGAAATAAGTACTGCTTTTTTCTTTTGGTAGTCTTCATCCTGCCAAACAGGATGAGTCTTACTAGAGAAAGAACTGTTTCACTTCCCTTTAAGGTTGATTGTAGTACTTATGAAATATTATGTGTGTATGTATGTGTGTATGTATTTTTGAGACAGAGTCTTGCTCTGTTGCCTAGGCTGGAGTGCAGTGGCACGATCTTGGCTCACTGTACCCTCAGCCTCCCTTGTAGCTGGGATTACAGGTGTGTACCACCAGGCCCAGCTAATTTTTGCACTTTAGGGTTTTGACGTGTTGGCCAGGCTGATCTCAAACTCGTGGCCTCAAGTGGTACACCTGCCCCGACCTCCCTAAGTGCTGGGATTACAGGCGTGAGCCACCGCCCCGGCCTCAAATTTTTAATGTAGAAATTATTTTATAAACTCTGTCTCTTTCCAAAGAAAGAAAATATTTCTAGAGGCAGCTTACAATGGAAGCAAGCTGTAAAAACCTTTAAGAGACATGATTGGAAAGGTTGGGGAGGAATGTGCTGAATAGATATGTAAGCTTTCAAATGTATGATACTCTTCAGTACTGTACTTTAAAATTTGTACCTCTAGGGAACAAGGAAACTGTTTTCAACTTTGCTTTTGGACTTCAATGTTAGATTGTTATATTTTGTTGAATGAATAAACTTAGCTCTATTTTACTTTATGTAGTAGTTTGCTTCTTGCCTCCTTTGTTCAGGTAATTGAAATCGAGGAAAATCTAATGGGTTAGTGGCTTCCCAGTCCAGAAACTTAGGAGATGTGAAATGAGCACTTTGCTTGACTCAACTGGATGAGTTTGAATTGTTACTATTAATAGTTATTAAGTTTATTATATATTTGTCCAGTTTATGCTATAAAGAAAATATTTATCGAAAGGACATGTTAGATCAAAGCCTGTAGAAATATTTAATTTTGGTATGTTGGTTTACTAAATATAGTGCTTTTTATTTTTTATTAATTTGTTTTCGAGACAGGGTCTGGCCCTGTCACCCAGGCTAAATTGCAGTGATGTGATCACTGCTCATCACAGACTCAGCCTCCTGGGCTTAAGCTGGAACAACAGGTATATTCCAGCATGCCCAGCTAATTTTTAATTTTTTTTTAGAGACAGGGTCTTGAACTCGGCTCTAGTAATCCTCCTACCTCAACCTCCTGAAAGTGCTGGGATTACAGGCATGAGCCACCATGTTTGTCTCCTTAATTTTTGAATAAATAAATAAATATTATCTTCTCATTTTAGAATTGTTAATTAGGGCTGGTAAAAGCAATCTAGTGGTTTATAGTTATAGGCTTGTCTTTTACACGCTGTCGTAATACTTGCTCTGCCTTATATAGGTAGAAAACTAAAAACAGTTAACTTTTGTTAATTGCTTGGAGTTTGTTCTAGATAATTTGGGAAATTCAGAAAGCATAAAGAAAAGAAATACAAACCATGTGTAATTCTGTCATCCAGATAATTAGTATTTATATTTTCCCATACCCACACATAACCACACAAAGCTGTACACACATAGCCACACAAAGGTCAGAAGATGGATCTAAAAGATGATCTATTGTTAAAAGGAGAATCCACCTGTTTCTTTAAATGGTGAGCCTGCAGATATGCAGACATCTGTAGAGTGAGGGATTCTCATTTTCAAACATTAGCCCCTGACTCTCCAACTCAAGTCTTGCCATGTTCCTTGGGGATTTAAAAACTTATCTTTTTTTTTTTTTTTTTTTTGAGGTAGAGTTTCACTCTATTGCCCAGGCTGCAGTGCAGTGGCATGATCTCAGCTCACTGCACCCTCCATCTCCTGGATTCAAGCAATTCTCCTGCCTCAGCTTCCCTAGTAGCTAGGATTACAGACGCCTGCCACCATGCCTGGCTAATTTTTTATATTTTCAGTAGAGATGGGGTTTCACTGTGTTGGCCAGACTTGTCTTGAACTCCTGACCTTAAGTGATCTGCCCGCCTTGGCCTCCCAAAGTGCTGGGATTATAGGCATGACCCACCGCCCCTGGCCTAAAAACTATGTTAATTCTGAAGTTTTTCTTTTTCTTTTTTCCTTTTTTTTTTGAGACAGAGTCTTGCGTCACCCAGGCTGGAGTACAGAGGTGCGATTTCGACTCACTGCAACCTCCACCTCCTAGGTTCAAGCAATTCTCCCTGTCTCAATCTGCCGAGTAGCTGGGATTACAGGTGCCCGCCATCATACTCGGCTAATTTTTGTATTTTTACTAGAGACGGGATTCGCCATATTGGCCAGGCTGGTCTCAAGAACTCCCAACCTCAGGTGATCTGCCCGCCTTGGCCTCCCAAAGTGGTGGAATTACAGGTGTGAGCCACCACTCCTGGCCTTCATTTTAAAGTTGATGAGTTTAATGAATTGATGAATATAAATCCGGGTTATCTGCAATAATTATAATGTCAAAATTTTTAATGCTGTCTGTTGGTAATAAAGTTACAGCTACTGCTAATACCTGTGGATTACTGTCTTCATTAATGATATAGGGAATATTATTAAGATTCCTTTGTATACGCTCCTTCCAGCTGACCCAGTAGCAACTTCTCTTTTTCATTGATCTTGCCTTCCACCCTTGTTCGTCCCTTACCCAGTGCCTTACCTTGCCTTGTCCTTCCATAGTTGAAGTTTCATATATCTCAGCATATTTTAGTTTTTTCTTTTCAAATTTTGAAATATATCATATTCCTAAAAGTTCAAAATGCAAAAATGCATGGCTTAGTGAATTATGAATTATGCGTACTCCCCAGATCAAGAAAGAAAAACATTTCTGGTACCCCAGAAGCCTCCTTTTGTGCCCCTCCCAGTTGCACAGTTAAAACCACCTTCCTCCCCTTAAGTGTGACCATTTATCTGACTTTCATGTGGAACCCTTCTTTTATTTTTTTCTTCTTTAGCATTTTACTATATAAGCATGCATCCTAAACATAGCTTAGTTTACTCTTTTTTCTCCTGGGATATTGCCAGCCATAGCATAACCCATAATTAAATCTTACTATGCTGCCCCTGCTTTTTTACCTGGGTTATTGAAGGTAGTGGGAGAAGAACCCCACTGGTGACTCCTCCAGATCCTGCTGAGTCTGTGATAGTTAACAACCTTATCAAACTTTGTTCCTCCCAGACCCTGCAATGTCTTTGGACACTGCTACCTTCTGTGTTTTCAGCTGAGGTTTCATCCGTTGGACACTCTTGTGTTTGTGAGAACTAGGTCCCGCTGAGGTTTCTGGGACCCAATGTACTCCCATACTCTGGAGGCTGATGCATTTCTAGAGAATCCTGGGCTTTGGCTCCTCTTCAGCCTCCTTTTCTTTTTTCTTCCTCTCTTCCTTACCCATTGTCTTGCAAAACGAGGTGCTTTTGACCAATTAGGGTCAATAGAGCCACAAAAAGAAATGTATCACTGTTCTCAGTTACTGATCTATTTAAAGTGAGTTGTCATCAATATTTGTTCACAAATGTATTAAAGGTATCCAGAATATTAAAAAAAATTTTTTAAACCGCTTTAAACATTAAAAACACCCAGTTTTTATAATCCATTACTGACAGTGTTGGAATATTGTTCAGGATGATCTCTCTACCTGAGTTGGTTGTTGCAGTGTTGTTTTGTTTCTTCTGTCTGTGGTTGTCTTTGACTGCATGCTGCTTATTGCACATAGAGAATTATTTATGGGGATTCCCCTAGGGCTAGGATACATGCCATCTCCTCTGCAAAGCCCTTAGGTTTATTTCTCAGGCATTTGGGGCCTCTGCTGGTTAGGTATGATCACAGAGTTCAAGACTTGAGGTTCCCTGGCTTACACAGACTGGAAGAACTTCGTATGGGCAATCTAAGACCATGACATTTCCCCCTCCTTTTTATTTCTGCTGCTCTGTTCAGGACTCAGGAGTTTTTCTTTCTTTTTTTCTTTTTTCTTTTTTTTTGGAGACAGAGTCTCGCTCCATCACCCAGGCTGGAGTGCAGTTGCACAATCTTGGCTCACCTCAACCTCCGCCTCCTGGGTTCAAGCGATTCTCATGCCTCAGCCTCTCGAGTAGCTGGGATTACAGGTGTGCACCACCCATGCATGGCTAATTTTTGTATTTTTAGTAGAGACAATGTTTCACCGTGTTGGCCAGTCTGGTCTCAAACTCCTGACCTCAGGTGATCCACCTGTCTCGGCCTCCGAAAGTGCTGGGATTACAGGCACAAATGAGCCACTGTGCCCAATCAGAAGTTCTTATGGTTCCCTGAGGTTAGGAAGATAGGCTTTTTCTGGCTCACCTTCACATGAAGTAACGGGGAGAGTGCATGCAGTAGAAAGAACAGTGGGGGGTGATTCCAGGTAAGCCCTAAAATTGGAGTATGAAAATGCCCCCTAAGGCAGCCTGGGCCAGCTAATACTAATAATTAACCTAGAAAATATAACATGTATTCTTAACTTTCTAGATAACATCTTTACCCTCAATGATCTCAAAACATTAAGCAATCGACACTCCCCTAAATTATTTTTAAGATGGTCTTGCTCTGTCATCCAGGCTGGAGTGCAGTGTGGCACGATCACGGCTCACTGCAGCCTTGACCTCTCAGACTCAAGCGATCCTCCCACCTCAGCCTCCTGAGTAGCTGGGACCACAGGTATATAGTACCATGCCTGGTTGATTTTTTTTAAGTTTTTATAGACTGGGTGTTGTCTGGCTGGTTTTGAACTTACGGCCTTAAGCAATCCTCTTGCCTTGGCTCACAAAGTCCCGGGATTACAGGCGTGAACCACCACACCTGGCCTATTTTTCATATGTATTTTAGTTCTACCTTTTTTAAAAAGGAAACTTACAGACTATCTTGTATAGGAATCCTGGTGTTGACCCACCTCCTTTGTTTATCATTCTTTGCATTCTGGACCTTCCATCTGGAAGAGTTTTAAAATACTGAATTAGAGCTTATAAAATTCTTTTAGTAAGGGTCTGTGGGTGAAAGATTCTTTTCACATATTATTGTCTGAAAGTGTCTATTTTGTCCTTGTGGAATTCATTTTCTCTAATCATGAATGGTTACTTTTACTCATTGAAGATATCATTGAAGAAGATAGCATTCTGTTGCCTTGGGGCATCCGTTGTTGCTGAAAAGTTGGTTGCAGTCTAATTCTTGTTTCTACAAGAGGCCTGTTTTATTTTGTCTAATTTTAAGACCTCTTCTTTGGTTTTGGTGTCTTGCAGTGTCACTGTGACCAGTTTTGGTTTGTTTTTTAATTTTGATTCTTTAAAAATCTTTCTGGTTTTCTAGTAGGAAAGCTTGCTAGACAAATTCTAAAAGAGCTGTTAACACTTGGTTTGATTTTTAATTGATTTATTCTTCTCACCTAGGGCATCTGAAAATTTTCCAACTATTATCTCTGAATGCTTTTTCTCTTTTCCCTTTCCTTCTGGAATGCCAGTTAGATATGTGTTAGATTTTCTTACTCTATGCTGCACGACGCCCAACTCTTCATTGCTTTGTCCTGCATTCTGCATAATTTCTTCAGCTCCACCTTGCACTTTATTCATTCGCTGTTCAGGTGAACCTGATCTGAGGTTAAACCATTTTATAGAGTTTTGACTGTCGGTGACTATGATTTCCATTTCTCAGAGTTTGATTTGGTTCTTTATCATTTGATTTTCATTTTCTGTAGTCTCTATTCCTCTTAATCTCATCATTTATTTCTTTAAATATACTTAAAATTTTATTTATGTATTTGCTATTTCCACTGACTGAGGTGAAAATCTTCATCAGTTTGATTTTGCTGCTGTTTGCTACCTCGCAGTTAGAGTGACTTGTGTTATGTGACGTGTGTGTGTGTTGACGGAACTCATTTCTTAGGACTATCACTCGTCCCAGGACCACATCAAACACAACTCTTGGCTTGGGGTTTTTCTGACTTCATAGGCAGTGTGAATTCATAGTAAAGAAATCTTTTTGAGGGCTGGCTTCTTATGAAGTTATAATGGAGATTTCCTTTTGGTTTTTGATTTTTACCCCTATGTCCCAAAGTATAAGTTTTCATGACTTGCCGTCAGTTTTTGCCAAAGCATTTATCTTCTCTTCTATAAACAATAGCTTTTTCATTTGACGTTCGTGCCTCCCTGGTTTGTGTAAGTTTTAATTTTTGTAACACGTCAGAGAGTATGAACAGCCGATTCTTGGGACGCGTGTGACCTCGCTAGTCTGTGCTGAAGAGCACAGTATGTAGTAGAGTAGCTGATACTCCCTGAGTGCCCAGGAGGCCATAGTTTTTCAAAAATCCATGTATTTTGCAGAGGCTTGGAGAGTTAATACAGTGTGCTTAGAGTGTGTTTAAGAGAGTTAAGGGAGTGTAAATATACATTATTTTGTAAAAGTAATTTGTAAAAATTTTAGGTGACATGTTTTTAGTTATACCGCATGTATAAAGATTCGTAATCATTACAATTCAGGCTCAGGATATAAGAAATACTGTTATCCAATGTTTCTTTTACTTTCTCCCTTTCTCTCCAGGTGGGTCCTATGTGTATGAACTCAGTGCAGTCCTCATACACAGAGGAGTGAGTGCTTATTCTGGCCACTACATTGCCCATGTGAAAGATCCACAGTCTGGTGAATGGTATAAGTTTAATGATGAAGACATAGAAAAGATGGAGGGGAAGAAATTGCAACTAGGGATTGAGGAAGATCTAGGTAAAACCTTTAAGTTGTGAGTGCCCTTTTAAAATATAAATTTATTTAGTAGAAATATTTGTGATAAATTATTGTGGCTCAAGATTATTATGTTACAGACTCTCAAGTATATTTGCATTTCTTAAACACATGTAAAATCACTGAACATCTTGTATTAGCAATGCTTGTTTTTCGGTTTTGTGTTCTTTTCGAGTCCGTGTCTTACTCTGTTGCCCAGGCTGGAATACAGTGTTGGAATACAGTGTTGGAATACAGTCTGGAATCACGGTTGACTGCAGCCTAAACCTCCTAGGCTCAAGTGATCTTCCCACCTCAGCCTTCCTAGTAGCTGGGCCTGCAGATTTGTGCCACTATACCTGGCAAAATTTTGTTTTTTTGTGTGACAGAGTCTTAGTCTGTCATTAAGGCTGGAGTGCAGTAACACCATCTCGGCTCACTGCAACCTCTGCCTCCTGGGTTCGAGCAGTTCTCATGACTCAGCCCCCTGAGTAGCTGGGATTACAGGCATGTGCCACAATGCTCAGCTAATTCTTTTTCCTTTTCCTTTTCTTTCCTTTTTTTTTTTGGTCACTCTTGCTGCCTTCTTGTCCAGGCTGGAGTACAATGGGAAGATCTCGGCTCACTGTAACCTCTACCTTTCGAGTTCAAGAGATTCTCCTGCCTCAGCCTCCCAAGTAGCTGGGATTACAGGCATGTGTCACCATGCCTGGCTAATTTTGTATTTTTAGTAGGGACACGGTTTCCCCATGTTGGTCAGGCTGGTCTTGAACTCCTGACCTCAGGTGACCCACCTGCCTCAGCCCCCTAAGGTGCTGGGATTCCAGGCATAAGCCACTGCACCTGGCCTTAATTTTTTCTATTTTTAGTAGAGATGGGGCTTCACTGTGTTGGCCAGGCTGGTCTCTTGAGTTCCTGGCCTCCAGTGATCTGCCCACCTTGAACTCCCAAAGGGCTGGGATTACAGGCGTGAACCACCATGCCCGGCCAACCTGGAAAAAATGTTTAAAACAATTTTTTTGTAGAGACGGGGTCTCACCTGGTTGCCCAGGCTAGTCTCGAACTCCTGAGTTTAACAATCCTCCCGCCTTGGCCTCCCAAAGTGTTGGGATTATAAGGCATGAGCCACCACGCCCAGCCAGCAATGCTTGCTTTTTAAAATTTTAGTTAAAAAAGTTTACAATTATTTTGTTCCAGAGATGGTTTTCATAGTGTCATGTTTTCAGTAAAGCTTGAAGGCAAATGATCAGTTTTTAATTACCAGGCTTATTTAAGTGGGTAGGGGAGGATCATAGGTATTAAGTTAATGATGATGAATAGTAGATTTAATGTAGTAGGATTAGTAGTTGTTTTCCTTGGGTCAGGAAATTTATTTTGGGGAACTAACTGTAGCAGGTAAACTTTGTTTTTCCTTCCTTTAAGTATCTTACCCAAATCCTTGTGCAGTGTTTCTGTGGAGAATGAGCTGGTTGCTACTGTGTAGTGGTGAGGTCTCCCATAAAGAGTACTTCTTGAAATAGTGGTGAGGTCTGCCATAAAGAGTACTTTTTGAAATAGTATCCTAGTATATACTTTCATCACCTCAGTTGTCTTGGGCCTAAGTACCCATTTATTTTCCAAAGGAATGGACAGTTTTTCTACCTGGAGCCGTCTCCTGAGCTGTTTATCACTTTCTTCCCATTGTCTGTCAGACAGGTATAGGCAATTGTGCAAGGGCGCAGGCTTTGTTCTGGAAATCCAACACACAGCATAGTGAGATGACACATGCAGACTCACAACTGTGGTCATCATTTCACAAGAAAGTGCTAAACAGCTTTGGATGAGGTTCAGACTATGGTATCTGAATCAGAGAAAAGAAATGGGAGTAAGTGTGTGTGTGTCTCCTGCCACTGTTTTTTCTTAGTGGGTCAGAGACATTTATTCAAGGTGTCCAGTAGGCAGGAGCGTAGCAGTTGAGATTTGCTTTCGAGACATATGCATCATCTCTACAGATAATAGATTGTTAACTCCATTCATGTAACTTGGAGAAGTCATTGTTTCACTTTTAAATTTTATTTTCTTTACTTTTATTTATATATATTTTTTGAGACAGAGTCTTGCTTTGTTGCCCAGGCTGGAGTACTGCGGCATGAATATGGCTCACTGGAGCCTGGAACTCCTGGGCTCAAATAATCCTCCTGCCTCAGCTTCCCAAGTAACTGAGACCACAGGTGTGATCCACCACACCTGGCTAATTTTGTGATTTTTTTTTAAATAGAGACAGGGTCTCCCCGGGTTGCCCAGGTTGCTTTTGAATTCCTGCCCTCAGACAATCCTCCCACTTGGCCTCCCAAAAGTGTTGGCATTACAGGCATGAGCTTCCATGCCCAACCTGTTTTCTACTTTTAAATAATATTTCTGTATTTACAGAATTTCAGCAATCTCACTCCCATTTTACCTAAGTAAAACTCAAATTCTAAACATTTGCTTATACAGTATGTGTTTTCATTATGACATTCCTACTAGGAACAGAATTGAGATAGCACGTTAATTGGGTTGAGCGAGGTGGCTTATACCTGTAATCCTAGCACTTTTAAGAGGCTGAGATAGGAGGATGCTTGAGCCCAGGAGATCAAGGCTTCAGTGAGCCATGATTGCACCACTGCACTGCAGCCTGGGCCACAGAGTGAGACCTTGTCTGGAAGAAAAAAAAAAAAAAGAACTTTAAATTGTGAAAAGTTATGTCTTGGTTTTGACTGTTTTTTATTGTTTTTTGTTTTTTTTTTTTTAAAAAAATCTGTCTACATTCTAGGATTAAAAGCATTGTTAAGGCTGTCTTAAATATGGGTAGTCCTAAATTTTGAAACAGTTCAAGAAAACACTAAACACCCATTGGCATCTCCTTCCAGTGTTTTCATAACTCATTATTTTATGCAGCATATATTTTAGCTTTCATCTTTTAAATCAAAAATAGAAAATATTTTTAAATTTCATTAGACATTCATTGTTATGTTGTATCCTGAAGTTTTATGAATCATTTTATATTCTATCTTATACAAAATCATGAACATCTTAAATCTTGGGTACTCTTTTTTTTTGAGATGTAGTCTCCCTCTGTCAGCCAGGTTGGAGTGCAATGGCACGATCTCAGCTTACTGCAATCTCCACCCCCCGGGTTCAAACGATTCTCTTGCTTCAGCCTCCTGAGTACCTAGTATTACAGGCGCATGCCACCACGCCTGATCAATTTTTTGTATTTTTAGTAGAGACAGGGTTTCACCGTGTTGGCCAGACTGGTTTCAAACTCCTGACCTCAAGGGATCCGCCTGCCTTGGCCTCCCAAAGTGCTAGGATTACAGGCGTGAGCCACCGCGCCCAGCCTGTTACTCTTAATTAGGAATGGATGACTAATCTCCTCTTACCTGTACATGTTACTGGTATTTTAATTCCCTGTGACAGTACGGTGATCTTCCAACCTTTTTTGTTCACATGTTGTCTGTAAGACTGTTGAACATCCAAGCATGGGTGCAAGGGAAAACAAAAAAAAAATTGAACAACTTTTTTTTTCTTTGCACATTTTAAAATCTAACAAATTTCATCATAGATTTTAAGTAGCTCCAAATGCTGTAATTTATGACATAATAAACACCAAAACTTAAATTGTAACATCACTCTTTTATTAATGTCCAGATGACATTAAATACCGTAGAGATTTTATGTCCACCAACATCCTTTTCAAGGATAACTGAACAGGTCTTATTTTATAGTAGGCATTTTTAACAATTCAGTTTTCTTCTGTACTACTATTTCCATTACATTTACCCTACAGAATTTTATTCTAATGGAATATAGTAAGTTTTTTGTGACTATAAAGCTCTACTTAAAAAGTACTTCTGGATAGAGTGCTGTTTTTAAAATTATGACTATTACTACATAATTGATAAAACTCATAAAAGTATGTTATAAATTTTATTAAACAGTAAAACTTTTCTGTAAATGTATTTTTTTTTGTATCTTAATGTGATAGATGAGTCCTTTTTCTGTCACTGGCTGAGAGGTTATATCTTTCTTTTGTGACATGGGAGTCAAATGATTGTGAAAAGAAAGGTAGAAACCGTCATGGGACCTCAGTGTTGAGGCAGATCCATTTTAGAAAAGCACATGGTGAATTGAGGATCTGGTAACTGGATTTCCCTAGAACTGCCCTAACCTTTTTTGTTCTTTTTGAGACGGAGTCTCACTCTGTCGCCCAGGCTGGAGTGCAGTGGTGCTGTCTTGGCCCACCCCAACCTCTGCCTCCTGGGTTCAAGCAGTTCTCCTGCCTCAGCCTCCCAGGTAGCTAGGATTATAGGTGCACATCACCATGCTTGGCTAATTATTTGTATTTTTAGTAGAGACGGGGTTTCACCACATTGACCAGGCTGGTTTCGAATTCCTGATCTCAAATGATCTGCCGCCATAACCTCTTACCTCTCAGAAAGTTACCTGGAACACTGAAACCCAATTTGAAAATCGTTTTCATGTGCTGTAGTTGCCATCTGAAACACTTCATGTTTTCCACTTGCTGTTTATTTTATAGAGATTAGTGGCTGATGTTTCTGGTTGTTAGCATTTCATTCCTTTTGTTTTTTCTTTTTTGAGACTGAGTCTTACTCTGTCACCCAGGCTGCAGTGCAGTGGTGTGATCTTGGCTCACTGCAACCTCTGCCTCCTGGATTCAAGTGATTCTGCTGCCTCAGCCTCCTGAGTAGCTGGGATTACAGATCCCAGGCTAATTTTTATAGTTTTAGTAGATATGGGCTTTTACCATGTTGGCCAGGCTGGCCTCGAACTCCTGACCTCTGGTAATCCACCTGCCCCAGCCTCCCAGAGTGCTGGGATTACAGGCGTGAGCCACCGCACCTGGCCCATTTCATTTCATTTTTTAAAATGATGCTATTTTAGGCTGGGTGGGGTAGCTCATGCCTGTAATCCCAGCACTTTGGGAAGCCGAGGAGGAAGGATCACCTGAGGTCAGGAGTTTGAGACTAGCCTGGCCAACATGGTAAATTCTCGTCTCTACTAAAAATGCAAAAATTAGCTGGGCGTGGTGACACATGCCTGTAATCCTAGCTACTGGGGAGGCTGAGGCAGGAGAATCGCTTGAACTGGGAGGCAGAGGTTGCAGTACACCGAGATTGTGCCATTCCACTCCAGCCTGGGAGACGAGTGAAATTCTGTCTCAAGAAAAGAAAATATGCTATTTTATTTCTTTGGGCAATTAAATTAGGTCTAGATTTATTTATATTATTTTGACTAAATTGAAGAAAATCTGTTTACTAAAATGATTACTGAGCTAATTTTTATTTTTCAAACTGTACATATACATTTTATATTTGCTTTTATTAAAAAACAACATTAGGCCGAGGTGGACAGATCATGAGGTCAGATGATTGAGACCATCCTGGCTAACACAGTGAAACCCTGTCTCTACTAGAAATACAAAAAATTAGCCGGGCGTGATGGCGGGTGCCTGTAGTCCCAGCTACTCGGGAGGCTGAGGCAGGAGAATGGCGTGAACCTGAGAGGCGGATCTTGCAGTGAGCCGAGATTGAGGCACTGGACTTTAGCCTGGGCGACAGAATGAGACTCCATCTCAAAAAAAAACCAAAAAACAAAAAAAACACACACACACAACATTAAAACAAATACTTGTGTACCAAGCAATCATTAAGAATAAAAATATTTCGGCCAGGTGCAGTGGCTCACGCCTGTAATCTCAGCACTTTGGGAGGCTGAGGCTGGCAGGTCGTGAGATCAGTAGATCGAGACCACACTGGCCAACATAGTGAAACCCTGTCTCTACTAAAAATGCAAAAATTAGCTGGGTGCAGTGTTTTTAGAGAGACGGTTTTTACCATGTTGGCCAGGTGTGAGCCACCGAGCCTGGCCTATTTTGATTTTTTACTTTAATTTAATTTAATTTAATTTAACTTTTTCTTTTTCCTGAGACGGAGTCTCGCTCTGTCACTCAGGCTGAAGTGCAGTGGTATGATCTTGGCTCACTGCAACCTCTGCCTCCTGTGTTCAATCAATTCACTTGCGTCAGCCTCTCAAGTAGGTGGACTGCAGGTGCGCACCACCACGCCCGCCTACTTTTTGTATTATTTGTAGAGACAGGGTTTCTCCATGTTGGCCAGGCTGGTCTTGAACTTCTGGCTTCAAGTGATCCGCCCATCTTGGCCTCCTAGAGTGCTATGATTACAAGCATGAGCCACTGTGCCTGGCTTCAGTTAATTTTTGTAATTTAAGACTAACATAAAAATCAGCTTATGGCAATAGTGATTTTTTTTGTTGTTGTTCAGGTTTGTTCCCCAGAAAAACGTATTTTCTTTTTACCTTTTAAAAATGTAATGTGGTTGGCAATAGCGGTAGTAAACTTTTTTAAATATTAGAAGCTAAAGAGCCTGCCAAATTTCTATGGCATTCGAATGTTTTAGATTGGTGTTAATGTCTCTTGGGTGTATGTTTTGGAAATTGTTTTCTATAGCCCTGCTAAAGAATAAACAAACTCTAGGCACTTAAGGTACCTTTTGATTTCTCTATCTCAGCAGAACCTTCTAAGTCTCAGACACGTAAACCCAAGTGTGGCAAAGGAACTCACTGCTCTCGAAATGCATATATGTTGGTTTATAGACTGCAAACTCAAGAAAAGCCCAACACTACTGTTCAAGTTCCAGGTAAAGCAGTTTTCCAGGATTATATCAGGCAAATGTTTTAGAATGCCATACTCAAAGATTAATGATAACTAGTGGATTGCTTTTAGTTATTATGATGAATTGATTCCATAAGCTGAATGTTGGTGAAAGTAAATATCAATTGCAAATTTACTTTTAAAAAATGAGCTTTTGAAATAAAGCAATGCAATTATTAAAAAATCAGAAAGTAATCAAAACATGTATTTAAAGTATAATTTGGTTTTAGTTTGTTCAGTTTATAGAGTATTTGTGAATTTTATTCATTTATCTGTAGATTTCCTAGACTTCATAATATAAAAGGTAGAGTTGCTGCTGCCCTGAAGACAGTCTTAGTCATTTTACTCAGCACTTGTCTAAGTTTGGTGGCGTCATCTATTGTTTTTTATTTATTTATATTTTTTTGAGACAGTCTCACTCTGCCGCCCGGACTGGAGTGCAGTGGTGCAGTCTTGGCTCACTACAACCTCTGCCTCCCAGGTTTAAGCAGTTCTGTGCCTCAGCCTCTGAGTAGCTGGGATTACAGGTGCATGCCACAACGCCCAGCTAATTTTTGTAGTTTTAGTAGAGACGGGGTTTCACCATCTTGGCCAGGCTGGTCTTGAACTTCTGACCTCATGATCTACCCGCCTCGGCCTTCCAAAGTGCTGGGATTACAGGCATGAGCCACTGCGCCCGGCCTGGCATCATCTTTCTAAAGTGGTGATTTTGAGCCATTCAGTTCTGGGAGGCTGATGATGTCATGGAGAGCTAAGCAGGGGGAATCAACTTAATATTATTCCAGTGTCTGTCTTCAGTTTTACTTCTACCTTCAGATTGAAGGTTTCTAGCAGACAGGGAGACCATAGTTGGAATTTCTGACAATGTTTTAATCAGTATTTGATATGATTTAGAGATTAGCATGGTTCACTATATTTGAAAACAAGGATAAAGTTGTTTTTTGACTTTCTGTTTTGAATAGCCTTTCTTCAAGAGCTGGTAGATCGGGATAATTCCAAATTTGAGGAGTGGTGTATTGAAATGGCTGAGATGCGTAAGCAAAGTGTGGATAAAGGAAAAGCAAAACACGAAGAGGTTAAGGAGCTGTACCAAAGGTTACCTGCTGGAGCTGGTCTGTAAGATATTCTGGGACAGCACTGTTGCCATTAAGTGCCTTGTTTTTTTATGTTCACAAATGTATATGAAGAAACTTTCTCAAACTTACTCTTTCTAATAACCCCCTAAGCCAGCTTAAACACTCTAAAAGTACTTTGTAAACCGACAATAACTTGATGTGTAGCATTCCATATTATTTCATTACGTTGTACTTCTAAAAATGGGAAGCTGTTAATAAATT
The DNA here is from genome assembly GCF_047675955.1 of Chlorocebus sabaeus. Lineage (NCBI taxonomy): Eukaryota > Metazoa > Chordata > Mammalia > Primates > Cercopithecidae > Chlorocebus > Chlorocebus sabaeus. The sequence continues at coordinate 115,327,920 of NC_132923.1, forward strand.
ATAACATTTAGGTCAGCACTTTGCATCCATGAGTATTGTAGATATTTATATTTTGTGAGATATTAACTTGTTTAAGAAAAATCCGATTGGATTACTATGGAAAAAGCAACTTGCCTGTTCTGTTTCTTTGCATACTTTGTGACCTGACAGTTTTAACAGACATTCTATTATATGAGTAGTTTTTTTTGATACTATTAGATTAACTTGAAGTTTAATACCAAATATTATGCTAAGAGGAGAAAAGCTTTCTGCTGACCCCTGATTTCTTAGAAATATCCTACATAATCCAGCTTATCCCTTTTCTGTATATGTTTATTCAGGTTTACCTGGTGTCTCAAAATGAAACCAAATTAAGCCTTTTTAAAGGCTGATGTGCCATTTGTATTAAGTTATCTTTGTCATTTCAAAGACATGAATTTCCCAAGCCTAATTCCTACTTAAGGAAGAGAGACAATTTAGTCCTTACTTTAGAAAATAAATACTTAAGCATAATTGTACTTGTGGTTTGTCTTTTTAATATCTTAATTTTCCATTACTAGTATAACTTTAAACAAAATGTAAACAAAAATTGCTAAGTCTATAAGAATAGATTTTAACTGAATTTTAATTTGATTCTGACCCTTCTTTGTAATCTGTTACTTCAACTCTGTCCAAGGGTTGGGATTATCCTAAAGAATTAAACTGACCTTAATTTAACTGGAAATGATTTGGGAATGAACCCATGATTCAAATCTCTAAATTTATAAGTCTTTGTTCAAAGGTGTCGGGACCTAGAAATCTATTTTCCAAACTTTATTCATGGTTTCCTATGTCCACTGAACAAGAGAAAGGGACTTAACTGGGTCTAAAGCGAAATACTCATTTGAACCACTCTTTAGAACTATGGAGTTCAAAGATGTTATGTGTCAAGTTAGCACTGTGCTTTCTTTGGCTGTTTTCATTCAGCGTACAGGCACCTTATGTTCTTAGAATATGCTTATGTTCTTAGAATATTTCTCTGTGTTATTTATACTTTTACCAATTATGAGCTATATAATTATTTTCCATTTGCAGTAAACTTACATTGTAGAAAGTCCACATTGTAAAATTATGTAGAATCTCAAAGTTAATGAGCGTGGTTTTGTGCTGGCAAGAGAAATCTTTCGTTATGCATTTTCTAAATCTTATTTTTGTGTGCGAACATATTTAAAGAAAGATCACTTACCCTAAAATTTAAGCCTCAGTAGGAACATGCTTTTGGCCCTTTTTATTTCCATTGAAATATACTTAAATTTATCTGTAGGTAAAGTGTTTCAGATGTTTTTAATGCTGTAATTGTTCTAGACCATATAACTTTCCTAAGAAAATGTGTCATGTTCAAAATCCAGGTGTTTTTTTTTTTGTTTGTTTGTTTTTTGTTGACTTTTTTTTTTTTTTAGGAACTTTAAACCAAAATGTATATTTCCCTGTGGTAAATATTTTAATATTTTGCTTTCCTCATCAAATGCTGAGGTTTCATACGGTCTGGTATCTCCAGCTTGATAATGGGAGAGTTCTCCCTCATTTGGAGTTGATTATATCCATGGCCTTTGGAAAGCAAGCCTTGTAGTTTACTGAATCACAAATACTAGGGAATATATTTGAGGGGCCCACTCAGAGTCTTTTTCTAGTGCAGAAACATCTGTAGTGTAACAACTTTGCCACCAGCAGAACCTGCCTTAACCATGAGACTTGTGCTCCACTTGTATTCTAAGGCAAGCTCTTGGCAGAGGTCAGTGCAAACTCTTTATGATGATAGAGACTGAGAATGGAAAGAAAGACAGACTTCTGTGACCATAGTCACTCTTCCCTCATGGAGCCCACAGCGCACCAAAGTGAAATCTGGAAAACTTGCTCAGTTAGTAATAAGCATGGTATTAGATTAGAATTATAGGCCTGTTCTCTGCTTTCTGTCTTCCTCCTCTTACTATAAAACCATACATCGTTTTTCTAATTATTATATCTTTCATTAAATTTATATTGAACGATTCAGAAACCAAAACAACAAGCTTTCCTTGGAAGTTTTCTGTGAGATTGGAAAATGTTGTCTTTCCTTTGAGCCACGTTGTTGCTGGACAGTCAGGCCACAGTCACCCTAGGCTTTGAATTCCTGCAGACATACCCTGGCAAGGAGGGCTTTGTGCATTTTGAGCTTTCCTAGATTCCTTTCATTGTGAGGGCCAGGATTCTTAGGGTGTTTTCTTCAGTTGGCAATAACAGATACTGCTGTCTGTCCGCTCCTCCCCAGCTGCTGGGGAGACTAGAATGCCTAGTGACTTATTCTTGAATGTTGCTCTTTATCACAATCCTGTTTTTTCTCCTCTGATAGCCTTTGTATTACTTACCATTTTAATCTAATTGACTGTCCTTGGGAAAAGATTAGAGTATGCTAAGGCCTTTATTTTGCTCTCGGAAAGGGATCATTTATCTTTGCATTCGCCAGATACCCAGCGTATTCTATCCCTGGCAGATTAAGCTTGATAAATGGCAAATAAAGTCGGGAGGCATTTTGAATGCAATTAGCCTTACCATGATATACTGTAAAGTGCTGCAGCTGTGTTACATATACTGCGTCTTAAGGTCTCCTTTTTTTTTTTTTTTTGAGATGGAGTTTTACTTTCGTTGCCCAGGCTGGAGTGCAATGGTGCAATCTCAGCTCCCCACAACCTCTGCCTCCCGGGTTCAAGTGATTCTCCTGTCTCAGCCTCCCGAGTAGCTGGAATTACAGTCATGCGCCACCATGCCCGGCTAATTTTTTGTATTTTTAGTAGAAACAAGGCTTCTCCCTGCTGGTCAGGCTGGTCTCGAACTCCAGACCTCAGGTGATCCGCCCACCTCAGCCTTCCGAAGTGTTAGGATTACAGGTGCGAGCCACCTCGCCCAGCCAAGGTGACCTCTTTTATATAATAAGGTTATGTAAATGTATCATTAACTTTTCCATATCTCTTTTCTTCCAAAAAGCTCAAAATGCTTCACATAGCTTATCTTTTATACTCAACAACATCCCCACGAGGTAGGTAGAAGGCAGGTATTATTACCTTCATTTTACAAATAAAAGACCGGAAACATAGAGAGTTTAAGTGACTTGCTCAGGTTCATTTTCTTGGTGGCAGAACTTGGATTAGACCGTGACCTCGACTCATAGTCCTGTGCTTTTCCTCTGAAGTCACTTTCGATTTGACCAGTCAGAAGACTCTTAGTCGATGATGTACAGTGCCAAATTTTGTTTTCATAAAAATTGAAATGGTTTGCTGTAAAATTAAAATGGGAGTTAGTTTTCTAGACATGTAACTCTCTGGGGAGTATAAAACTGGTCACAATGGGCTTCGTTGAAGTATCTGTCCCTCAGATCTCATCAGAAGGAGTATATAATACAAAAATATAAATTCAACCTCTGTATGTTTTCTTCTATGTTTTATGCTGGGACTCACTGGAGATCTTTGTAAGTAATCAAAGCTGGCCCTTTATCTTTGATTTTGGCTTTTAGGGAATTCTAGGGACTTCCTTTCCCCAAATTAAAACTCATTTTGAGGTGTTTGGTTTTGTCTTTTAATTTTTGCAACTTCAAAATTGATGATGACTCAGTTCTACTGTACTTTATCCTGGAGCTTGTTTAAAATAGGTTAGTTTCTTGAAATAAATAATAATATAATGAATAGATGATGACTTGGATTTGGGTGGGGGAATTAAATACCTTTTCAAAATTGCCATCAGTGTCATCTTGGATAAAGAAAGTTCAGTGGTTAAAAGGGTCTTCTGAAGTGTGGTCATAGTTGGTGAGGTTAATTTCTAACTTAGAGTTCAGTTTGGCATCTCATTTTAATTTTCAGATGTATATCACATATATGTGAAAAGTAATGACAAAAATAATTTATGAAATAAACATAGTAGGGCATGAGGTTGTGTTATTTGTGAGGCAGCAATGGAGCATGACTTGTAGTCAACAAACATGGGTGTCTTGATCAAAACTCTGCTGTGCTGTTAGGCAAGACTCTATGTGGATGCCTCTTGTAGAACGTGGTTAATAATACCAGCCGATCTCATAGGGCACTGTGCAGACTCAGCATTACGGTGCAGAGCTCCTTGGACTCAGAGGAGTGGCACTTAACTGGAGCTTTGTGTCGTACTCATCACACATCTTCCCCCAGACAATGATTCTTCTGATTCTGCTAACTCTGGACAGAGTTTGCATTGTCTTTTGAAAAAAATGAATGTATCACTTAGTCCAAAAACTGTAAAAATACATAGGCTCTTTCCGATGCTTGCTTTCTCAGAGCCCTATGAGTTTGTCTCTCTGGAATGGCTGCAAAAGTGGTTGGATGAATCAACACCTACCAAACCTATTGATAATCACGCTTGCCTGTGTTCCCATGACAAGCTTCACCCGGATAAAATATCAATTATGAAGAGGATATCTGAATATGCAGCTGACATTTTCTATAGTAGATATGGAGGAGGTCCAAGACTAACTGGTAATTCAAGATGTCCTCTCTGTTTAAAAAAGAGCAGCTCATTAAATCTTCATCTTACGGTCTTTGTGAGTGTGGCTTATGATGATTTGACCCAAACTATGCTAGACCAAATATTCCTTACATTTTGCAAAAAGGATTTGCTAAATAAAGTAGAAGTGAAGCAACTGATGCTATTCATAGAGGGTTGGTTGGGATTTTTTGGTTCGTTTTTTGTTTTGTTTTTTTTAACCCCCCTCAAAGCAGACAAAATAAGACCCTTTTGAGAAAACTGTCTGGTACTTGAGGCCTTGTCTGGTTAATTACAAGTTTGTGCCTCCATGTTGTGGTGACTTCTTCTTTTTTTTTTTTTTTGAGATGGAGTCTTGCTCTGTTACTCAAGCTGGAGTGCAGTGGCTCAATCTCAGCTCGCTGCAACCTCCGCCTCCTGGGTTCAAGTGATTCTAGAGCCTCCCGAATAGCTGGGATTACAAGCACACACCACCACACCCAGCTAATTTTTGTATTTTTAATAGAGACGGAGTTTCAATGTGTTGGCCAGGCTGGTCTCAAACTTCTGGGCTCAAGTGATCCACTCATCTTGCCCTCCCAAAGTTCTGGGATTACAGGCAGGAGTCACCATACCCGCCTGTGGTGACTTCTACCAGTGTCTGAGCTGTAGATGGTTACTTACTTTATGAATGGAAGCTGCTTGATTCTACCTTCAGTATAGAGCTATATATGACCACATTGTATCCATGGTTTTATTTTGTTCTGGCTGCCTTTCTGTTCTGCCTCCTTGAAACATTTTTCTTTTTACATGAGTAGCTACCAACATAATCCCCCCTCCAATTTTCACATGAGACTGTAGGAAATTACATGACACCTCCCTCCCCAATATACTTTTTCTGAAATGAAGTGCTGTTTTCTAATGGTATACAACTTACTGCATAAACCAGATATTTAACTACATGCTGCAGGCCTTCTGTTAAACACCACTGGAGTTTTGTTTCCTAAATTTCTGGGAATTTTTTGTTTTTGTTTTTTTGAGACAGTGTCTCACTCTGTTGCCCAGGCCAGAGTACAGTGGTGCAATCACAGCTCACTGCAGCTTTGACCTCCTCAGGCTCCCATCTCAGTCTTGCAAGTAGCTGGGACCACAGACATGCACCACCATGCCTGGTTAAGTTTTGTATTTTTTGTAGCGATGGTGTTTCATCATACTGCCCAGACTGGTCTCAAACTCCTGGGCTCAAGTGATCGACCTGCCTCGGCCTCCCAAAGTGCTGGGATTACAAGAATGGGCCACCATATCTGGCCCCTATTTTTTTTTTTTTTCCTGAGACAGAATCTTATTCTGCTACCCCAGCTGGAGTACAGTGGTGGAATCATAGTGCACTGCAGCCTTGAACTTGTAGGCTTAAGCAGTCCTCCCACCTCAGCTTCCCAAGTAGCTAGGACTATAGGCACACACCACCATGCCTTGCTAATTTTTACATTTTTTGTAGCAACAGGGTCTCACTGTGTTGCCCAGGCTGGTCTCAAACTCCTGTCCTCAAGCTGTCCTCCCTGCCTGGCTTCCCAGAGCTCTTGGTGGTATGAGCCACTACACCTGCCACTGTTCTTAATTCACAATGAGTAAACCATGCAGTGGGAAAAGCGTTCACATTTTAGATGATTCCTAAAACTTCTTTGTGTTTTAAACCAGACCCTTCATTTTGCTTTTCCTTTTAGTGTGCTTTGAAGATCACTTTCACGTGAAGATCATTATTTATAATTATCAGCTATATTTAACCCCTCCACCTTAGAACCTCAGTTATTTGATTATCATCTTATAAAAATTACATGTAAGCCTTGTCAGATACTGTATTTAGATACTTTTAACATAACATTTTCTCTTTCATTTTTCTTTCTTTATTCAGATAACAGTATTGCTCTCTTGATATCTAATTGTCTTAGTAAAATAATTTAGGGTATATATCAGTTTGCCACATTGCCAACATTTGTGACATTGGTTTAGAATGTGTCTGTTTGTGAAGTGCTAAAAACATTTTCCTAACAGGAAGTCTGTTTGAATGAAATATATTTCCTTTCATTCTTTCTTGCCTGTAGTGAAAGCCCTGTGTAAGGAATGTGTAGTAGAACGTTGTCGCGTATTGCGTCTGAAGAACCAACTAAATGAAGATTATAAAACTGTTAATAATCTGCTGAAAGCAGCAGTAAAGGGGTATGTTGCACAGCGTACATTGTTTATGATAAACTAAGAAATTTTCAAGAGGTCATAACCAAGCAGCTCGTTATTTGTTGAAAATAGGAAGTTGGGATGTTTAGAAGAAGGGTGATAAAGTGAATGGCAGAGCCAGATCAAAAGTAAATTTTGCAACGACTGCCCCTGTGGCAATGATAAAGAAAGCTGCTGAGTCAGATAGCCTTTGCCACTGTATTCCATCCTACCATTTGATTGGTGTGATTGGCATGAAGGTAGGAAAAGCAGGATAATATTTAGAATGGAAACAAAATATTAGATCCCTGCAGTTCAATAGTGGACAGAGAAAATGACCAAAATTAGGAAGTAGGTTAAAAACAATTACATGTACAGTAGCTGATGTTGAGTGTTTATAATTCACTTTAGTTGTTTTTACAGGCAAAGAAGGGAGGACAGTGTTTGGAAATATTACTTGTATGATTTAACATTCTCTCTGTTCCACAGCAATGATGGATTTTGGGTGGGGAAGTCCTCCTTGCGGAGTTGGCGCCAGCTAGCTCTTGAACAGCTAGATGAGCAAGATGGTGATGCAGAACAAAGCAACGGAAAGATGAATGGTAGCACCTTAAATAAAGGTAACAATTTAAACCTATATGTGAAATTATACTATGAAAATATAAGTGGGCTGGGCACGGTGGCTCAATCCTGTAGTCCCAGCTATTTGGGAGGCTCAGATGGGCAGATCACTTGAGCCCAGCGATTATGCCAGCCCCACTGCACTCCAGTCTGGGTAACAGAGTAAGACCCTGTTTCTCTAAAAAACAATTTTAGGCCAGGTGCGGTGGTTCATGCCTGTAATCCCAGCACTTTGGGAGGCCGAGGCAGGTTGATCACTTGAGGTCAGGAGTTTAAGACCAGCCTGAACAACGTGGTGAAACCCCGTCTCTACTAAAAATACAAAAATAATTAGCCAGGGGTGGTGCTGCACACCTGTGGTACCAGCTAATCAAGAGGTTGAAATAGTAGAATCGATTGAACCCAGGAGTTGCAGGTTACCATGACTCGAGATTGCGCCACTACACTCCAGCCTGGGTGACAGAGCGAGACTCTGTCTCTTAAACAACAACAACAACAAAACCCAAAAATTCGTAAAATTGGTTTCATACCCATCCATGTAATTTTAAAGACAACTTTTATTAAACTACAAGCTCTTGACTGGACACAGTGGCTCACGCCTGTAGTCCCAGCACTTTGGGAGGCCGAGATGGGTGGATCACGAAGTCAGGAGATCGAGACCATCCTGGCTGACACAGTGAAACCCCGTCTCTACTAAAAATACAAAAATTAGTCAGGTGAGGTGGCGGGCGCCTGTAGTCCCAGCTACTTGGAAGGCTGAGGCAGGAGAATGGCATGAACCTGGGAGGCGGAGGTTGCAGTGAGCCGAGATCGCGCCACTGCACTCCAGCCTGGGCGACAGAGCGAGACTCCGTCTCAAAAAAATAAAATAAAATAAAAATAAAATAAAATAAAATAAATAAAATACTGCAAACTCTCACAAGTAGCTCAGAGCAAATAAAAGATTTTTAAGCTATTGAAATTCAGCAAGGACTCACATGTGAAATTTTCCTGTATAACCTATCATGCTTTGGGCTCAAGCTCTCTCTAGTTAATCACATGCAAAATTAATATTAATTCTGTTCTAGGCTAAGAGTTTAAAGAAAGGTTAAGTCTACTGCAAATTGGCATAATATATTGTATGCTCAGTACATTTTGGTTTTAGATTATCTGCCACACTGCCTTTGTCAAGTAAATGAGCTTGTACTTCTTAATCTTTCATCAAGTAGAGAGGGCAGCTTTTAAATAGCTTTCTGCTTGTAAATTCTTCTGAGTTTCATATGCTTTCAAATCAGAAATTATGTTATTGTAAATCAAATACTAAATTTAATTTTATAATCAGTGCTTCATAAGATGTCAAGGAAATTTATTACTTTAATGTTCTTAACCTTTATTGAAATATTCTGTATTTTCTGCATTCAAGCATTTCATATCATTTATATCATTATTTTATTTTTTAAGTTTTAATTTAATTTATTTGTTTATTTGAGATAGAGTTTCACTCTTTTTGTCCAGGCTGGAGTGCAGTGACGCGATCTTGGCTCCCTGCAACCTCTGCCTCCCGGGTGCAAGCAGCTCTCCTGTCTCAGCCTCCCGAGTAGCTGGGATTACAGGTGCACACCACCATGCCCAGCTAATTTTGTATTTTTAGAAGAGACAGAGTTTCACTATGTTGGCCAGGCTGGTCTTGAACTTCTGACCTCCAGTAATCCACCTGCCTCAGCCTCCCAAAGTGTTGGGATTACAGGCATTAGCCATCGCACCTGACCAGTTTTTATTTCTTTTGAATTCTAGAGATACGGCTTCACTATGTTGCCCAGGCTGGTCTCCCTCCTGTGCTCAAGCGATCCTCCCACCTTGGCTTCCCAAAGTGCAGGGATTATAGACGTGAACCACTGAGGCTGGCCCATTTCTATCACTTTATATTATATTTATTTTATTTGGTATTGATCTTCCCATCTCACCACCTTACTTTTTGAGAAAACTAACCCAGTATTAGTTTTAAACTCCTTGAGCTGTGATTAATATTTTCAAAATTGAAGAGTTTTTACTTTTTTTGAGACTTTTTGTTTTTACTTTTTTGAGACGGAATCTCACTCTGTCCCCCATGCTAGAGTGCAGTAGCGTGATCTTGGCTCACTGCAACCTCTGCCAACATTCCCCACCACCCCCTGTTCAAGTGACTTTCCCGCCTCAGCCTCCTAACTAGCTGGCATTACACATGCGCCACCATGCCCAGCTAATTTTTGTATTTTAGTAGAGATGGGGTTTTACCATGTTGGCCAGCTGGTCTTGAATTCCTGAGCTCAAGTGATCCGCCCACCTTGGCCTCCCAAAGTGCTAGGATTACATTTGTGAGCCACTGCACCCAGCCGAGTTTTTACTTTTGTTTAAAATATTTTATTGTGCTGTATAATTCATGAACTTAACATCAATTTGAGTTTTATTATCCTGTCATTTGAAAAAACATACTATAATTTTAGTGATAACATGTGACTTAGTGTTAAGTATTTATTTACTGCTTTTTAAAACCTCTTTATTTTGGGAGGCCGAGGTGGGCGGATCACGAGGTGATGAGTTCGAGACCAGCCTGACCAACATGGTGAAACCCTGTCTCTACTAAAAATACAAAAATCAGCCAGGTGTGTTGGCATGCGCCTGTACTCCCAGCTACTCAGGAGGCTGAGGCAGGAGAATCATTTGAACCCAGGAGGAGGAGGTTGCAGTGAACCGAGATCGCGCCACTGCACTCCAGCCTGGGTGACAGGGCATCACTCCGTCTCCAAAAAAAAAAAAAAAGCCTCTTTATATATCAGTGTTCCTTCATTTTTAATAAAATTGGATGCCGTAATAGAAAGTGCCTTCATGTTGGCATAGCTTAAAAGTATTTTTCATGTTGCTTTCAGAGTAATATGCCTCTATTTTCCTTCCCCATTAAAAAATTTCAAAAGCTTCAAGCAGCACAAATGTGACAAAGTAGAACTTCAAAGCCTTCCTACTAGATACAATCACTGTAAATAGTGGCTTTTTATAATGCAGCTCATTTGGGTACAGTTGTACATATGACTTACTGAATGTCAAAACATTCAGCCCTTTTTATTGATTGATTGCATTTTGTTTTGTGGATCCATTATGTTTATCTGATTCTATTTTAATTTTTTACATGAGTATGTACACACAGATGCAGTGAGGGTCCTTTTGTGTCCTGTACTTACATCATTACAAAATTTTCAGATTATTTCTGAGAAATAAATTCCTAGAAATCTCTGGATCAGAGAATTACAAATATTTGTAATTGCCACATACTGACATATTGGTAAATTTTCTTCAATATAGTCATATTAGGGGGTTCATTTTGCTTGCTTTTGTCAACATAAAGAATACATCATTCACATCAGTTTTGTTTTTTCTTGTTTTGTTTTTTTGAGACGGAGTCTCCGTCTGTCACCCAGTCTGGAGTGCAGTGGTGCAATCTTGGCTCACTCTGACCTCCACCTCCCAGGCTCAAGTGATTCTCTTGCCTCAGCCTCCAGAGTAGCTGGGATTACAGGCACGCACCAGCACGCTGGGCTAGTTTTTGTATTTTTAGCAGACAGGGGATTTTGCTATGTTGACCAGGCTGGTCTTGAACTCCTGACCTTAATCTGCCCGCCTCAGCCTTCCAAAGTGCTGGGATTACAGGCAAGAGCCACCGTGTCGGACAGTCACATCAATTTTTATCAGGCCGATACAGGAAGTTAGACTTACCAGTGTTGAGGCGTAACATTTTTCAAAATGTCACTGAGGTTGACCATCTTCTTAGGCTTGAGAAGTTATTTGTATGTGTGACAGAGAGAAAAAGAGGAGACAGAATTATCTGGTCATATCCTTCCTTTGCCCATTTTTTTACTTGATTTTTGTGGGGGATTTTTTTGGTTGGTTGGTTGGTTGGCCTGCGACGTGAGTTTTCCCTGTGTCCAACTTATCCATGCTATACATGCTACCCACGGGTCACCTAGCAATCCTCTTGGTGCTCAGATTGACTGTAGGAGCGCCAGTGTTCAAGTCACCCTTATTTTACTTTAATGATCTCAAAGTGGAAGAGTAGTAATGTTGGTAATTCAGGTATGTCAAAAAGAAGCCACAAAGTGCTTCCTTTAAGTGGAAAGGTAGAAGTAAGTTCTTGATTTAAATAAGGAAAGAAAAAAAATTGTATGGTGAGCTTGCTAAGATCTATAGGAACAAATCTATCTGTGAAATTAAGAAGGAAAAAAATTCATGCTAGTTTTGCTGTCACACTACAAGCTACAAGTTATGGTCACAGTGTGAGTTAAGATGGAAAAAGCATTAAATTTGTGGGTGGAAGACTTGAACAGAAATATGCCAATGGATGTTTATGGAGTTCGGTAGTGTATGAGGTTTTAGGCCTCTATTGAGGGTCTTGGAACATATCCCTGGACTGATCAGTGGGGACGACTATGTTTGATGATAAAGGTTAAGTCCTTATTTCATTTGTCTTTAATGCTTTGTGTTCACCCCCAAAAAGTGTAGGTAGGTGAAAATGACATGCCATGACATGACAATGTAGGTGATTAACTTGGTTCATGACACAGTATTCTCAATACCTTGACTAGAATTAATAGAAGAATTCCATTTTTTCAATTTAAAAAGGCACATTTTCTTGCATAACCTAAATCTTTAAAAGTTAACTGTCATTGAGATGTTCCTCTTTCCTTTTAAGGGAAAGAAATATAACACTTTTTAGCAGAACTGTGTAGGAATCACATGGGTCTAATTTTCAGAGTGTTAAAGTTTTCTTTGTTCCAAATTGTGCAAAGTAGTATATCTGCTACTTTGAACTTTAAGTACACAATAACTACAGCAGATATCATTTGTATTTCTTTTGATTAGATGAATCAAAGGAAGAAAGAAAAGAAGAGGAGGAATTAAATTTTAATGAAGATATTCTGTGTCCACATGGTAAGCTAGAAGCATAAATGAGTTCTGTTTTATTATCCTTTTTTACTTTTAGCTTCTACTGCCTGGCTTTCATGCCAGTGTCTCTCACATCTAACCTGGGAAAAAAATTTTTTTTTAAGTAGAATTTCCCCATATTTAGAGGAAATCATTGGAAAAGAAACTTCTTGTCACTTGTCCCATTGAAGTGCTTTTGAATTTGAAGTATTGAATTTCAGTTGTTTCCCATGACTGTCATTGTCCAAGTTAAACACTTTGAGAATAGTGCTCATATGTTTCTTCTTCTTCATCTTGTTAGGGCTATCTGTGGTTTTTTATTTATTTATTTTATCTGTGCAACAAGGTCTCTCTCTATCACTGTCCTGGCTTAGTGCAGCATCAACATCCTGGGCTCAAGTGATCCTCCTGCCTTGGCCTCCTGAGTAGCTGGGACCGTAGGCATGCACCATCACACCCAGCTAATTTTTAAATTTGCTTCCCACCTCTGCCTCCCATAGTGGTGAGATTATAGGCATGAGCCACTGGTCTCGACTTGGTTTAGTTTTTTCTTTGTGTATTGACCAGCTGCTGTGTACTATGTGCTAGATAGTTTTTTAAAAAGCCAAATTCTAAATCCTTATTTAATCTTATGTATTTGTTTACTTGGTCTTGGTGAATGCTTACTTCTGATAAGTAGCTTTTACAAGATGATCGTGCAAGGGATTCATCATATATTAGACACAATTTTCTATTCTAATAGCACTCTGAAAGTCAAGCAGGTGTCTGTTTCTCAAAGCTTTCTACTTCGTAAGTTCCCCTTCCCACCTTCAAAAAGTCTGAGCACTGAGTGCCGTAGCTTGCACCTATAATCCCAGCTACTAGGAAGGATCAGGTAGGAGGATTGCTTGAGCCCAGGATTTTGAGACCAGTCCAGGCAACACAGCAAGACCCTGTCTCTAAAAAAATATTAAGTGGGTTTGGTGGTGTGTGCCTGCAGTCCCAGTTTCTCAGGAGGGTGAGAGGATCACTTGACCCAGGAGTCTGAGGCTAGAGCGAGCTATGATCACGATGCTGCACTCCAGCCTGGACGACAGTGCGTTACCCCATCTCATTAAAATAAAATAAATAGGACAATAAATTTGACACAGAAAAGTTGACTTTTCAGTGGTTCATTTTGTTAACTCATATTCATGCGTTTCTTGTTATGTGCTAATTTATTGCTAATATTTTGGATTCCTGTTGATCCTAATAAATTCCTAACTATAGTTCTTGTTTCATCAGTTCACTGTGAACCAGTGGATAATGTCTCACTCTTATCCCTGATACACACTGGCACTTTTATATGAAGTGCCGTTGATGACACTAGTGATGGTGTTTGTCACTAGAGTGGTACTAGCATTCTGGATTATCTCACTGCACTTTAGGCCACTAGGTGAGTGGCATTCCCATTTACAGGCCACACAACTAGCAAGCAGCCATCCTGGGGTGCGTGTTTGGGTCTTGGTCTCTGTGAGTCCCAAATTCCTCTGTTCCTTCCAGCGTATCACCCTATCTGTCTACTGGTTGGCCTTTTACACTACAGGTGCACAGCAGAAGAAGATGAGCTGACCTCATGAGTGCTGAATAGCACGAGGAAATAAACAGGGGAAGGAAGTTCGGGTGAATAGCCAGAAGGAGGTGTATTTTTCCAGTGATGCTCTCTTATCACCTTTTCTAACCTTCACAGCATAGTTGTGGACATGGGATTGGTGTCTCCATATTGAGAGTTGAAGCATCTGTGGCAGAATATTGTTTCATGCTTGGTGCTACCACTTGAAACAGTGCTGGAACTTAGATTGTCCTTGTGCTCCTTAGCTCACTGACCTTTGCTCTGCCTTCCGACCTTTTATCATATCATTTCAGTACTGACAGTTTTGACTACAAAGCATGGCAAAGCTGAATGTCATTTCAGGACACATACTCCACTCCCTAGCCTATCAGAAATTGTACATAAGAGGCTGGCAGTGGTGGCTCACACCTGTAATCCCAGCACTTTGGGAAGCCAAGGCAGGAGGATCACTTGAGTCCAAGAGTTCGAGACTATCCTGGGCATCATGGCAAGACCCCATCTCTACAGAAACATCAAGAAATTAGCCAGGGCTGGTAATGGTGTGCACCTGTGTTCCCAGCTACATGAGAGGCTACATTGAGAGGATCACCTGAGCCCAGGAGGTTGAGGCTGCAGTGAGCCATATTCACGTGCCACTGTACTCCAGCCTGGGCGACCAAGCAAGACCTTGTCTCAAAACAAAACAAAAACAAGAGAGTGAGAAAGAGAAAGAAAGGAAGGGAGGGAAGGAAGGAGGGAGGGAGGGAGGAAGAAGTTGTATACAAGGGTGATTTTTTTAGGCCGTTATCTTGATCTGTAACTCTAGTGTTTTGGTGCCATACTTTGTTCTCTAATATTTTAAAGGATAGTTTGGCCAGGCGTGGTGGCTCATGCCTGTAATCCCAGCACTTTGGGAGGCTGAGGCGGGCGGATCACTTGAGATCAGGAGTTTGAGACCAGCCTGGCCAACATGGTGAAACCCCATCTCTACAAAAATACAAAAATTAGCTGGGCAAATTTACAAAATTTGTAATTATTTTGGGCAAAAATACAAAAAATCATGGCGGGTGCCGGTAATCCCAACTACTTGGAAGGCTGACCCAGGAGAATCGCTTGAACCCAGGAGGCAGAGGTTGCAGTGAGCCAAGATGGCGCCATTGCACTCCAGTCTGGGCAACAGAATGAGACCCTGTCTCAAAAAAAAAAAGGATAGTTTTCTACCTTTGTTTTTGTGTTATGTTATCTGTCAGTGTACCATGTGTCCAGGGTAAAATTTTTCTGGTATAGGATACCTAGCCTTACTTAGAAATCCACTTTACTCATTAAGTTTCTGTTAAAACCTCTTTCAGGAGGTGTGCTGCTGATGTTGGTAGGAGGAGATTATAGTGGGCAATTATTGAATATTTACCATTTGCCTGTAGTTTTCCACATTTATAAATATTAACTCACTTAATCTGTTTTTGTTTTTGTTTTTTTTTTTGAGATGGAGTCTCACTGTGTCGCCCAGGTTGGAATGCAGTGGTGCGATCTCGGCTCACTGCAACCTCCACCTTCCGGGTTCAAATGATTCTCCTGCCTCAGCTTCCTGAGTACATGGAACTATAGGCATGTGCCACCACTCCCAGTTAATTTTTGGTTTTTAGTAGAGATGGGGTTTTGCCATGTTGGCCAGACTGGTCTTGAACTCCTGACCTCAGTTGATCTGCCTGTCTTGGCCTCCCAGAGTGCTGGGATTACAGGCGTCAGCCACCATGCCCGGCCAACTCACTTAATCTAACAACCCTGTGTTATCAGTATATTATCGCATCCATTCTACTGATGAGTAAGTAAACTGAGGCACAGAGAGGCAAGAGTCACCTGTCTAGGATCACCACACTGCAATGGATAGTTTTGCCTAGGTATTTAACTGTCTGTTGGAAATATTTTTTCCGTGAAAATTAAAGAGACTTGTGATAGTGGTTTGAACGTACGATTCAGAAGTCCAAAGCCATTGTTTGTAGGTAAGTTTTCTCCACTTCAGTTTCTGGTAGGCTTGTAAGATCTTTGTCCCCAGTGTTGTACGGGTTCATTTATTATGCTAGGCACTCTGTGGAAGCCAGGTGTGTCTTGGAGGGGCTTGGTGACTGAACTTCACTAGTTTGGTGCCCCAGCCGGCTTGTTTCACTGGGAAATTCCCAATGGCGCTGTCTGCTATTGGGCCACCAAGGTTTTTTCATAAGTATCTTTCATTCGCCTGCCTAGAAAATTCAGACCTGCTGTCACTTTTCAGAAGCTGTAGAAAGAAGAGGACTTAGGAGTCCCCGCATTTAAGAGTGGAAAGGTTTAATTCTCCCTGTCTCAGCCTGTCGCTTCATTTGTCTCTGTGTTTTGTGTCCCCTGTGAATGTTAGGTTTTGTTGTCCGAAAATAAGCATGTAGTCTTTGGTGGCTAGAGGGGACAGTGATCTCAAGGGCCGAGAAGGGGACCTCTTAAGTAGACTTTCCATCCCTTCTCTCATTTTTTGTAAATCCCTACCTTTACTTCGTGAACCCCCAGTTCTTGCGTCTGTGGGGACAGTACTGCAGTGTAGCAAATCTGGCTACTTCTTGACTTTTGCCAACTTAGAGTTAATTTTTATTGTGTCTCATTCACCTTCTTTTAAACCCTTATAATTTTTATCCCTGTTGTTCCCTCTGTTGTTTTCATCTTTATAGCTATGTGTCTTTTTATATATATATATATATATAAATCCTTTGGTGTGGTGGTTCACATCTATAATTGCAGCACTTTAAGAGGCTGAGGCATTTGAGAGCAGCCTGGGCAACGTAGTGAGACCACATCTCTATTAAGAAATAAAGTAAAAATTAGCCAGGCAAAGTGGCACATGGCTGTAGTCCTAGATACCCAGGAAATGGAGGCAGGAGCATTGCTTGAGCCCATTAGATCGTGGTTACAGTGAGCTATGATCACACCACTGAACTCCAGCCTGGGTGATAGAGTGAGATCCCATCTCTAAAAATAAAAGTTTATTTTTTATTTTTTATTTTTTATTGTGATTTAATGATGTTTCATGAGGCACTTAAAGTAAATGCAGTTTTAAACATTTTAACCTGGAAAGTCCTTGACTTAAATTTTGATATTTTTATAACAAAATTCCTGTATATTTCTAATGTATTATATGTATTTAATATATCATAGGTTTTGTGTGAATTAATCATTGGATTATATTCCATTGGAAGATTTACTATCCTAGAGTTCAGTATTTGTTGCAGATATTTTATAAGAAGCTTTATAATACAGATATTATATGTATCAAGTTTTCTTATCCATTTTACTTTGTAGTCCTTTAAGTGAATAACTTTCCTATAGCTTACCTTGTTTATTACACCTAGTTTGCTTAGATGATGGGCTGTGTTGTGTTTTGTTGTTTTGAGAGTACTTCTTGAGATGTCCCGAAACCCAAAGTGTTATATGCAGTTTGAACTAGATTTAGGGTGAGGGGTTGAGGGTCATTTATCCAGTATCTCTAAATTCATTGTTAACTAGATTTCTTTTTTTACCAGAAGAATCTTTGAGTTTTAGAATATCCAGTTATGTTTAGTGAATTGAATCTCTCTTGACTACTTTGATCTTGTTTTGGGAGATATTGCTCATAGAATGGATTTAGTTGATTGGCTTTCTCTTAAAATTTAAGAAATAACATGATTCATTGCAGGATACAAGTTTAATTTCTAACAATTTATATGTTACAGTGAAAAGAGCAACCCAAATTTATTTAACTATTTTGAGGTCATAGACAATATTCAAGTATATTTATTTCATTATTAATTACATTAATTGTATTAATATTCATAGTTAATATTACATATTAGCAACTACTGTGGTAGTAATTATTAGAATAATAGGAAATTAAATTTAGAAACTCAGCTAAGAAGTAGAGTGAAGGACTATATATATTTATTACCAACTAGACTATAGTAAAATGATTATTTACTATTATTCTGATCTCAGAAATGAATTTCGGTTGTTCTTTCCTAATCTTATGAGAAACACTCATCCCACATAAAAGCCAGTCACTACCTAAAAGTACCCCGACATCAGAATGAAGCCGTGCATCCACAGTGTCTGTGGTCTCCTCTGCTCATTTAATAGTAAAGTGTGTGTGCACATTCCCATTATTGTTTCCTCATAACCACATGGAGTTATACTACACAAAGAATCTCTTTTTTTTTTTAAAGCATAAAAAAGAAACCATTTAAATATTATAATTGCCATGGAGTTCTTTCCAAATCAGGTCATGGAAATCTACCTTAATCTTTTTTATAGTTACATTATACTTCACCATAAGGACTTACTAAGTTAAGGTTTGATAATCCAATTACTCTTTTTCTTTCGTTTTTAAAAAATAAATTCCCTAATTGTGTCTGAGGATGGGCATGTTAGAGTAAGTTTTCATAGACTTGCGGGAAATTTAAATTAACAGCCCACCCAGAAAGAAAATACATGTTTATTTTGTGACCTCATTTCTCTGGTAACAAGTTTATTAAAGCAAAATAATTTTTTGAGGATTATTCAGAGATCCAGAAGAGGTGAGGGGTAGAAGTTAAGTTGCATTTTGAGGTATTATACATTATAGGGACCAGGCATAGTGGCTTATGCTTATAATCCAGCATTTTTGGAGGCTGAGGTAGGAGGGTTGTTTAAAACCAGAAGTTGGAGAGACTCCCTCTCTACAAAATAAAATATTAGTCAGGCATGGTGGCTCGTGCCTGTTATCCAAGCTACTCAGGAGGCTAAGGCAGGAGGATTGCTTGAGCCCAGGAGGTGGAGGCACCAGTGAGCTATGATCGTGCCACTGTACTCCATCCTGAGCGACAGAATGAGACCCCGTTTTTTTTTTGTTTTTTTTTGAGACGGAGTTTTGCTCTGTCACCCAGACTAGAGTGCAATGGTGTGATCCCAGCTCACTGCAACCTCTGCCTCCCGGGTTCAAGCGTTTCTCCCGCCTCAGCCTCCCACGTAGCTGCAATTACAGGCGTGCACCACCACTCCCAGCCAATTTATTTTCGTATTTTTAGTAGAGATGGGGTTTCACCATTTTGGTCAGGCCTGTCTTTAACTACTGACCTTGTGATCCTCTCACCTCAGCCTCCCAAAGTGCTGGGATTACAAGCGTGAGCCACTGCCCCCTGCCTATTTTCTATTAAATAAAAAAAAATACATTTTAAAATATATTATGGGGTTTGAATGAGCTATAGACCTGGGTTTGTTTGTTTGTTTTTTGAGACAGAGTCTTGCTTCTCACCCAGGCTGGAGTGGAATGGCACAATCTTGGCTCACTGCAACCTCCGCCTTCCTCATTCAAGCAATTCTTCTGCCTCAGCCTCCTGAGTAGCTGGGATTACAGGTGCCTGCCACCACGCCCGGCTAATTTTTGTATTTTGAGTAGAGACAGGGTTTCGCCATGTTGGCCAGGCTGCTCTCGAACTCCTGATCTCGTGATCCGCTCGCCTTGGCCTCCCAAAGTGCTAGGATTACAAGTGTGAACCACCAAACCTGGCCTTAGACCTGGTTTTGTTTTTTTGTTTTGTTTTGTTTTGTTTTGTTTTGTGTTTTTGAGATGGAGTCTCTCTGTGTTGCCCAGGCCACTGCAATGTCTGCCTCCCAGACTCAAGCAGTCCTCTTGCGTCAGCCTCCGGAGTAGCTGGGACTACAGGCGAGCACCACCATACCCAGCTAATGTTGGTATTTTTAGTAGGGGCAGGGTTTCATCATGTTGGCCAGGCTGATCTCAAACTCCTGACAAATGATCCATCTCCCTCGGCCTCCCAAAGTGCTGGGATTACAGGAGCAAGCCACTGTGCCTGGACTATAGACCTGGTTTCGTATCCCAGCTTTATTACTTGCTAGCTGTTATATTCATCTTTCTAAATTCATTTATTATGGAAAAATGTAGTATGTATTTAGAAAGTTCCTGGCTTTATTACTCTTAATAAATCTACAGGTACCTTGCCAATGGGTGCGGAAACAAACATATGACGTTAGAAATTTAAAGATCGTTTTCCGGGTAATGACCAATATGGATAGATAAGTGAAGTTCACTAACTTACCGCTTTGAAACAGCTGAAACAATACTAAATATAACCACAAGTAGAGCCAGAGGAGAAAGGTCCTGGCAGAGTGGCAGTGACTAGTATTTTTTTTTTTTTTTTTTATGTCTTCTGGGATTTTTGAAGATTGAAGGGGATCTTTAGAATAAATTGCAAATAGCAAACAAGTTGGTGCTTGACTGGAGATGGTTTTCAGATTGAACAGTAGATTGCTTTATCTTGTTTGAATTGATAACTTAAGGTAATGGTCCTGTGATGGTTGGACGCAGCTGTCAAAATATTATTTTAATGTGGTGTGATTTCAGGATTAGTCAAATGGGAGACAATAAAGTCTGCAGGAAATGATAACCTTTGAGTGTGGGAGAACATGTGATTTTGTTAAGCAGCCCCTGCCATGGCACAGAGGTCCCAGGACTCCTGGAATCCCATTTTTGACTACTTCCTTCCTTGCAGGGTGAAAGAAAATGCACGGTTTTAGCTTTGTACATTTGTTTTTATCTCATGATTTTTTTTCAACCACGGACCTAGATTAAAGACATAAAATTGAGGTTAATGGCTACCTCCTTTAGAATTAAAATGAAATTGGAAATTCAGAAGTTTTTGAAAACAAGAAAAGAGAGCTAGAAATACCACACTTTAGCAAAGCAAGAAAAGTGCACCTATGGATTTTTCTTAAGTTTAAGAAATAGGAAATAGATATTGACTTTTTTTCAGCTTTTTTTTTTCTTCAATTTTTTTTTAAACTCAGGTGAGTTATGCATATCTGAAAATGAAAGAAGGCTTGTTTCTAAAGAGGCTTGGAGCAAACTGCAGCAGTACTTTCCAAAGGCTCCTGAGTTTCCAAGTTACAAAGAGTGCTGTTCACAGTGCAAGGTACTGAATGCTACTGACATCTGGGGAAATGGCATGCCACCTCCTGGGTTGACTTCCCAGGGAAATTAACATTGTACTTCTGACGGGGGTGTAGGGAGGAGGCAAGTCATGTGCTGTCAGCAGGAGACAGTTGATTGCTTCATTCTCTTTCAGATTTTAGAAAGAGAAGGGGAAGAAAATGAAGCCTTACATAAGATGATTGCAAACGAGCAAAAGACTTCTCTCCCAAATTTGTTCCAGGATAAAAACAGACCGTGTCTCAGTAACTGGCCAGAGGTATAATGATTCCCACAAAGGAAAGAATGCATCTTTACTTTTTAAGGCCCTTGCCAAGTTCCCAGTGAGCTATTTCAGAACAACCCAGAACTTCTCATATTCTCATTTGTTTAGTTATCTAACCAAGGGATTTACTCCAGCCTGCTATTTTTTGGTAGAGGACTGTGTTTTCATTTTATTTATAAAACTTGAATAAGGACAACCAAAGTATATTATAAGGAATTTGTGTTAAGCAGGTGGTAAATTGATGGATACTGTTTTGTGATTTTTGTGTTCTAGGATACGGATGTCCTCTACATCGTGTCTCAGTTCTTTGTCGAAGAGTGGCGGAAATTTGTTAGGTAGAAACAAAATATGTTTTATTTCCTTTATTGTTATTATGACTCGGTTTGACTCTGGTATTTTTTAAGATTTCATGGATTCTGTTTGTTGTACCCTTCATGGTTACTTTCACCAGCACACACTGAAAGCTTTCTTTTCTATTAAGTTAAATGAATAAGCCTAAGAAACACATTTAATTACTAATATTTTCTTAAATATATCTCTGATTTTGAAATAATTATTTTAAAATCTTCTCTTTCGTCATGCAGTAATTAGGTATATTTCTCCTCCTTGTCTTATTTGAGTAGAAAGCCGACAAGATGCAGCCCTGTGTCATCAGTTGGGAACAGCGCTCTTTTGTGTCCCCATGGGGGCCTCATGTTTACATTTGCTTCCATGACCAAAGAAGATTCTAAACTGTGAGTTCCTTTTCTTTATGTGATTTTTTTTCTTTTCTCTTTCTGATGATTAATAAAGTGTGTTTAGGAAATTTCTCATCTGACATAGTCTATTTTAAGAATTTAGTCCTTTGCTGAATTGTGGGTTCCCCCCCCTTTTAAAAGAAAAGAAAGACTACTTCTCCAGGAAAGACAAGAGGCTGCCAAGGTTATTTGTCTTTTTGCTCCTTCCTTGTCCCTCTTGGAGACAACACAGCCACCCTTTCTCCTCCCCCCGCTGCTGGTGACCAGCACTGTGACCTCTTTTCCAGAATCACAGAATCAACATGGTCTTGGTTGTAGGTTTCGTTGTGCCACTGCCAGGCTTCAGACAATTAAAGGAGGACGATAGCAGGGTGGCAGAGCAAAGCCACTGCACTGGTCATCTGGAATTCTAGGGTCTTAGAACCAAAATTTTATTCCATGCTTTAAGTACTTCCAGAGGTGTTCATCTGTGAATTTCTCCCCTGATTTTACCAAAAATCATTATATACGAGAAGGTAGAATGCTTCCAACATTGTCAGAAAAATCAGGAAAAGGAAATTGGAACACATAAATAAAAATGCTGTTGGGGTTAAGCTAGAGTTTTATTATTCATATTTCAGTACTTCAACATCATTGAAGGGACTTGAAAGTTTATATATTCTCTACATTTTCTCCCTACCTCTTTCTCTCCCTCCCTCTCTGCATCCCTCCTTCCCTGTTACTCTCTCTCTTGCTCTTCATCTCTCTTCTGTTTCCTCCCTCCCTTTCTTCCTGTCATTGTTATTACTGCAAATGTCAGACTTCAGGAAAATATACCAATAAGCAAATGTGTGTTACCAGTCAGTTTAAAAGTTAAATGGTTCAAATATGATTAAAGGCCCCACAGTGCTTATCCTTCTGTTGCTACTTCTCTCTCTGTCTCCCACCCTTCCTCTCGCAGGAACCACTGTCGTGAATTTACAGAGTTTATCTGTCTCAGAAAGTATTCTGTTAAAAAAAAAAAATACATGCACATAATGTCTTGCATATTTAAAACTTTTTATATAAATGGCATCATACTGTATTTATACTTCTGCAACTAACTTATTTTACTCAATTATGTTTTTGAGATCTAACCATGTTGATTCATGTAATTTCAGTCCATTTAGTTTCGCTGCTGTGGTAACATTCCTTTGTATAAAAACCTATTCTTTGTTGATGATATGTATCTTTTCCCTCTAATTCCTTTGGATTAAATGTTAGTGTTGATGGTTTTGGTTTAGCAGACTAATGGATTATGTTAATTCTCTTTATTTCCATGTGTCTTAAGGCATGTTGTGTTTTTTTTGCACAGTATAGCTCTCATATGGCCCAGTGAGTGGCAAATGATACAAAAGCTCTTTGTTGTGGATCATGTAATTAAAATCATGAGAATTGAAGTGGGAGATGTAAACCCTTCAGAAACACAGTATATTTCTGAGCCTAGTAAGTTTTCATATTGCTTTTGGTTTCTGTAGTTAAGAGCTGACATTTTAAAAAGAATGGGTGTGTGTCAGCGTTGTCTACTTAAAGATCGTGTGGCGGTCCCAACTCCCTAGGTGGAAACTCTCATTATAATCATCTCATTATTTGTACATTTCTTTATGGACAGTAAATGAATTTCCTTATCATTTGCATGTAATAGAAAATATTATTAAGAGTTTGGGCCAGCACACTAGCTCACACCTATAATCCTAATACTTTGAGAGACTAAGATGGAAGGATTGCTTAAGGCCAGGAGTTTCAGATCAGCCTGAGCAACATAGCAAGACCTTCTCTCTACAAAATAATAAAAATGTAGCACATGTCTGTAGTCTGAGCTACTTGCTGAGAGTCTGAGTCAGGAGCATGGCTTGAGCCCAGAAGTTTGAGGCTATAGTGAGCTACGTTCATACCACTGTACCCCAGCCTGGATGATACAGCAAAACCTTGTCTCAAAACAAGAAAATGTTACTAAGAGTTTAATGAATATTCACTAGTAACTTTGATATATGTTTTTAGATCTTTGATTCTTTAACAATGATTCCTCAGCCACTTCTGTTTTCCCTTTTTTTTTTTTTCAAAGAACTCTGTCCAGAATGCAGAGAAGGCTTATTGTGTCAGCAGCAGAGGGACCTGCGTGAATACACTCAAGCCACCATCTATGTCCATAAAGTTGTGGATAATAAAAAGGTACTGGTCCCTCTTGTGGCGATGACTAGTAATGATCAAGCGTGCTCTTTGACTTGATTTGCTGTTGTATTTGCACTGAGGGTCTGCGTAGGACTGCATTTTTGTTCCTTCAGAGCTGTTTGGCATCAGAATTGAAATTGGACAGTAATTGAAAATGAACAGTTATGTGATTGTATGAGAATTTAGTTTGTTATTAATTGATACATAGGTATTTATTGAATGTCAGCTGTGTTCCAGGAATGGTCCCGGTGCTGAGGATACAGTGATAAAGAAGGCAGGTATAATACCTGCTTTCAAAATTTTAGGGACCTAGTGAGAAAGATCAGGAATAAACTATAAATTCATATGATTTCACACAGAAATGATTGTTTTGAAGGAAATTTAGCAGGGTACAGTGGAGGTTAGCGTGAGACAGGGAGTAGACAGGAGAGGCATCTTGGAGAAGTTGTTTTTACCCAAACCCTCACTGTCAGGGATGCAGCCTGGGAAGTGTTTTCCAGGCAAAGGAAACAAAGGTCAAAAGGATAAGCCTAATGTGCTTATGCAACAGAGTGAAAACCATTGCACCTAGAACAGTGCTGTCTAATAGAGCTTTCTGTGGTGATGGACAGGTTCTAGGTTCTGTATCTGTGCAGCGCACTTCAGTAGTCACTGGCCACGTGTGGCTGTGGAGCATTCGACGTGGCTAGTGTGACTGAGGAATTTAGTAGTTGATTTAAAATTAAATAGCTGCATGTGGCTAATGGCTACCCTAGTGGCTATGGCTGATCTAGAATGAAATGTATTCCAAGAAGGGATCATGATATGGAATGAGCGACCATACACTATCAGGTTTTATACATCATACCTTCATCAAGACCGGGTTTATTGGGTTTATTCCCAGTGTAGCTATAAGCCCCTGCAGAGTTTCACGCAAGGCCATGATATGATCTGATTTATAGTTTTAAAAAAATCACCCTGGCTATAGTGTTTGGAATTGCCGTGAGGGCATTACAGGAATAAGAGAGGCCAGTTAGAGCCTCTTGCATTGACCTGCAAGGACAGGTGAAATCGATTGGATATATTTGGGAAGTGGAGGTGTTAATACTTGCTTGGATTGGATTTCCAAGCATTTTTATTATATTAGGGATGGCTCTTGGGTAGATCCTGACCCAGATCTCTAGATATCTTATTTATTTAATTCCACGGTTTCTAGGATTAAAGACAAAACGGAATATGTTTTATTTGATGCTTGTTTCCAAACACATTTTTTAGAAGGGTAACTTACAAATTATGCTCTGGAGGCCAAGGGTTCTGCTTTACAAGTTAAATAAACTAAGGCCTTCATTTCCTAATTTGTTGAGAAAATGAAGTTAATGAGTATAAATGTCTCTGTTTCTCCCTGTAGAATTTTCTTAAATCTCTAGTTCTCTAGTATAAAATAGTATCCAATTTAGCTGTAGTTTCATTGTTCAGTTTAATACGAGTATTTCATAGTGTTCTGCAAGAGAACGCTTCTTCCATCTTTCATTTTCTCAATTCTTAAAGAGCATGTGACTCCTGCCACTTGAATAGTTTGAGAACTTGAAAAGGCTTGAACAATCAGTGTGCTGGGGAAGGTGTCAAGCACCTTCGAACTTCTGCAAAATAACATCATTGTACAAGACTGATAGTAATAACTGCTCTGCAGAGACCTCTTAAATGTATGGTGAGCACATTAAATACTACAAGAATAAGTCATAGGGTAAAAAACCAACATGTTAAAAGAGCATAGAAAACCGAGAAGGCTTGATTCTTGATCCACTTTCCAGTCTATAATCCCACCATGATAAAGGTGTTCCTCCTCTTGATAAAGGTTGCCGGTCCCAGCCCCTACATCCTCCATAGCCTGCCTTCCTAGGGTCTGACCTACTTCTCTTTGTTGTCCTGGCACATTCAGGTGATGAAGGATTCGGCTCCAGAGCTGAATGTGAGTAGTTCTGAAACAGAGGAGGACAAGGAAGAAGCAAAACCAGATGGAGAAAAAGATCCAGATTTTAATCAAGTACGTGTTGAAGCTGCTTTTCATTGTTATACTTTCTGCTGTTTTCTCTTCGAGAGCAGCCACTCGAAGCCCCTGGCCATCTCTCTGTACCCTATATGGGCTATTGGTTCTTTTCTTTCCTTTCCTTTTTTTTTTTTTTTTTTGATACAGAGTCTCACACTGTTTCCTGTGCTGGAGTGCAATGGCACGGATCTCAGCTCACCACAACCTCCGCCTCGCAGGTTTAAATGATTCTCCTGCCCCAGCCTCCTGAGTAGCTGGGATTATAGGCGCCCACCACCACACAGGGCTAATTTTTTGTATTTTTAGTAGAGACAGGGTTTCACTGTGTTGGTCAGCCTGGTCTCAAACTCCTAACCTCATGATCCGCCCACCTCAGCCTCCCAAAGTGCTGAGATTACAGGCATGAGCCACTGCACCTGGCCAGGATATTGGTTCTTAGCTCCCATCCTTGTCTTTCCTTAGTTTTGGTGGCATGCTACAGCCGTCCTGATTTCTCATGAAAAGCCATGAACCACATGATTCCAGAATGAATATATTTCTTGCTATTAAGTAAGAAAGGCTAAAATGTAATGTGATGATTAAATTTTTAGCTGAGAAAGAAGACTAAAACGACACATACCTTGGTTTCCGGTTCAATCAGAATCTTTATGAAAAAATTATTTAACTCAGATTTTCTCATTACAAACAATAACCTTAATAATGGAGTATATGAAGTCTCTAATTAAGATGTTAATCAAGCGATCAGATCAGCTGATGTGTTAGTCTTTCATTTTTCATTGTAGCACACTTTAAATTCTTGCATTAAGATGGACTGTTTTCTGGATGCAGTGTCTCACACCTGTGATTGCAGCCCTTCAGGAGGCTGAGGCAGGAGGATCACTTGAGACCAGGAGTTTGAGGCCAGTCTGGGCAATAGAGCAAGATCCCATCTCTACAAGAAATAAAAAATTAGCTGGGCATGGTGGCACATGCTTGTAGTCCCAGCTACTCAGGAGGCTGAGGTGGGAGGATTGTTTGGGCCTAGGAGTTCCAGGCTGCAGTGAGCTGTGATTGTGCCACTGTACTCCAGCCTGGGCAACAGAATGAGAGACCCTGTCTCAGAAAAATAAATTTAAATAAGTTTTCTGGACTGTGTTGCTAGGATTTTCTTCTGTTTTTGTTTTTTGTTTTTGTTTTTGTTTTTGTTTTTGTTTTGAGACAGAGTTTTGCTCTTATTGCCCAGCTGGAGTGCAGTGGTGTGATCTCAGCTCACTGCAACCCCTGCCTCCCAGGTTCAAGTGATTCTCCTGCCTCAGCCTCCAAGTAGCTGCGATTACAGGCATGCGCTACCACGCCTGGCCAATTTTTTGTATCTTTAATATAGACGGCGTTTCACCCAGGCTGGTCTCGAACTCCTGACCTCATGATCCTCCTTCCTTGGCCTTGCAAAGTGCTGGGATTACAGGCGTGAGCCACCACACCCGGCCCGTAAATTGTCTTTTGAGAATAGGAAATCGTGGGACTATGGTTGATGTTGGTGGAGATAAGTTTCAGCTTCTCAAAAAGTCAGACCCCCACATTGGAGGATATTTTGTACTTTAAACTCATGGATATTCTACTCTACTTAGAGTTTTATTTTTAACAGATGAGATGTTTGTTTTCTTTCTTTACTGCTAAAATAGTGTAGTGAAATTATAGATAGCGTTCTCCCTGAAAGAATGAAAGTGTTAAAATAGCCATCTGCCGTATCTGTGACAGAGCAGAGGTATCTGGGCTTGTTGTCCTGTCTGCACGTTGATACTGTTACTTCATTTTTAACATTGATTGAGAGAGTCTGAAAAGCCCTCTTGATTTGAATCTTGGTGTGCCCAAAATAAATGTTACTTGTGGTTTCCCAACTGGTATAAAGGGATGTCAGCATTTGTTTTCCATGGCTTATTGGAGCTCATAAAATAACCTCAAAACACCTGTGAAGAAGCAAAATCATGCAGTTTGTGACAGTGATCAGCCACTTTTTAAGTTGTCCTTCCTAATCTGTATTTCAGTCAGTCAACACTGGAGGGTCCTTTGCTTCAGTGCTAACCAAATCTGTACACTTGATGAGAATGCAGGTTTTCAGTTTAAAGGGGATATTTTTCTATAGTAAGTGATGCCCTTATTAAACTCTGTGTGCATATATACATCTTGTGTTCCTTGGTATAAGAAACAGGGTAAAGAAGGGCAGCAAAGTCATGTCTGCAAATGCTTGTTGAGACGTATTAGTTGACTCGGTACTAATATGCCTCCACAAGCGTTTGCAGACATGACTTTGCTGCCCATTACCCTGTTGTCAACTCTGTTTTCATGTCCCCGTCTCTGTGGTGGGGATATCTCTGTGGTCTATACAAGCCATCTTTCAAGCCACATATTGTACAAACTCAATTGTGTGCTTTTTAGTTGATATATTAAAAGTGTGTGTGTATGGCCAGGCGCAGTGGCTCTCGCCTGTAATTCCAGCACTTTGGGAGGCTGAGGCAGGTGGATCACTTGAGGTCAAGAGTTTGACACCAGCCTGGCCAACATAGTGAAACCCCATCTCTACTAAAATTACAAAAATTTGGTGTGGTGGCGCGGGCCTGTTATCCCAGGTACTGAGGAGGCTGAGGCAGGGCAGGAGAATTGTGGAGGTTACAGTGAGCCAAGATCACGTCACTGCACTCCAGCTTGGGCGACAGAGCAAGACTCTGCCTTAAAAAAAAAATGTGTATGGGCCGGGCGCGGTGGCTCAAGCCTGTAATCCCAGCACTTTGGGAGGCCGAGACGGGCGGATCACGAGGTCAGGAGATCGAGACCATCCTGGCTAACACGGTGAAACCCCATCTCTACTAAAAAAAATACAAAAAAAAACTAGCCAGGCGAGGTGGCGGGCGCCTGTAGTCCCAGCTACTCTGGAGGCTGAGGCAGGAGAATGGCGTAAACCCGGGAGGCGGAGCTTGCAGTGAGCTGAGATCCGGCCACTGCAGTCCAGCCCGGGCTACAGAGCAAGACTCCGTCTCAAAAAAAAAAAAAAAAAAAAAGTGTATGTATGGGTGTACATATCCATCCCGATTCAGGACTGCATTCTCTTTTGTCTGGCAGTACTGTATGTTTTAGTTATTATCACTTGGTATTATGGTTTAATAATCAGTTGGGAACCTTTTTTTTTTTTTTTTTTTTTTTTTTTTTTTGAGACTGAGTCTCACTCTGTTGTCCAGGCCGGAGTACAGTGGTGTGATCTCAGCTCACTGCAAGCTCCGCCTCCCAGGTTCACACAATTCTTCTGCCTCAGCCTCCCCAGTAACTGGGACTACAGATACCCGCCACCATGCCCAGCTAATTTTTTTTTTTTTTTTTTTTTTTTTTTGGTAGAGACGGGGTTTCACTGTGTTAGCCAGGATGGGGAAATCAAATCTTTTATTGCCTGTTGTCACTAATTCTCTGTTCTCTGGTTAACTTTGTAAATTAATTTGTTAAACTTGACATGATGTTCTTTCTTACTGTCTTTAGTTTCTGTTATTTTAAGCTTTGCTTTTTACCCTAAGAGTTGTTTAGAAAAACCATCTACATTTTCAAGTGATTTAGATTTTAGAAAGCTAACTTTTTTTGATTATCTAGTTTTATTCATTGTGGTCATGACCACAGCAATTTTTCAAAGTGGATGTGGAATCACTCTCCTTAGTTGTGGACGACAACAGATTTCACGTTTATAAATATGATAGAGAATGTTGGGGAACATTGCTTTTTATACTATAATTATTTTTTATACTTCATAATTTTCTTCTGTCTTCCTTTTCCTTGTTTGGATGTTGTAATACTCTAGAATATTTTATATTTTGCTTTCTCATAGAAAATTTTTGGCTCACAAAAAATCTCAAGTGTAACCTTCCTCTTTGGAAAAGAATAGATAGTCCCTGAAAAATGTTCAGCATTTTCAAAATGTCACCCTCTTCATCACATATCTCAGTGCATAGATAGCTTCTATAATTGCTGCTTTAAATCCCTGAAATAAAAAATGATGTGTTTCTGCTTGTCCTTAGTGGAGATAAACAAATCCCCTTTCCTCTTTTCTCTAAGCTAGATAAACCTAACTCCTTTGACTTCATCTAAAAATTTAGGTTCATCTAAATTTAGGTTAATACTCGGTATTGGGTATCACTTAGGTAATTGAAAACCTTCTAAAACCAGTGGGCTGGTTTTTTTGTCAGTTAAGTTGGATTTAAATTCTCCAGATTAAGAAAGAAATAATTCCAGGAAAAGCCTTTAGACCCATTTAAAATCAGAGTTATTAAAAAAATCTGTCTTGCTTGATGCTCAGAGTTTTGTTTTTTGGTTGTTTTGTACTTCTAAAATAAAATTATATGTTAATGTAGTTATTTTTCTTTATATTCCTGATTGTAGAATTTTGGTTCAATTTGATCTTTACTTTCAACAGTTGAGATTGAGAAAAATGTTTCATCAGCTTTCATTGTATTTTTTTTTAACCCATATGTGCATTTAACTTTTTCTCGTGAATCTTAGAATCACCCAATTGCCTATGTAGTTTCAGGGCTAGAGCTGAACTAGCCTCGGGCAGTGTCTAGCCAGTGGTAGGCACCCTGAACAAATGCTCTTCTGTGTTTGGGTCTTGATCACCTTCTGCTTTGCAAACTGTGGAGCTCGTGAGTAATGAATACGTGGCATCTGTGTCCATAATGACCACTAAACCGCTCTGCTTATGCACAGCTGACGCTCATTGACAACTGTGGAAACCAGAGCCAGGGCCTTGAGGTTACCTCATCCAGATTTAATTAAACTAAAGGAAAAGATTTTCTTAAAAATCCTGCTGCTTTTATTCCCTGGCCTGGTTGGCAGAAGAATCTCCCCTGTGCCTCTCACCCATCCCCCCACCGGCCGCCACCACCACCACCTTTGGTACAAAAAGCAGAAGAATCTTGATCGTTAACCTCTTGATGAGGGATTTATAGGAGTACTGTAGAGGACATTTGGTCCTCATCTATTATTTTTTTCTTGACTAGTACCGCATATATCATGCATACCCATGGGCATCCTTTTTATAGCACCTTTAGGTAGTCATGGCCATGATGACATTTCCCTTCTAAAAATAAAGACAGTGTCTACATAATACTAATAATGTGCTTATAAATAAGAAAACTAACGAAAACTCCCTAATGTCCTCTAATACCCATACTCAGATATGTCTTGAACGGTTTTTTCCTCTCAAACCAGTATGTAATCAGGATATGTGTTGTTTGTATCACTTTAGACTTAGAATTTGGAACAGTTACTCTGCCTCCGGACCCCCTTTCTCTCCCTTCTTTTTTTGAGACGGAGTTTTGCTCTTGTTGCCCAGGCTGGAGTGCAGTGGCACAATCTCAGCTCACCGCAACCTCCGCCTCCCAGGTTCAAGCAATTCTCCTGCCTTAGCCTCCCTAGTAGCTGGGATTACAGGCATGAGCCACCACACCCGGCTAATTTTACATTTTTAGTAAGGATGGGGTTTCTCCATGTTAGGCTGGTCTCGAACTCCCGACCTCAGGTTGATCCTGCCCGCCTCAGCCTCCCAGAGTGCTGGCATTATAGGCATGAGCCACCATGCCTGGCTCTTTCCCTTCTTGACGTTGAACTTGGACCAGTTTGATTTCTTTTAGATTGTTCCATGTTCTGTATTTGGCTGATTGTTTCTTTATGTTACTTATTTTAATTTATTTATATATCCCCTATATTCCAATTTCTATAAATTGAAAGGTGGGCGTAAATGTTTGATTACATTCTGGTATAACAATTTTGCAAGAATATTTTATGAGTGAGGCTGTATATTTTGCCATTAGAAAAAGTGGTACAGTCTTATTTTTAGTCAAATTGTTTTTTTTTTTAAATTAAGGTTCTATATTTTATTTTTAAATTCACGGCAGTTTATACTTAGTTTCTATGTCATTCTCAAGAAGAGAAGAAAATGTTTAAAATTCAGGTTGTTCATTGAAGTTTTTCAATTTGTTATGTTTTTCTGATGTAAGGTCAGACTTAATCATTTTGATTTTAAATGTCATCTTTCTCTTTTTTCTTTTTCATAAAAGAGATGGAATCTCTGTCACCAGACTGGAGTACAGTGGTGCAGTTGTAGCTCACTGCAGCCTGGAACTACTGGGCTCAGATGATCCTGCTTTCTTACCCTCCAAGTAGCTGGGACTACAGACTCATGCCACCATGCCTGGCTAATTTTTGGTGGAGATGGGTCTTAATATGTTGCCTAGGCTGGTCTTGAACTCCTGGGATTATAGGTGTGAGCCCCCTCACCAAACTTTAAATTTCTCTTGTAACAAACATTTAAACTGCTTACATGCAGTTAGAGGTGTGTATTACTCATTCTTTTCTTTTATCAATTATATGTGAGCCTGCTAAGAAAGTCTTGTTAGTCACTACCCATTGTTTACATTGAATTTCAAATGGTTAAGGGACTAATAAGGAAACAGCTTTTGTTTGCCTGAAAACTTCATGAGCAAGGGTCACATTGTGGTTAATTTCAGTGCTTTCTTCATTTCCAATCTTCATTATAGAGCAATGGTGGAACAAAGCGGCAAAAGATATCCCATCAAAATTATATAGCCTATCAAAAGCAAGTTATTCGCCGAAGTATGCGACATAGAAAAGTTCGTGGTGAGAAAGCACTTCTCGTTTCTGCTAATCAGACGTTAAAAGAACTGAAAATTCAGGTGAGGAAAATGTTCAAGTTTGCTCTGGACTTAAGAGGGCCTTCATGAATTCCTGCTTTCCACCTGTATTTACATATATGTATGTATCTGTGTTTTTTCCCAAAAGACTTAAAGTTTTCAAAATAGCCAAAAATCTTTTTGTGAAGATGAAAGTGAATTTTGGGTTCTGGAAACTTGGGCTGGTTCTGCAATAGCTTTCTAATAATGAGAAACATAGGGAACCACTTAATTTGTCACATGTCGAGGTTGTGCCAGGATAACTGTTCTCTCACTTTATTGTGCTCTGTGCTTTTCTTTGACCACTTAATAGGTATTGGAGCCTGTTACCAGGAACTGCTGTGAAATTTAATGGGAGATAAAAGGCAGCTTATTATTAGCGATTAGTGATTGCTTATTCACTAGGCTGTCACAGTATTTTTGGTGGCAGATAAATCTGTTTGATAGAGTTGTTGTGTGTCTGTGTGTGTGAGTGTGACAGAGCCTCACTCTGTCACCGAGGTTGGGGTGCCATCTCGGCTCACTGCAACCTCCACCTCCCGGGTTCAAGCAGTTCTCTGCCTCAGCCTCCCAAGTAGCTGGCATTACAGGCACATGCCACCACACCTGGCTAATTTTTGTATTTTTAGTAGAGACAGGGTTTCACCATCTTGGCCAGACTGGTCTTGAATTCCTTACCCTCGCTATCCACCTGCCTCGGCCTCCCAAAGTGCTGGGATTACAGGCATGAGCCACCACGCCCGGCCTTGATAGAGTTTCAAAATTATCCTTACCTTTCTTTATGCAGTGATGTTTTCCAAATTGTTATATAGATTTATTTTAGATATGCCCTCTCCATTCCCCCACCAAAGCATGCATTGCTTTACAAATCAGTTCCACTGCTATAGTGCAGGCATTATGAAATGGTTTCATGATACTGTTATTTCTTGGTATCAGTACTGACATACTATAAATAAGCATTCCAGTGGTAAATCTCAAACCCTAGGCAGAAGGAACTGATAAATTCAAGATGTCCATGAAAAAATCTGGCCCCTAATCTGTTTCAGTCACTGATAGATATCCAAAAAGTTGACCAAATTTCCTCCTTTGCTACTTGTATGTGGCATAGTTTACTGGTTACACATTTTTCTTGTTGCTGATATTTATCATTGTAATTGAGGCAAAAGTACAGGCTTCCTTTGAGGGTGTTATGTGTTCCAGATTGTCCTGACAACAGTATTTCCCTTGGTTGAACCCATGGCTCTGAAAATAAGTGTGTTGGCATAATATCTTCACTCTGTTATTGTACCTTTTACATCTAAGAAACCTTGTTTCTATCACTGACTTTCTGCCTGTCATTGGGAAACCTCGAACATTCAAAACCTTTAAATTACAGAAAGAGCCCCTGTGCATAAAGACATTTTTTAAAGCCTGTGCTGCTTTTATTATGGACTACGATTTTTGAAGAATAAACCAGAAGTCAGCAGAAATAACCCTTCCGTCTGAGAGCATGTTACCTGCCCGAATGAGCTGCTAGAAGATGGCAGCTGTTAACACAGCCCTCAGAGGTGCTCTTCCTGAATGGCTCTCTCATCTCCCACTCTTGCTTCAGGGACTACCGCGGGCCAAACAGAGTCAAAGAAAGGGCAGTGAAAGGTCTTTCCCCTCACTACATAGTGGTGGGAGCTTGTGATGCTTCAACTAGATATGAGCCTATTTGCCTGGTAGCGTGGATAGCATCAGAGTTTGTGGTGGGCATGTGCGTGATCCGCAGCTGGTGGTGGTGGGTGATTTTCTTAAGGCATGTAATTTGTGTTTTAGTGTTTGATGGAGCCTTTCCTCTGGGGATACTGCATTTCTGAGTTAATAGGATGACAACCATTGCAAATCTGTAAATGTTTGTTTCTAGACATATCTACCATATACAGTTGCTTGAAACCTTACAAAGCTTGCTGTGTCTAATCAGTAATTCATCCACCTTTGATCCTATGAAGTTAATGAAGTACAATTTGTTCATCTCCTTTCTCAAAAGATGTTCAGTGTTTAATTGTATTATTTCATTTTCCCAAAGATAGATCTTTAGTGGGTGGGTGGTATTGCCTGCCTGAGAAAGTAGAATATTTTGGCACAGAGGTGAAATGCCTGGCAGCTGAGGCGATTGCTTCTGTATTTTCTTTTTTCAGCCCCACACACCATCACAAGCAGAGGAGAGCCACTCCCTGATAGCAACAGGGTTTTCATGGTTCCTGTTAGCTCCACAGACCAGGAATACCGCACCTACTCGTTAAGCAGACCTCTATCATGTTCTTTATACTCAGGCATTTTCCTAGCACTTAGAGTTTAAGGATTATTACCGTAGGCCTCCCTGCCTTGGTTGGCCTGTTCCATCTTCTCCTCACTAGTAGCATGTGTTCATCTTTCATGGTGACTCATCTGTGAAACCTGTCTTGGCCCCTTTCATGGAACTGACTGTCCCCCTGTGCTCGCTAGATCCTGCACATACCTTCTGCTACCATCCTCACAACTTAGTTTTGACCTCACTCCTGGGAACCCCTCCAGGGCGGGATTATTCACTTTTATATTATCAGCACCTAGAACAGTACTTGACACACGGTAGCTTCTTAATAAATGCTTCATTAGTTGTTGACAGCACCTCAGTGTCCTTGTCCATTCTCAGAATATAATGTGTGAACATCAGCCCCTCCGTTGTGGCACTTGTGTCTAGAGGTATTTGCTATTTGTCCAGTTTCATAGGGTAGTACAAAAACACTTAGCATTTAGGGGCATGAACAAGCATTTCTGCACTCCAGCAGCTGTGACGTTATCTATGTTAAGTTAGCATCGCACACATCCACCATAGCTCCGCTCGATCTTCATGGTTCCAGAACATTTGCTGGTGTAGGACTGGATATGCCTCTGCTTGATGTTTGCATGCTGAGCTGGCTTGGGTAGAACTGTCCTGTCAGTACTTCCTGCTTATTGCTTCATGAAGACCATTGATGATGCCAGTGCACTTTTCATTGCTAGCCACAATGTTAGTTCTCCCTGCCTGCTTTTTGGGTGCTAATGTTCTTTTGAAAAATCCAGGTAAGATTCTGTCCCAGCAGTTAGGGAGGAGGCCAGTGCTGTTATCTTTGTTCTTATTTGTCTTTGGTGCCATTATTAAAATCACTTTTCTGGTCCCCATCACCCTAGCCTGTCAAGCTCTTGGGCCCTGTTACACACGCAGTTCAGGGTTGATTTGTGAGGCTCGTTTTGTCTTTCCACATCCAAAGAATAGAGTACAGGAAAGGGCAGAATGGTTTTCCCATGACATCATGGATGTTGGCGTAATATAAAATACATGTAATAGCATACATTTTATGGGTAAGTTAAAAAGCATACTAAAATGAATATTCTTGGACTTGTCTACCGAGTTAAGAATTAAAGGTGTCATTGAAGGTTACTTGTGTTTGCCTCTCTGAGCCCAACTTCTGCTTGCCCTCCAGAGGTAAACATGACCCAGAAATGATAAAATTTAAAAAACCTTTCTGAATTTGTAAAAACATTAAAATATTATGAATACCATTATTTTGGAATGTATGTATGTATGTATGTATTTTTGAGACAGTGTCTTGCTCTTTCGCCCAGGCTGGAATGCAGTGGTGCAATCTCGGCTCACTGCAACCTCTGCTTTCTGGGTTCAAGTGATTCTTCTGCCTCAGCCTCCCAAGTAGCTAGGATTACAGGCGCGTGGCACTACTCCCAGCTAATTTTTGTATTTTTAGTAGAGATAGGGTTTTGCCATGTTGGCCAGGATGGTTTCGAACTCCTGACCTCAGGTGATCCACCTGCCTCAGCCTCCCAAAGTGCTGGGATCACAAGCATGAGCCACCACACTCATCTGGAATGTATTTACTTTTTTTTTTTTTTTTTTTTTTTTTTGAGATGGAGTTTCGCTCTTGATGTACAGGCTGGAGTGCAATGGCATGATCTCGGCTCACCACAACCTCCATCTCCTGGATTCAGGCAATTCTCCGATCTCAGCCTCCCGAGTAGCTGAGATTACAGGCATGTAATCTGACTAATTTTGTATTTTTAGTAGAGACGGGGTTTCGCCATGTTGGTCAGGCTGGTCTCAAACTCCTGACCTCAGGTGACCCATCCACCTCGGCCTCCCAGAGTGTTGGGATTACAGGCGTGAGCCACTGCACCCCACCATATTTAATTTTTAACACTTGGCCAGAACTGGTGTGGGGCATATGGTCCCTACCCTTCAGAAATTCATATTTTGCTTCCTAGAGACAAGACTCAGTCTAAGAATATGTGACAGTTCCAGGGGCTGAATTATATACCCCAAGCCATTTGCTGAAGGAATAAGAACAAAGGAGAGAATTTAAAGATGGTTTTAAGAAAGAATTTTGGGCCAGGTGCAGTGGCTCATGCCTGTAATCTCTGCACTTCAGGAGACTGAGATGGGAGGATTGCTTGAGTCTAAGAGTTCAAGACCAGCCTGGTCAACATAGCAAGACCTCATGTCTACAAAAAAAATTAAAAATCAGCCAGACATGGTGGCACACATCTGTAGTCTCAGCTACTCAGAAGGCTTAGGTGGGAGGATCCCTTGAGCCTGGGAGTTCAAGGCTGCAATGAACCATAATCGCGCCACTGCACTCCAGCCTGGGTGACAGAGTGAGACCCTGTCTCAGCACACACCAAAAAAAAAAAAAAAAAAAAAAAAAAAAGAAAGAAAGAAGAAAGAATTTGGACTTGACTTGTTGATCAAAAGATATGGGGGCCTGGGAGTGGTGGGGTGACAGTGATGACCTTGCCCAAGCCTCAGAGTAGCCATCAGCCCAGCACCACTTTTTACTCATTTTATTTCCCCACACTTACATCCTTGGGAAGCTGGTAAGGTAAGGAACAAATGCATCTGTGTGTGTAATTGTTTCCTAATACTCTACCAGAACTCCTAAGGATGTTCCCAGATATATAGGGACGATAGCCTCAGTAGGAATATAACAAGTAGGCTGACTGTAAGCAACAGTGGTTTTGTACTCTGAAGCCTTTTTGTTTTTTTAAGAATCCATACGTAATTTATTTAAATAGGGTATAAGTCTTAGTGTTTTGCATTATACGGACTTTGTCTCTTTTATATTGGCACAGATCATGCATGCATTTTCAGTTGCTCCTTTTGACCAGAATTTGTCGATTGATGGAAAGATTTTAAGTGATGACTGTGCCACCCTAGGCACCCTTGGCGTCATTCCTGAATCTGTCATTTTATTAAAGGTAAGTAAACAGCTCCTTAGCTAAAGAACTCAAGGTTTTACATGTTACATAACTATGTGTAAACTGTGTGAAATGGTGGTTAAAGGATGCGTTGGGTCTTTAGCAGAGGGCAGTGGTAAATGAATGCTGTGAGTTTTTGCAGCTCAGCCCAGCTCTGACTGAGCCCCAAGAGACTTAGAGGAGGTCAGGACATCATCATATCTTGTTCTTGTGTGTTACAGTAGGTGCTGTTATGCCACAGCATCAGCAACTACTGGTACCCTGAGAAGGTGAAAGTGAAGGCTTTCCTTGGCCTTTCCTGGATCACCTGGATCAGTTTCTATGCCTTGGTGGGATCAGGGTACATCATTACTTCTCTTTTCCCTGGTAAGGCAGGGCAGTGGTATAAATCCCACCCACCCAACTGCTAAGCTTCACGCCTCATTTTTCCCGTTTGATTTTCTGTCACAAGGGCCCCCATTCTTCTTCAGATACAGATCTAGTTTTCATTCCTCTCACACTGGGAGGAAGGGAGTGATACTGGGTTGTGGCCCTCTGAACACTTGAGGATTGACTGTCATTCCAAAGAGGAAAGCTGAATAATCTGGTCTCAGGTCACAAAGTTTCTGGGGTGTCCCCTCCCCAATGCCCTCCAATCCCCACCCCCGCCTTTTTTTTTTTTTTTCCTTTTTTGGACTGGATGGATCTATTCTTAAAACCACACTAATGATACTGATGTTTGCAACTTAATTTGAAATGCTGCCCCCACAAAAAAAAAAAGCAAAAGATGGGTAGAAGATAGACTTGTGACCAGTGCAAATAGTAACTTATTTTATACTTTAAAATATATCTCTGCTGAGATTTTCATAGTTTTTCATAGTTAAAAGTAGATTCAGCCTCCTCCGTAAGCTTTTCCCTAACTTCCAGTTCAGCAGAATTACTTCATAGTATTAAAGTATCTCCTCTTTTCCTTTTGGTTCAAAAGTACTAGCCAGCCAAGCTAGGAAACAAGGGTAAAAACACAAGGTTCTGTCACAACAGTCACATATACAACTTAATGGGATTCTGTCCAGGGCATGGAAATTGGTTTTAGATTTAACAGATATAGAAAGTAGGGACTTCTTTTTTTTTGAGATGGAGTCTCGCTGTGTCGCCCAGGCTGGAGTGCAGTGGCACGATCTCAGCTCACTGCAAGCTCCGCCTCCCAGGTTTAAGCAGTTATCTTGTCTTAGCCTCCCGAGTACCTGGGATTACAGGCATGTGCCACCACTCCCGGCCAATTTTTTGTATTTTTAGTAGAGTCAGGGTTTCACCATGTTGGCCAAGCTGGTCTCGAACTCCTGACCTCAGGTGATCTGCCCGCCTCGCCTCACAAAGTGCTGGGGTTACAGGTGTGAGCCACTGCGCCCGGCCTCAGTGATTTTTCTTTGACAGTGTCTTAGAAGCCCCTACTTTCACTGGGCATGGTGGCTCACACCTGTAATCCCCACACTTTGGGAGGTTGAAGCGGGCGGATCATGAGGTCAGGAGTTCAAGACCAGCCTGGCCAGCATGGTGAAACCCCATCTGTACCAAAAATGCAAGAAAATTAGCCAGGAGTGGTGGTGGGCACCTGTGATCCCAGCTAC
The DNA here is from genome assembly GCF_047675955.1 of Chlorocebus sabaeus. NCBI lineage: Eukaryota > Metazoa > Chordata > Mammalia > Primates > Cercopithecidae > Chlorocebus > Chlorocebus sabaeus. The sequence continues at coordinate 115,367,488 of NC_132923.1, forward strand.
TCAGGAGGCTGAGACAGGAGAATGGCATGAACTTGGGAGGTGGAGGTTGCAGTGAGCCAAGATCACGCCACTGCACTCCAGCCTGGGCAACAGAGGGAGACTCTGTCTCAAAAGAAAGAAATAGAAAAGTCACTGAACCAGTCTCATTTGCCCAATTCTACCCTCCCTAAGGGCCTGATTTAGTCGCTTCCCATTGCCTCTTTTGTTTCTTGGCCAAAAGAATCCCTACTGTTCCAAATACCACCACATCATGTGGTAGAATCATTGTTCAGGTTTTTTATTTTGAACTGTGAAATGTATGCTTTTCAAACCTTGGAGCCCCAGTTCTGGTGTGATAAAGTTAGGCCCTGGAATGATGAGGCAGACCGATATCTACCCCATCCATGCACACACACCCCTCATCCCACCACCTAACCCCTCTCTCTGTTTAACATTCTGCATTTCCTGGAACTATAGGCTCTGTGAAATGGTTTTGAAAACACACTGAGTTGCTAGATCCTAATGATCCTGTCTAACGTCCTAGAAACAGCCTGTATTGTTGAACGGTTTGTACTTCACGTGGGCAGCTAGAGTCTGTACTGGTCATTGGCCTCATTATCCTTGCAGCTAACCTCGTCATAAGCGCAGACATCATAAGCTTCCTCCTGAAAAGGAAATGGGTATCTTGTTCTTGCTGGTGACGTGGGACAAAAGTATAATTTTAACCTAATTGGTATTCTGAGAGGACCAGTCTAACTTTTTATTTGTACTCCTCACTACCACTACCAGTATCTTAGCTCACATTGGTTACATCAGTCTTTAGTAACCCCAGGGTGTCTAAACATTTCCATGTCTAAAGGTGTCTTTAAGAGTGGGAAAATAGTCCCCTCTGCCTTTCCTCTTCACACACACAGTGTACCATTTCTGAGGTGTTGACTCTAGACCCATAGCCACCAGGGCATCCACTGTTAAACCTGGACACCGCTGGCTGTGGCTCAAACTAAGTTCTCTACTGGACAGTGTGTTTTTGTGTCTTGTAGCAATATCACTAGTTGAATCATGGGCCATACTTCAGATTTCAGATTCCTACTCCCTTGTGGTTTTGAATTGTCTTCATTTGTTTTCTAGGCTGATGAACCAATTGCAGATTATGCTGCAATGGATGATGTCATGCAAGGTAAAGATGAATTTGTTTTAGGAATCTGCTGATTAGGTGTTAAATGGAGGTGGGATTTTAGATATTGAAGCTTTAGTGTACAATGCTTTTACTTTGCACGTCAAAAAAAGCTTCCACATGTTATTACAGTAGAATACATTGTTTGTCTTAAAAGATCATAGAAAGGAGAGAAAGGTATCTAGAAAAACTTGGAAAGCTAACCTGAGGAAACTGAAATAAATGTGAGCTCTGTCGATGGAGGAGGTCAACAAGAAGCAAAGCTAAGTCAAATTGCAGTGCCCCAGACAGGCACACACAAATTAGAGGCCCAGGTACCTCTGAAGGTGGGAATGAATTGTGAGCCTAAAAACAAGATAACACGATACTTGTTTGGAAAACTGTATAAGAAGCAGTTAGACAACTCCCTGCCCTTCACATCCTTTTCACTTCCCCACCCCACCTGGACCTCAGATGGGCACCCAGAATTATGTGTTTCCACACTTGGAAAAATTAAACTAGAAAGGTGGGAACAAAGCCTATACCAAATAGGAGACTATCTCCTAGCCCTTTGCTCAAATTCGAGCAGCCCATTACTTACCTTCCCCCAGGTGGGAAGGGATTTCTCTCCAGGGAAACTAGTCAAAAAAATAACCAATGGATGTAAAAAGTCTGGTTCTGTGTGATCAAGTGGGATTTCTCCCAGGGATGCAAGGATGGTTCAACATATGCAAATCAATACATCACATCAGCAGAATGAAGGACAAAAATCATATGATCATCTTAATAGACAAAGAAAAAGCATTTGATAAAATTCAGCATCCCTTCATGGTAAAAACTCTCAACAAATTAAGTACAGAAGGAACATACCTCAATATAATAAAGGCCATATGTGAGAAACCCACAGCTGACATCATACTTAATGGCGAAAAGCTTAAAGCCTTTCCTCTAAGAACTGCAATAGACAAGGAGAGCCATTTTCACCACTCTTATTCAACATAGTATTGGAAGTCCTAGCAAGAGCAATTAGGCAAGAGAAATAAGTAAAAAGCATGCAAAATTGGAAAAGAGGAAATTAAATGGTCCCTCTTGGCAGATGACATGCTTTTTTTCTTTTTTTTAAATAGAGTCTGTCTCTGTTGCCCAGGCTGGAGTACAGTGGCACGATCTTAGCTCACTGCAACCACCACCTCCTGGGTTCAAGTAATTCTTGTGCCTCAGACTCCTGAGTAGATGAGACTACAGGCATGTGTCATGACACCCAGCTAATTTTTGTATTTTTACTAGAGATGAGGATTTCCCATATTGGCCAGGCTGATCTGGAACTCCTGACCCCCTGTGATCCGGCCACCTGGGCCTCCCAGAATGGTAGGATTACAGGCAGGAGCCACCGTGCCAGGCCGACATTACGTTATATATGTAGAAAAACCTAAAGATGCCATGAAAATACTCTTACAACAACTGATAAACATTCAGTAAAATTGCAGGATACAAAAATCAGTGTACAAAGTGAGTTTCTATAGTGTAGTGATTATCATGTTCACCTAACAAAAATCAACATACAAAAATTAGCAGCATTACTATACACCGATAAGAACTAGCTGAAAAAGAAATCAAGAGAGCAGCTGGGCGCAGTGGCTCATGCCTGTAATCCCAGCACTTTGGGAGAGCGAGGCAAGTGGATCAGTTGAAGTCAGGAGTTCGTGACCAGCCTGGCCAACATGGTGAAACCCCTTCTCTACTGAAATTACAAAAATTAACCAGGCATGGTAGCACATGCCTGTAATCCCAGTTATTAGGGAGGCTGAGGCAGGAGAATTGCTTGAACCCAGCGGGTGGAGGTTGCAGTGAGCCAAGATCACACCACTGCACTCTCTAGCCTGGATGACAGAGAGACTCCATCTCAAAAAAAAAAAAAGAAAGCAATTCCAATAATAATAGCTACAAAAAAATTAAGATTAAATACCTAGGAATAAATTTAACCAAGAAGGTGAAACACCTCTACAAGGAAAACTACAAAACACTAATGTAAGAAATTGAAAGACACAAACAAATGGAAAGACATCCTGTGCTCATGGATCAGAAAAATTAATATTGTTAAAATTAACCATATTACCCAAAGTAATCTACAGATTAAATGCAGTCCCTATCAAAATACCAATTCCTCACAGAAATAGAAAAACACAATCCTAAAATTCATATGGAAGCACAAAAGACCCTGAATAGCCAAATCTTAATCCTCAACAAAAAGAACAAAGCTGGAGGCATCATGCTACCTGGTTTCAAAATATACTACAAAGCTATGGTAACCTAAACAGCATGGTACTGGTATAAAAACATAGGACAATGGAACAGAATAAAGAATCCAAACATAAATTCATGTATTTACAGCCAACTAATTCATGACAACAGCACCAAGAACATACCTTGGGGAAAGGGCACCCTCTTCAATAAATTTTGCTGGGAAAACTGGATATCCATATGCAGAAAAATGAGACCAGACCTCCGTCTCTCACTGTATGTTAAAATCAACTAAAAATGGATTAAAGACTTAAATGTAAGACTTGAAACTATGAAATTGCTAGAATTCAACATGGGGGAAATGCTGTCAAACATTGGTCTAGACAGAGATTTTAGCTGAGACCTCAAAGCACAGGGAACAAAACCAAAAATAACGAGATGGACTATATTAAACTAAAAAGCTTCTGCACAGCAAAGGAAATAATCAGCAGAGTTGAGGAGACAACCTGTAGAATGGGAGAAAATATAATCTCATTAAAAAGTAGGCAATGGACCTGAATAGATGTTTCTCAAAAGAAGACATAAACATGGCCAATAGGTGTATGAAAGATGCTCAGCATCACTAATCATCAGGGAAATTCAAATCAGAATCACAGTGAGATACCACCTTATCCCAGTTAGCATGGCTGTTATCAAAAAGACAATAACATGTAACTAGGATGCAGAGAAAAGGGAACTCTTATACACTGTTGGTGGGAATGTAAATTAGTACAGCCATTATGGAAAACAGTATGGAAGTTTCTCAGAAAACTAAAAATATAACTGCCATATGATCCAGCAATCCCACTAGTGGTATTTATTCCAAAGGAAAAGAAATCAGTGTATCAAAAGGATATCTGCAGTCTCATGTTTATTGCAGCACTGTTCACAACAGCCAAGGTATGGAATCAACCTACATGTCCATCAGTAGATGCATTGATAAGATATGTTATATTTATATGTACACATACAATGGGATACTATTATTCAGCGATTAAAAAAATGAAATCCTGTCATTTGCAGCAACATGGATGAAACTGGAGGAAATTATGTTAAGTGAAATAAGCCAGGCTCAGAAAGACAATACTATATTTTCTCATACGTAGGAGCTAAAAAAGCTGATCTTGTGGCTGTAGGATGATAGTTATGAGTGGGTGGGAAAGGGGCTGTATTAAGGGAGGTTTGTTAATGGGTACAAACATAGAATTTGATAGAAGGAATAAGTTCTGGTGTTCGATAGCACAGTAGGGTGATATGTTGTATATTTCAAAAGAGCTAGAAGAAAAGATAATGCAGTGTTCCCAACACAAAGAAATGATAGGCCGGGCGCAGTGGATCACTTGAGCCCAAGAGTTCAAGACCAGCCTGGGCAACATAGTGAGACCCTGTCTCTACTACAAATTTTTAAAAGCCAGGCATAGTGGCTCGCACCTGTGGTCTCAGATACTTGGGAGGCTGAGGTGGGTGGATTGCTTGAGCCCAGGAGTTGGAGGCTGCAGTGGGCTGTAATCATGCCACTACACTTAAGCCTGGGTGACAGATTGAGACCCTGTCTCAAAAAAGACGAAATAATATTCAAGGTGATGGATATACTAAATACCCTGATGTGATCATTATACATTGTATGCATATGTCAAAATATCACCTGTTCCCCATAAATATGTACAAATATTATGTTTGGTTTTTATTTTTTATTTTTTTGAGATGGAGCCTCGTTCTGTCACCCAGGCTAGAGTGCAGTATGGCTCACTCTGCCTCCGGGGTCCAAGTGATTCTCCTAGCTCAGCCTCCTGGGTAGCTGGGGCTATAGGCATGTGCCACCATGCCTGGCTAACTTTTGTATTTTTGGTAGAGACGGGGTTTCACTATATTGGCCAGGCTGGTCTCAAATTTCTGTCCTCAGGTGATCCGCCCATCTCGGCATCACAAAGTGCTGGGATTACAGATATGAGCTATTGAACCTGGCCTTGGTTGTATTTTTTTTAAGCTGGTTCATGTCCCAGGCACCCTTTAGTCAATCCCACCATTGCCCACTGAACAGAGATTTCAGACATCTTTTTTTTCCCCCCCGAGATGGAGTCTCACTGTTGCCCAAACTGGAACGCAGTGGCACAATCTCAGCTCACTGCAATCTCCCCCTCCTGGGTTCAAGCGATTCTTCTGCCTCAGCCTCCCGAGTAGCTGGGACTACAGGCGCCTGCCACCATGCCCAGCTAATTTTTGTATTTTTAGTAGGGACAGGGTTTCACTATGTTGTCCAGGCTGCTCTAGAACTCCTGACCTCATGATCTGCCTGCCTCGGCCTCCCAATTTGCTGAGATTACAGGCGTGAACCACTGTACCCGGCCCAGAAATCTTTTTAGTACCTCATACTTAAGTAAATATGAGCAGCCAGATAGTTGAGGAATGAAAGCCTGGGACCAAAATTTGTCAAGGAAATAGCATAGGAAGCATAAGAAAGCTGGAAAATAACCTATAAATAATGGCCAAAAAAAAAAAAAAGCAAACAATAGGAAGAGGAACTATATAAAAGGAACATTGGAGCATAGAAAAGAGTTCATGGAAATATAAAAAATGATTGCACCCTGGGTTTGATGTAGTAAGTAAAAAACGAAGGGTAAGACTGTCAGGAAAGCATCTAGAAGTAGGAGGGAAAGCCAGTCGAATTCACAGGATGAAGTCAGGAAGACGAGATAATGGAGCAGTGCCCACAAGATCTGAGGGAAAGCGAGTTCCAATCTAGAATTCTGTAACCCTCACACCTGATGGCCCCTTGAACATATATAAGGCCTCAAAAGATTGATCTGTCATGTACCATCTGCCAAGATACTGTGTGAGGATGTGTTCTTTTTCTTAAACATTAAATCAAGAAAGAAATCAACAGTGGACCCAGTAAATAGGGGATCAGCCTAGGATAAGATCCCCTAGAAGATGGTGAAGGGAAGTCTCAGAACTGCTGTTCTTCAGCAGGAGGGTGAAGACACCTGATCCATATTGGAGTGGTGGGATGCGAGCTTCAGGAAGGGATGCCACAAGGAAAAGTGGAAGTGATGATGACTGTCTTCAAGAGGTTACAAGTCTTTAAGAATTTACATGTGAATTGGAGATAAATACAGAGAAAATGAAACACATCAGTAATTCAGTAGTTACTAAGTCCAGAAAGACCGAGTCATACCACATAGGAAATAAAACCAAGGTGCACGAAGGCATTCTACTGTAACCAGTATTAATGGAGTAAAAAGTAATGCCAGCCCTGGAGACTGGCTTAACAACAACAAACACCACTTCATCAGGAGGCTGGGTCAGGGGCGGGTGCTATGTAAGCGGTAAAACAGCTGTTTGTATCATTCACTGAAGAATTTATTAGATTTTATCTAAAATTGTGAAGTAGGCCGGGCCTGATGGCCCACTCCTGTAATCACTTTGGGAGGCCGAGGCGGGTGGATCACTTGAGGTCAAGAGTTCAAGACCAGCTTGGCCAACATGGTGAAACCCTGTCTCTACTAAAAATACAAAATTTAGCCAGGCGTGGTAGCAGGTACCTGTAATCCCAGCTACTTGGGAGGCTGAGGCAGGAGAATTGCTTGAACCCAGGAAGCATTGGTTGCAGTTAGCTGAGATCATGCCGCTGCACTCCAGCCTGGGCGACAGAGCTAGATTCCCTCTCAAAAAAAAAAAAAAAAAAAAAAGAAGTAAATAAATTAAAATTATGAAAAGCATGTTATTTAGAAATAGGCTAAACACCAGAAGCAGCTGCTATATTAGTCAAAAGTGACTCCTTCCAGAACTTGGGAACGGGAGGGGGAGGCCGAGAGAGACAAGTCCGGAGGAGTCAGCTACGTGGCTTCCCCCCAGGCCACTCCTAGAGTCGTGCACAAGGTGTGCCCCAGTTACAAACCTTGTCCTGTCAGTATTTGACTTTTTAAATGATGCATATGTATTGCTTTGATAAAAACAGAAACAAAGATTGTTCTGAGATTAATAACATACGTAACTTCAAAGATGATTATTACAGGTGACTTAAGATAATCAAAAGTTATTTTAAACTTTGTCTTTAAGCATTGAAGTGATCTTATTACTGTCTGTCACGACAATCTTTTCAATTTAGAATTACTTTTTTTCTGTTTTTCAGTTTGTATGCCAGAAGAAGGGTTTAAAGGTAAGTTACATTTGTCATGTTTTGTTCATGAATGTCAGAGTCATCCTGTAATTTTCTATTAAAGCGAAGGCTATAATTTGATTTTTAAATTTTAATCCAATCTGAGTCTCATGACTGAAATTAATTTTAGTTAAATGCATTTCTTATTCAAGCTTCTTCATTATCTTTTTCAACACTCAAGCCTCAGATGGGGCCTCAGCTGGGGCCTGTGTGTGAGAACTGTTTCTTGCCAGATGTCCATTTGGCCTTCCCTTTCTCATTTTATGGGAGGTTGGGAAATTAGCTAGTGGCATTTCGAGATTTATTTTTAACCTTTTCCCAGTTCTTCCTATCAAGTCCCCTCCTAGAGCAAAACAGTTTGTGTGTAACTATTAAGAATTAGTGATACAAGAATTTGTCAGATTTTATCAGGTTCAGTGAAAAGATTTAATTAATCACTTAGCATTAAGGCATTTGTTGGATTATTACTTCAAGAGGAGACACGGTGGTGCTCGTACTACATCTGGGCCATGTAGATGTGTACACCGATAATATTCAAGAAGTCATCAGATACAGACCTTTGACGTTTTTGGATTTTCCTGTTGCTGTCTTGATTCTTTGCCGGCTACTCCAGAAGCCCATGGCAGGCTGTGATTTTGCTAAGGAATGACTTTGAATCACATGCCAGGTATTCCTTGCTAAAGCAAATAAGAGACAAATCTACTGGCCGAAATAAAGTCTTCCTCTTGCTGCAGCTTTGTTGTCTGCATGTTACCACTACAAAGGGACTCCTGATGGGTCAAAACAAAGCAAAAAATGTCTTTATGAAAAATGGTCACTGGCTGGGCACGGTGGCTCACGCCTGTAATCCCAGCACTTTGGGAGGTCAAGTCAGGTGGGTCACTTGAGGTCAGGAGTTCGAGACCAGTCTGGCCAACATGGTGAAACCCCATCTCTACTAAAAATACAAAAATTAGCCAGGCATGGTGGCATGCACCCGTAATCCCAGCGACTTGGGAGGCTGAGACAGGAGAACTGCTTGAACCTGGGAGGTGAAGGTTGCAGTGAGCCAAGATTGCACCATTGCACTCTAGCCTGGGCAACAAGAGTGAAACTGTCTCAAAAAAGAAAAACGGTCATTAAATGAAAGCATCAATAAAATCTGGTTAGTTTGTGTGAAGATACACTTAGGAAGCACATGGCTTTCAACAGAAATGTGATTTAGCGTGGAGCCTGGAGTCTGCTGGTATTTTGTCTTATCCTCCCACACCAAGGTGCTGCTGTGTTCATTTATTAAATTGGATGTTCCCTGTTGATGATGTGTTCTTGGTAAATGGAATCCATGAACTTTTAATCTGTAGTTCACAACTATCCCTCCATGTGTGTTTCTTTTCCCAGGTACTGGTCTTCTTGGACATTAATCTTGGAATACTTGCTGACTGCTAAGAAACAACCAGAGGGGAAGAGGAGTTTGACATGTTAGGGCATTAAAGCAAAGGTGGATTTAAGAATTAAACCATTACATGCCCCTTCCAAAAGGCAGAAATCGATTCAAACGTGACTGTCCCCAATGCCTTATGTCAAATAAAGCAGATTGCACTGATGGACATCAGACTTGAAGGAAATGTTTCCAATTTTATATTTAAGGGGGGTGGTGGGTGGGAGGGGGCAAGTAAAGACGGAACAAGTTTAGTAGCAGTAATAGTAAATCATGTTTACATATGAGATTTATAGTCGTGGGAGGGAATAAAGTTCTGTTATATTTCCTTGCTCGAGTTTCATACCAGATGCGTTGGTCCATAAAGGATTGTATCAAGTAGATGAGACAACATTCTGCTCTGAACGAAAAGTAATTTTAGAGACATAACCTGCTTACCAATGCCTGTCTTTGATTCATATTCTACTTTCAATAAAGCATGAAAGTGAAGAACTTGTCCTAAGTGTGGAAAAGTGTCTTCAGATTTAGACTCTACTCCATGTCAGCTGCAGCGCCACCCGCCTTACACTGCCCGGCCGTCGGTCTCTTGGTGTTAGGTAAAGGAGGGGCACTTGCGTGTCTCCTGCAATGAGTAAGGAATTATGTCTCATTTTTTGACTTCAGAGGCTTTTTGCTTTGGTGCATTTCAGAAAGGATGGAGAACATTTATTACGTGTGAAAGCATCTTTTTCCGGTTTTGCTATTATTCAAAAGTGGGAATTTTACCTGGCACGTTTGAAAATAAAAAATCTGCCTACCTGTCAGAAGAGTAAATCAGACTGAAGTACATTTGGATAACACAAGGTTTCTATAAAATTTGTTCTTCCTGTCTGTCCTCCATGTCACTGTTTCTTGGACCTCAGTTCCCTTTTTGAAAGCATTCTTCCAAAATGCCCTGAGAGGATATCTTAGATCATTGTTTAAAAAAGGAAAAGAGTATACGGATGGGGATGTGCTGTCCATCCAACCCAGGATTGTCATTCTTAGCAACACGTAACCGAAGCAATATTCTTAAGAATATTGAAGGGTTTTTTTAATTGAACTTAAGATTGGAGTTTTTCCTTTAAAAAAAAAAAAAAAGGTTTCTCTGTTGAGTACGTATGTATAAGTTTGTGGCTGAGATGCTAGCTTAGGCATCTCTCTTGTTAACACTTTTCTTGGCCTTGGATTTGTGCCAGGCTTTTTCCCCCTTTCATGAAAATTTGAACTCAGATAATGGATGGGGAAGGCAGACTGTGATTTGAGACCCAATAACCTTGGCAGCATCCCTTTTGAATAGCTCCTTTTGTCAGAGTAATTATGGCTGTGTAGTAAAATTCTAACTTCGTGTTTGTGTTTCCCCCCTGTGTTTCTAATGTATTCAGTCTGTGCCCTCTGAGGAGGCAGGGGTCTCTAATGAGCCTGTGGGAGAAGGTGAGAGCTGCACATAGCCCCCCTCAGAAGCCATCCTAGGAGCAGAACCAAGAGACCAGCTGTTCTGGCCTTGAGGTTGGCACAGGTGAAGGACTTGAAGTTGAGCTGATGGATCCTGATTTTTAGATATCATTGTTTTATTAGCTCCAAAGAAATGAATGCAGGAGCCTAAAAGTGTAACACAAACTTCTTCTTTCTCAAGGTAAAGACTTTTATACAAGTTCACATAATGCTTGATGAAGCCGCTTCCTTTTCCTAACAAAGAAGCTTGTTGGCCAGAGAACGTTCTTTTCGGGGATTGACATAAACATGTTAGTAGTCCCCAGAAATCTGATACATTTTCCCCAATTTGCTGTTGATAACAGTTTTGAAATTTGTTACTTGGGTATTTTTTCCTCCTGCAGTGCTACAAAATAACAGCCTTTTGTAAATCTTACAGGCTGGTACCTGCTCTGAGTACTGGCTTCTTTATTACCTCTGCCCAGGGGTGGGATGGACACCAAGCGAGCAGCTCAGGGTCGTCTTCCTCCTGCTCTGACAACTTGCCTTGTTCTGCTGGCACTGCTCAAAGTAACTGCAGCCCAGCGGCTCCAGCGACACTATGAAGCTTTATTACAAAGGCAGGAGCTCAGGCCCTAGACCCACTGAATCGGAATCTGCATCCACAGGCCACTCCTGTGCTCTCAGAAACCCTGGACTGGGGCCTCTCCCACCCATAGTAGGCAGAGTTGCAAAGACACGTATGCTTGTATTGCATGGCTTTGCATTGCCACCCTTCTCACTTTGTATAGGGAAAACAGGTAAAGGGTATAATCTAAAGCCCGATTCTCGTTTCTGTAATTACGAATAGATGGAGTCCATTTGCCTTCTGGACTGTGAAAAGTTCAGAGACTCTTTGTGTTGGGGTTCTAATGCTGTGCATGTGTACTTTTTTATATTAGATTAGTCTCCTATACAACGTATAATGAAGCTTGGGTCTTTTCCCTTTTATATTTCTGACCATTCTTTAATCTCAAACGAATGTGTACAACATACTACACTGGTACAGATTGTCACCACGAACTAAAATAGGCTGCATTTGGGTGTCTTCATTTCCTGGGGAGTAAGTATCTTTCTGTGTATTTATGAACTCTATTGTTTAGAATTACTGTTAACCTTCCGGCCAAATTAAAAAGATATGAGTGTCCTTTTATTTCTGTGGAATCATAATCCAGAGTGAATTTTTCAGTTATTTTAAATGTCCTTTTGGTTGGTCCGTGTGGTCATAGATCTGCTCATCAGACTCTGGTTAATATTGGAATCTAATGCTCAGGTTGAATAACCTGTTTTAAAAACCCAGGCGATGATTTTTCTCTGTCTAAACAAACTGCTGAAGCGAAATGAGCAGGAAAGCCTGTCTTTCCTGTTACAGAATCGTGGGGCAGAATCATATCCTTTCTCTCGGGCACTTTAGTCCTCAGCTCGTTCAGTGTTGCAGGGGACTGCGAACACAGTGCATGCAGATGAAAAGCCAGCGTTTGCATTTTACGAAGATTTTCTCATTTCCCAGCCTGAGCAACATAGTGAGACTTCATCTCTATAATAAAACAAAAACTAGCCAGGTACGCCAGTGGCCCCAGCTACTCAGGAGACTGAGGCAAGATAATTGCTTGACCCCAGGAGGTCGAGGCTGCGGTGAGCTGTGATCACACCACTGCACTCAGCTTGGGCGACAGAGTGAGACCCTGTCACACACACACACAAAAAAAGTGCACATCTATGAACGTCCCATACTCCCACCCCCACCCCAGAGTACAGGGTTTTGTCAACAACATTTCTCATTCTGAAAGCTGGCATCACTCTCTCCCCCATACCCCCCCCCACACACACCCATCTAGACATTCTATGGGCAGAAATACTGGCTGGGGATTTGATTATCAACATTATTGGAACCCTCTATTTTTCATTAAAGTACAAATTATAAACATTCGTAAAATAGCACTTTGTTGATTTCCCCGAGCAACATTTCTGTGTCAGGTCGTGTGTGCCAGGTAGACAGTCTCACTGGAAGACAAAAACCACTTCTGCATCCCATATATCCCAAACCTTGGATTTCTTTTCCCCCTTCTGACTGTTAATTGGGCTATGAAGTCCGCTAGCTATCCAGATAGCACATAAACATACAGGCAGGTGTTGAAAGTGTGGAGTTGTAGAAGTTGGACCACCTGTGTTACAGATAATGTCACCATTTACCTTGTAACAAAGAAAAGTGACTTAATCTTGCTTTACCTTAATTTCTTAATCTCTAACAGTATTTGCCATTTTTGTTTACTACACTCAGAGGATTAAGCAATAATATTGTTGAGGCAAAAGGCTTTGTATTTTTCTTTGTATTTAGGAAAACGGTTGCCTTTCTGAGGAAATGCTGTTGGAATCTCTTCTGTAAGTCTTCAAAAGGAGGTCTTGTAACCACCTAGCCAAGCTACCTGGAGCATCTTCTCTGAGAACTTTAGAAACTACATTTTACTTCAAGCCCTTCCAGCTAAAATGATAGCTAGACAGGTGTTCCACCATCCTGCTACATAATCTTTCCTTCTGTCCCATAAGGATAATGAAGCCAATGGCCAAACTGCAAGGCTTCTCGATTTGGTGTTTATTTTGCAGGGTCATGTTGAAAGGTATTTGAAACACGCTTAGAATGCATGTTGAAGATTTATGTCTCAGTGATGGGCAGTTTCTGCCCCAAAGGGGCAGCTTCAGTTGTTTTGATCGTCATTGCCAAGAATATCAGGAACAGGTGTCTCGAGCTGCCGAGGCAGGGCTCTGTGGGCACCGGGAAGCAAAGCCATGTGGAGGCCTGTGGCTGGTGCTCAGAGATCACTTCCTGGTCCGAGAATTGTGTTTTTCATTATTTATTTACCTGGTGACACTTAGTGAATAATATCGTTCAAGGGTAGAGTACACAAAACAGGTATTTCTTAAGTCTCCCCTCCCCCAACAAATGATAGAACCAGTTACCAAATAAATACATGATACTAACCATGTGAGATATCTGCATATGGTAAGGTTTAAGTATCTCTTGAGACTCACTAGATATGAGGAAGGAGGAGGTTGCAGAATTGTGGCTTGCCAGGAGTTATATGACCTCTTCAAAGTGACATTGGTTTAACTTTATTTTATTTTATTTTATTTTTTGAGACTGAGTCTTGTTCTCTTGCCCAGGCTGGAGTACAGTGGCACGGTCTTGGCTCACTGCAACCTCTGCCTCCTGGGTCCAAGCGATTCTTGTGCCTCAGCCTCCCGAGTAGCTGGGATTACAGATGTCTGCCACCACGCCTGGCTAATTTTTTTTTTTTTTTTTTTTTTTTTTGAGGTGAGGTCTTGCTCTATCACCAGGCTGGAGTGCAGTGCTGCAACCTCTGCCTCCAGGGTTCAAGTGATTCTCCTGCCTCAGCCACCCCAGTAGCTGGGACTACAGGCACATGCCACCATGCCCAGCTCATTTTTGTATTTTTAGTAGAGACAGGGTTTCCACCATGTTGGCCAGGATGGTGTCGATCTCTTGACCTTGTGATCCACCCTCCTCGGCCTCCCAAAGTGCTGGGATTGCAGGCATGAGCCACTGCACCCAGTATTTTGTATTTTTAGTAGAGATAGGGTTTCACCATGTTGGTCAGGCTGGTCTCAAACTCCTGACCTCAAGTGATCTGCCTGCCTTGGCCTCCCAAAGTACTGGGATTACAGGAGTGAGCCACTGTGCCTGGCCTGGTTTGACTTTAGAATTGAGACCTGCACCAGCTTGTAGTAGATTGAGCCTCTGCTGTGTCTTACCCAGCAGAGGCCAGACCAAGGTTGCTGCAGAAGGGGATCTTACTGTGTAACGGGCTGCATCCCACAAGCGAAGCGCGGGTGGCAGGCTGGCCCTTCTCATTCTGTGTGCTTTCACACTCCTCATTCATGAGGCTGTGAATTCCCCCTCAAGTTAGCCCTAAGAGCTTGTCCAACATAATTACTGTATTGATCTCAAATAGAGGGCATCATCTGTTTCTCCCCAACGTGCTGGAAAAAAAACCACCCTGCTTTCAAGGACTTGGAGGGCCTTTGAAGTGAAATTGCTCTCGGACAGGGAGGGAGCCAGCCTTATAACAGCAGCTGGAATGGCTGCTTGAATTCCAAATCTGCATTAGTGCTGCCAGGCAAGGCAGGCCCTCAGCCACAGGAAGTGGGGCATGCACTCCAGGGAGGCCAGGAGGCCGACGCAGCCACTGCCTGGGTTGGATTGTTGCCTGCTGGCACACTGGCCTCTGCACAGTTCTATCTGGGTTTTCCTTTCCCTGGTGCTCTGGTGTTTTGTAACCAAGGGAATGCTAAACTGCAACCAGTTCCTTTTATGATCCTGGACAAGTCTGTTCCCCTTTGAGCCTCAGCGTTCTCTCTGAAAGGAAGTGAGATGTGTAGAAGTTGTCAAACATGAACTCCGTGGAAGGAGATAGTGGGGCCTCCTCCCACACCCACCTACTCCCTTGAGGAAGCTCCAGGCAGTACATTTGGAAAGCCACCAAACAGGACTACCTCTCAGGACTTCTCTTGTTTTATTAGTGTCTGAGCTGCCTCTTTGGTTGGTTTGTCTGGAGTTTTTGTAGCATCTTCTCACTCATCCACAGCATGTCTCTGGTTCTCTGGATGAAGGAGGCTCCAAGTCGTACTAAACTGAGTACTGGAACTAGAGTGTACTGTTTATTTCCTGTACTGGAAGCCAGAGTTAGGGCCGGGCAGGATTTTATGTCTGCACCTAAAACCACTCCATCCCCCACAAATGAATCAACCTAATTAGTGCTAGACTGTTGTAGCTCCCTGAGAGCAGGGCTCTGGCCATCTTACCACTGTGTCCCACAGTGGCCCACACGATACGTCCTCAGTAAGGAAAAATGAACAGCTACTTCGGAATCTGCTAGAAGTTTTCCCATGGCCCCTTGGGGGAGAGCTCTTTTTATTACTTTGGTTTGACCTGTACTGTCCCCACCTTCAGGCTTCTTTGTCCTCAAAACAGGGACTTCTTAACTTCACATTCATGATCCAAAAACCTCTAACCCCAGGGTGGGTCCCCCAGTAGTCTCTGCCATGTCTGCTGCACCAGCTTGGCAGCCTCCCGCCCAGACGGGGGCCTCTGGCCCTTCCCTGATGCATGTGCCCTGGCGCCAACTGCCACTCTTCATCCTGCCTTGCTCTGCTTACAGTGGAACTGTCCTCTGCTCCAAGCCGCCCCTGAAGCCCACCCTCCTTGCCGGCCTTTCCTAGACCTTACCTGCTGCTCTGTGGACAGCACACCTTGAGGACTTGCTGCTTTAGGGTTTTCTACTTGCTCTGGTGGGCAGGCCGTATCTCAGTTTTTCTCCCATTTGATCTGACTGGGAAAGAGTGGGTGGGCAGAGATGGGGAGTTCTTTCCAAGAGGCATCATTCCCATTTTAGGACTCTTCCTCCCTCCCCCACCCTCAGTCTCGTGCATTATTTGGAGTTTACTGTGGTGCTACCCATGTTTTCGTTCTCTGGCCTTCTTGGATGCCAGATTTTTAAAGCCAGCTTTCATTTCTCAGTGATCGGGACCACAGAGATGGTGGCTGAGTCGCAACATATTAAGTGTCTGAGACAAGGCTTGTGCCCAGAGGCAGCCATGCGTGAGTGGTCAGTCCTGAGTGGTTTGGATTGAAATAGGACAGGGAAAGCAAAGCTCCGGGGCCTTTGTCCAATCTTCCCCCTCAGTAGCTAGGCTCCATGCCAAGCTCTGTGCCCAGCCCCCTACGGCACGTGCTGCCTCCTCCCCAGGGACCCTGACAGTTTCAGAATGGTGCCCCCTAGGACACATGGGAGATTATAAGCCTCTTACATTGAGGGAGGTTTTCTGTAAAGAGGAAAATGCGGTAATTGAAAAGCTCCTTGATTATAAAGAAGAAATAGAGACGCCTGGCACAGGAGAGACTTCGTTCTTTGGTCTACTCAGCCAGGGTCGGGGACATTGAGTACCCCCATGCTAATAGGCTCTTGGGCTCTTAGGGACCCTGGAGTCTGCAGGTCCAGACTCCAGAAGGTTGTGGGACCATGAAGGAGGTCACAGAGCTGTACTCCTTGGCTTGCTGCATTTCTGCATCTCCAGTGCCTCCATCTGCCCCCTCCCTCCAGCTCAGGTGGCACACCTTTGTCTCCACTCAGCACTCTGGGATGTACCATCAGCAATGCCTGGCCAGAATTGAGGGTCTGTCTGACAGCATGGTGGAGAAAGGGGCCCTTTTGGAACAGGAGTTAGGGAAGCAACAAGCATGGAGATTGTGCTCAGAATTGAATTCAAGGAGCAATGCATAAAAAAGCCAAAGGATGGACGGAGACATGGTGCTTAAAAGGATCCTGGAATTCATGTACTTCTGAGATCTGTGAGCCCCGCCCCTGCTGAAGATGAGCCAGCCCCAGTACATGCTGCCCTTGAAGGTCTATAGGCATTCCGTTGGCATTTCCTAAATAGGATGTATTTCACCAACATCTCCCAGGACCAGAGCCCTCAGGACATACCTGTCTAGGGCAGTTGCTACCCCCCATAGCCCCTTCCTCACCATCCCCAGAAGCGCCTTGGCCAGCCTCCTTCAACTTCTTGCCTTTTTATTACAGTGTTTGAGCCAACTCTATAGTCCTGGTGTATTCCTAGGCCGGAGATCAAAGGGCCCACGGGGTCAGGTGGGCCGTGAGTGAGCATGTGATACTGCAGGAGTCTTCCTCCCGCCCTGACAACTTGCCTTGTTCTACCAGTGCCGCTCAGGATGTCTGCGGCCCGGCAGCGCCAGCAGTGCCACGAAGCTTCATTATAAATGCAGGAGCTCAGGCTCCAGGTTCACTGAATCTCAATCTGCGTCTACAGACCGCTCCTGTGCTCTTAGAAGTTTGAGAAACCCCCCTGGGCTGGGGTCTCTTTCCCATATGCAGCTGGGGAAGCTTGCTGGAGGGAGAAATCGACTCGGGACTGAAAAGAACAAGTGCCTGATCTACCTTCCCCTCTGCCCTTTCACAGGTGGGTGGATGGGTGGGGTGACGGTGGGGCATTTCCTGCTGTTCCCCCCTTACTCACCTCTTATCCACGGGGGTGAGAGTCTTGAGTGGCAAACATGGCTCTGGTCCCCAGCCCCTGTGGGACTGAAAACCTGGAGGCTTGCATGTCTCAGATCCTCCAGAGGCTGATGTAAGGGTTGCTGAAGACCTCGGATCTTTTCTTTTGTGAAAAGGAGCCCATGTGGCCAGGAAAATAGTGGGAGCTGGAAGTGACAGTTGTGGTTTTAAGCACACAGTAGATGCTCAAGAAATATATTGAGTACATGACTTGGACTTTCCCCTCCCTAAATATTATCTGTGAAGCGGGCCTGTTGGACTTGCTGACCTTGGAGGTGGCTTGAGCCACTAATTCCAAATGGTTGAGACAGAGGTTTGTCTTTACGCCTTTTGCAGCCTGTTTTCCCAGTTCTTAGAACATTGGGGTGAGATCCAGAGATTTCAGAGATCCCCCTGGAACACGAGTGTTCTGCCACGAGTTCATGACCTTGGAGCCACCAACCATACCCTCACCCCTTGTCCCCTGCAGTTCTGGCCTTGCAGACCCACTGCAAGTTTCTTTGCTTCATGTGGGCTGTCCCCTGGGGAGGGAGCTCCGTGGAGAACAGAAAGAGGTGTGGGTGTGGGCTCCCCCTTGGTGGGGAGTGGGGCACAGGAGCCTCAGGTTCTGTTGACCGATCATCAAAGAAGGGACTCGAGTGGGCAGGCCGCTCACTTGCTGTGGACGTTGGGCAAGTCTCTAACAATCCCTGGGCCTTGGAATTGAGGCTGAGGTGATCTCTGCGCCCCCTTCCTGCCTGGGTTTTCGCTCTTATCCTGATCCCACTCTCCTCCCGGTGCCTCCCTTCCACTTCTCCGTGGCCTGCGGCTCCCCTCCCCATACCCGCCCTGGGCCCGGGTTAGGTTGGGGCGGGGGCGAGCTGCCCAGTCCAGAAAGTCCAAGAACCGCGAATGGGATGGCGAGGGTCAACCGCGTGGCCTCTGCCAGGAAGCGCACCAAGCGCCCGGGCGAGGAGGGCGTCAGCCAGGGCGCAGCAGCTTCCTCGCCCAGCGAAGCCTGTGCGCCTTCCTCCCGCCCCTGCAGACAAGCGGAGCCCATGGGGGCCGTGGCCCCCACCTATCCCGACGTCTCCACTTGTTCCAGAAGTTGTCCCAGTCCCCTTGGAGCATGAGCTGTTGCCTGGACCGCTGGGCTCTCGCCCAGTTCCTACCACACTGTCTAGCTGTGTAACCCTAAGCCAGTTCCTGCCCCTCTCTGGTCCTCAGTTTCCCCACCTGTAAAATGGGGGCACCCAGAGCCCTCCTCCGGGACCTGCGGCGGGGCGGGGCGGCAGGGCGGGGGCCTCCCCGCCGCTCCCGCGCCCGCGCCCGCGGTTCGGGCTCCGCAGTGAGGGGGGAGCGGCGCCGGGGAAGGAGCTCTCCGCGGTCATGTGACGTCCCCCTCCCCGAACTGCGGCGGCGGCGAGCGCCAGCCGCGTCTGAGCAGAGCTGCAGCGGCGGCCGCGGGCACCGGAGTGCCGAGCCCAGGACGCCCCCGGCCCAGGCCCGCGGGTGAGTGCGCCCCGCCGGGGCTGCGGCCCTGGAAAGGGGAAGGGGACGGAGGTGTCCGGGCTCCCGTCGGCCCGCAGCCAAGACCCCGCGCGGGCGGGCGGGAAGGGAGGGTGGGGGCGAACGCGCGAGGACCCGGGTCTTAAGGGGCGAGGGGTGGGCGCAGCTGGGGTCGCGCAGCCCGGGCTTGACGGCGGCTGGAGAAGTCGGGGAGGCCTGGGCTGAGCCGGCTGAACCCCCAGCCTGCGGGACTTGGTCCAGGCCGCGGCCAGGGGGCTTTGGTCCCACCCCCCTGGGTGGGTGGGGAGTCCGGTTTTCCGCCCACCCCGAGGTGGGAGCGCCTGGGGTTTAGAGGAGGGACTGTGGAAAGTGGGCGCGTTTCCTCCATCCCTGGGGAGGGGCCCAAGCCCTAGCGCCCCCCAAGAGGAGGCGAAGCGGGGGGCCTCAGATCAACGACCCTGAGCGGGAAGGGCGGTGATGTCCTTGCATCCCCAGAGACAGGGCGAATTCCCCTGTCCCTGACCCGCGGCAGAGCGGGGCACACGCGTCACGCAGTTGGGCGCCCCCTCGTCGCCTCCCCTTTTTGGCAGGATCTGAGGACTCGGTGGGAATTCACGGGCGGTTTCCGTGCCCTGCAGGGTTTGGTACCAGCTGCGGGGCGCCTGGGCTTGGGGAAGAAACCCTGTGTACACACACCCGCGAGCACAGTCTCCGGAGGTGAGCGGCCCCCTCCCTACCCTGACAGACCCCAGCCTGTGCCTGCCCTCGGAGTCCTTGTTAGGGTCATAGCACAGGCCTGGTGGTGGGGTCGGGAAGAACATCCACCGCTCACAGGGCGCATTGGCCTGTGTCCCTGGGCTCCATTCCCCTCCCTGCCAAGCCAGAGGTCAGGCCCCTGGGGCGGCAAGCAGGAGGGACACTGAGGGAAGAGGCACTGAGGCAGAAGGGCACTGAGGGAAGGAGCACTGAGGCAGGAGGGCACTGAGGGAAGGGGCACTGAGGGTAGCTGGCCAGGTGGAAGTAGGAGAGAAAGGCAATGGGGGTGAGATGGTCTCACTTCCTCTCCACAGGAGGCTCCCAGGAGGCTCCTGGCCCCTTTGCACAGGTAGTGGTGCCTCCTTCCTGAGGGTGTTTGGGGAAAACGCTATGGTGGGGGCACTGGGGAAGGTTGCCTAGCAGATGAAACAGAACATTGGCCAAAGGTGTCCCTGAATGGGCTTCTGGACTGGCACAGGGCCCTGAGGGCTGTGGCTGAGTGGGGAGGCAGTGGTCAGGTCCAGCTGGCCATGGGGGCCCCCTCCAGGACCTCAGCCTCACTCTGAGAGCCCCCAGCAGCTGGAGGGTCTGGCAAGGGGTGAGTGTTCCTGGATGGCCTTGGGAAGGATTCCAGGGTAATGATTAATCCTCAGGTGGCACGAGCAATTTCCCCCTTCACAGCAATATTTTAAGGCAGGGGCTGAAGCCTCCATTGCATAGATGAGGAAACTGAGGCTCAGAGAGGCTACATGAACTGCCTGAGGTCACCTAGTCACCTTCCGCAAGGTCTAGAATCGTGGTTCTCTGACTCTTGATGGGAGCAGATCTCCACAGCGTTGGGGTGGGGGAAAGGGGAACGCCATGGTAGAGTGCTCCATGTGGACTTGTTCCCCTTTGCTGCCAGGAGGGGAAGGTGCCTGTGGCCAGAAGCTGGGTCAGGTTGAGGAGAGGGTCCAGAGTCCTAGGCTCACCTTGCCACCCCCTCCCATGGAGGGAGGGTTGTCCCATGGAGCACCATAATGGTGCTTTCACCCTGGCACCTTCCTAGCTTCCTTGGGCAAAACCCTCTCCTCTTCTTCCCAAGATGCCTGCCTGGCAGGGGTCTCAGGAG
Organism: Chlorocebus sabaeus; assembly: GCF_047675955.1. Lineage (NCBI taxonomy): Eukaryota > Metazoa > Chordata > Mammalia > Primates > Cercopithecidae > Chlorocebus > Chlorocebus sabaeus. The sequence continues at coordinate 115,388,413 of NC_132923.1, forward strand.
ACCCCTCTCCTGGCTCTGACTACCCTCCACCCTTAGGAGACAAAAGGATTCTTCTTTTGGCCTCTTGGAGGGCAGCAGGGAGAGAGGTCTCTGCCACTCAGGCCACAGGCTCCCACAGCAGGGCCTCCGCCCCTCTCACCTGGCCCTGCCTCTGCCCTGCTGTCAAGTTCTGGGGCCAAGAGGCCCTTTGAGGACTCCTCGGGCAGATCTGTCCTGCATGCTGCCGTCTGTCTGCGGAGGCCTTTGTCCTGGTTGTCAGAGGCTGCTGAGCAGCCGCACGTGCTGTGCAAACAACCCAGACCTGAGCACGGCCAGACACAAACGCAAATACAGTTTGACTGACAGACACCCTGAGACCCAGATACAGGAACACACAGGCACACCCAGGCCAAGACCCCTGCCCCCAACTCTGCCTGACACACAAACACTGAGAGACACACCATCCAGATGCTGGCATGTGTGTACACACAGTGAGATGGAGGTTGTCAGCAAGAAGAGCCTCTTCAGAAGCCCTCGTCTGCTGTTGTCTGCCTCCATTATCTCCTCCAGGGTGCACACATGGTACATGCGCATGCAGGAATAACACGAGGACGCCCTACGCCCTTAAAAATGAACCTGGCAGACATGCACACGCACCCACCCACACCCAGGCCATCATGGGTGCACACACGCATGCATTACATCAGCTTCCTGCGTGTGGGATGTGAACGCTTCATCACCCGGGGAGGGGAGTGGAGGCCCCCAACCATCCCCAGCAAAGCCTCCCCTTCCTCCCTCTTTTCTGATTCATGTGGACCCATCTTGGCTGACCCTAAGAATCCAGGGAAACTGCCTGGTGCTTCCCGCTTAGTGGGAAGCACCTCCTCTCCTGCCGCCCCTCTGTGCACACACCCACCGGGTTGCCAGGGGAGCCTCTCCCCAGGCTGCTCCTTTGCTGCCCCTGAAGGTGTTGTTCTGCAGGTCCTTCCCAAGCCAGGACAGACCCTAGCGCAGGCTCCAAGTGGCTCTGGGGTTCCCTTTCCTTTCCACTTTTGCTAGAGGCATTACCAGGCCCCAGTTTCTGCTTTGTCCTCCCAGCAAGGCTAGGGGCCAGCTGGTGTGAAGGGAAGGGAGTCCTCAGCACTCTCTGCTCACCTCCTTGCATGGCAGGACCTCTGCCACGCTGGCCCTGGCACCCTGTGCCTCTGAGAGACTGGCGCTGTGGAGAGGTGCTTCTGTGGGCTTAGGTGAGGCCTCCAGGGCAGGCATGCTAGATGGGGAGCAGTGAGTGGCTCCCAGCTCCAGCACGCTCCCTCAGCTCTCACGCCAAGCCTGCCATAGTGCTGATTCCCTGTCCAATCCTGGCCCTGCCTCTTGCTGGCTGTGTGGCCTGGACGAGTCATTTTCGCTCTCTGGGCCCAGCTCCAGCTCTGGGAGGCAACTCAGCCTGGCTGGGGGATGAGGACAGTCAGAGGTGTGAGGTGGCAGCCCTGTGCCAATAAGGAAAGGAAGTTTAGCTCTGGTGGCAATGTGGGCACATGGGGCCCCAGGCTGAGGACTGTCTGCAGAGTGCAGCCTCTGGATCCACACTAGGGCCAAGCAGGGGTCGCCAGTCTCGGGGCTTCCTGGGGCGGCCACCCTGGGGTCAGCCTAGGAGGAGGGGACACAGGGATAGGGGCCTGCAGCTGTCACTCACCTTTGTGGATATTTTATGCCTCAAAATGTGCTCTGTATTTAGGGCTAAAGACCGGCACTGGCAGGCAGGTGGTGACTCAGAGAGGAAGAAGGAAAAAGAGGCAGAGGGGTGCTGGTGCGAAGGCACCCCAAAACAGAAAGGTCCCACTGGGATTCCAGCCTTTCCTACTGGAAGAAAGGAACATGACACCCCTGCTTTGCACCAGCACAATGAGAGCTGCCTCGTGTGCCTACCCACTAAGCATTTAATGAGCATGCAGTAGATTTCGGGAACCGTGACAGGCACTGGGACACAGAGATGAGCTGGGTCCTGCGGTCCCTGCCACAGCCAGGTGCCTTGTCTCAGATGAGGAGGTGAGGCTCAAAGACAGAAAGTGACTTGCCCACTCTACTGGTTAATACCTCTGCCAACCGAGGCCACCCTCCCTCAGGCCCCCATTTGGAGGAAGCAGACCCAAGTTCGAATTCTGACATTGCCACTGAGCAGCCGTACAACTTTTGGTGAGTTCCTCTCTCCCTCTGAGTCTGTTTCTTGATCTAGGAAGTGAGGATCATAGCGCCTGCCTGATGGGTATGTTTCAAGGGATAAGAAGGCGAATGCGAGCAAACACTGAAGGCAGTGCCAAGCTTATCCTAGGCATTCTGCTGGGTCTAAAAAGGACATAGATTGGGAGTCCTCAGGATGCCAAGTCCAGTCTCTGCTGTGTGACTTTGGACAAGTCACCTGCCTTCTCTGTGCCTCATTTCTTTCTCCCTAGAACAGGGATGACGAGCTTTTATTTGCCTGCCTCCCTGGGGATGTTGTTTGTGGGGCCAGACATACTGGCTGGGAGCTGCTTTGAAAAATATAAAGCTGCACTCAGAAAAACACACAGAGACACACTGAAGGAAAGGCAAACACCAGAAAAATCTGGAGAAAAATCTTTTCTAAAAACATCAAATATTTCTCCACAGCCAGAAAAAAATAAGCCTTTTCTTCAGTGTTTTGAGGGTAGTAAGAATTTTTTCTTATTCCCTTGGAAAACTACCTTGGAAACTTCACATTTCCAAGGTAGTTGGTATGGCTATCACAAGGTGAACTGGGTAAGTTTCCTCCTTGAGGAGTCCTTGCCTGGCACATATTAGCTGTTCAGTAAATGATAATGTTAGTGGTAGAATTATGAGTTGCACAGCAAGAGGAGGAGTGGAGGCGCTCCTGGAGACCAGCTACAGTGTGGGCAAGGGCAGGGAGGTGGCAATGTGGACACTGGGTTGGATTCATGGAAGGCATGTGTAGGGACAAATCAGGGTCAGTCTATTAAGGGCCTCGAATGGCAGGCTGAGGAGTTTGCATTTCCCCAAAATCAATACGGGATACACGGGAGGGGCAGGCTGAGCCCACCAGCCTGGAATAAGGAACCACCTGGCACAGTTCTCTGCCCTGCCACTGCTGTGTAAGGATGGCCCCGTCGCATGTTTCCCTGGACCTCCTTTTCTCCCAGAAAAAGGAGGATTCAGCAAAGGAGAGGATTCCAGCCTCTTCCATCCCAGGGGCAGGCAAGAGGATCAAGGCATCAAGCCACCCAAGAAATAGGTTGCTATGAGAGCCGGGGAGCCGGGAGCTGTCATTAGTTCAGGAAGTCAGGAACCTTGTGTTCCCCTGCTGGCCCCACCCCACTAGCTGGGTGAGCTCAGGCAAGCCGCCGAGCCTCTTTGAGCTTCCCTTTCCATCTGTGGAATGGGAGGATGTGGTTTCTCTCTTTGCAATACAGCTCCCATGAGTTGAAGCTGTTGACTGTGTTGTGTGAGCCTCAAGTGTGTGTCTCTGGGGGAATTGCAATATTTCTTGAAACTACAGTACCTGTTCCTCAGGCTCCCCTGAGAATGTGGATCTGCTGGCAAGGCTGGGGTTGGGGGGCAGTGGGTGAGGATCAGATGCCTGAGCACCTCAGAGGCTGTGACCTTTTCAAGGCCACAGGAGCCATGTGTCTGCCGCAGCCAGACTGTGGGGGCAGCAGTGGGAAGGTGGAGGTGGGGCAGATGGGTCCAACCCTCTGCTTGGCTCCTGAACTCCGGGCCCCAGTTCTGCGAGGGAAAGCCATCTCAGTACCCGCTCAGAGGACAGCCCTCTCCAAGGCCCCACTCCTTGATTTAGGGCTCAAGGGGTAGGGTGGAGGTGGCTGATGGAGGGTGACCTTGGGAACTTCTTCCTGCCTGCAGGCTCAGTGCCAGAATTTCCAGGGCAGCCCTGATTCTTCTTGCTCAAAAGTTGGCAGTATCAGGGACCCTCGAGAGGCTGCCAGGACAAGGCCTGAGCTGATGTCACCATCACCAGCCTCTTGCATCTTACCCTATCTCAGAGGTCCAGAGAGAGGTCATCCACCCCCTGGCAGACTGCTGTAGGCACTGTGCCCACCCAGGCAGCAGGCTCAGGACACCATGGGGCTGAAGGCTCTAGCCTTGCCTCATTCACCACTTGCCTTTCACTTGAGGTGTGGGAGCTCTGCCAGGGATAGACGGTTGCCCTTACAGCCCCTCTCCCAGGGCTCCCTGCCTCTAGAAACAGGACTGGGCAGAGCCGCTGGGACAAAGACCTCACCTGTCCCAGTCCCCAAAGCCCACAGCCCTCCCTGGCTGGAGAGGTGTGGGCTCTGTAGTCCTCCGAAGGGCAGAGAAGGCTGGGACCTGCCCAAACTCTACAACGGTGGGCCCACCCATGGCAGTCAGGGTGGGAACTGGGCAGGTAGCTCAGGAATTCTAGGAAGATGCTGGTTTCGGGGAGGCAGGATGGGGCCTGAGCAATCGGATGCAGATGGGGGCATTCATTGAGCACTTGCTGGGCCCTGTGTAAGCACTTTTCATGGATCTATTTCATTTAATCCTCAGAGCAACCCTCAAAGGCTCAGAGAGGTTAAATAGCCTGCCCCAGGTCACCCAGCTGGTGAGTGGCTGGGCCTGAGATTTGAATTGAGGGTTGTGTGACTCTACTTTTAGCCATTTCTGTGTATTGCATGCAGAATGAGAAGGGGTTGGGGAGGGCACCACACAGAGTCTGTGCTGTGGGTAATGGGAGTGGTTCTGGGCAGGGGCAGGGATGAGGCTCAGACTCGGAGGCTCACACCTGCAGGACTTGGCCCTGAAGCTTCCAGCTCCCCCTCCCCATGGCCTATCCCTGGGGCCCAGTGCCCCAGGCTGGCCTGGGGGAAAAGGATGAATGGGGATGACTTTTCAGGGGTTCCCTTGGACACACAATCCTGCAGACCCTGACTTCTCCTGGCCCCCTATGTCTGTGTGAATTCCCAGCTCAGAACCCCAAGAAATCCCCAGCTTCAGAGCTGGGAAGAAGCCCACAGAGATCAGCTGGTCCAACCCGCTCGTTTGACAGACCGTAATTATCATGATTATGCCTGATGGGAGCAATTCACAAAGGACTTTCACATCTGGGTTGCTGCTGGGTGTGCCGGAGTCCTTGGGGCCAGCAAGACTCATCCACATTTTGTGGGTGAGGAACCTGAGGTCCATAGAGGCAGGGAGATGGACCTAGGGGCACACAGTTGACCTTGATGCAGGTGTCTCCCTTCTGAAACCCAGTGCCTATGTGATGTGGCTCTGGGGCTGCACCCTGCATTGGAGTGGGGCTGGTCCTAAGAGGTCTGTATGGGGCCACGGCAGTTATCAGATGAGGCTCTGAGACTCCCAGTGATGCCTGCCTACCTCCCTGTCATGGGAACACCACCCCCTTCAGTGGCGTGGTCTGAAGAGACAGACTGGTGGGCAGAGCTGTTTCCAAGAGACTTCTCTGCCCACCATGCAAATAGGGGCTATGCTGCCCCAGAAAATCAGATTGAGAAGGGCCCTTGGAGGGGCCTCATTATTTAGAAAAGGAAACTGGGGAGCTGCCCACAGTCACACTGTGAGCCAGTGGTGGCACTGGGCTTAGAACTCAGCTTTCCTGGCTCAGCTCATAACTGTCCTTGCATGTGTCCAGTAGCAGTACTAAAGACAGTCCCCATTTATTGTGTGCCTACTATGTGCCAGGGGTGAGCTCTTTATGCTGAATCCTAAGAACAATCCTATGTGGTAAGTACTTTTATTATCATTACCATCCCCTTTTACAGATGAAGAAACTGAGGCTTTGAGAGGTTATGAAAATGGCCCAAAGTCACAAGCCAGGCAGAGCAGGAATTTAAGCACAGGTCCATGTGATTCCAAACCCATACTGATGCCAGGTCTTGTATATATTACAATAGGACTAAAGTTGACTTTCTGTTTCTTTTTGTTCATAGTCAACGTAGGACATCATTCATTCATTGAACATTTATGGAGTCCTCACTAAAACAAGAAGACTATAGGGCTGATCAGGGTTGAGGCTCAGAGATTACGTCATGAGGCAGGGGGTCTCCGACACTGCTAGGCTGTCTGCCTCCACCAAGGATGGCTGCCTCTCCCTCCTTTTTTTTTTTTTGGAGAGTCTTGCTTTGTTGCCCAGACCGGAGCACAGTGGTGCAGTCTCAGCTCACTGCAACCTCGGCCTCTTGGGTTCAAGTGATTCTCATGCCTCAGCCTCCTGAGTAGCCAGGACTACAGGCACGCACCACCATGCCCAGGTAATTTTTGTATTTTTAGTAGAGATGGGGTTTCGCCATATTGGTCAGGCTGTTCTCGAACTCCTGACCTCAGGCGATCCACCTGCCTCAGTCTCTCAAAATGCTGGGATTATTACAAACATGAGGCACCGTGCCCCAGCCATCTCCCTCCTCCTTCTGTCCCCACCCCAGCCTGACTACATTTGCAGCCTCTTCCTCTCCTCCTCCTGCCCACCTGTTTTACCCTTGAGGTAAATGAGGGCATGACTCAGCTAGGGCTCCTGGGCTTTGTATATCCCAAAGAAGACCCTACTGGCAACGGTGTTAAAAGCCACCACCGTGCAAGCCGTTTGTGAGCACAAGGCACTATGTGAAGGTGTCTGTGTACATCACCTTGTTTAACACACCATCACCCTGTGAGCTAAGAGCTAGTATCATCTCCCTTCTCCAGATTGGAAACTAAGGCTGACAGTCACTGCTCAAGACTGAGTTGGGGCTGGGTGCAGTGGCTCTTGCCTGTAATCCCAGCACTTTGGGAGGCTGAGGCAGGAGGATCACTTGAGGTTGGGAGCTTGAGACCAGCCTGGCCAGCATGGAGAAACCCCATCTCAACTAAAAATACAAAAATCAACCAGGCATGGTGGTGGGCGCCTGCAGCCCAGGCTACACAGGAGGCTGAGGCAAGAGAATCGCTTGAACCCTGGAGGCTTGCAGTGAGCCAAGATTGTAACATTGCACTCCAGCCTGGGCAACAGAGCAAGACTCTGTCTCAGAAAAAAAAAAAGGCTGAGTTGGAACCCACTTTGCCCAGCTCTCGAGCCTATGCCCTTCCTCACTGGCTCACTCTGCCCTGCTCGGTATCCAGGCTGTGTAGTTATGCATTTAGAGCCCTGGTTCCTGGAAGGAAGGGCTTCAGCCAAGCAATAGGTTTATTAAGCACCTACTGTGTGTCTTGGGGAGGCGCTTTGTGAGGCTAAAGCTTGTGAGGATGGGGAGATTGGGTTCCTCTGTGAGAGATCTCGAGGCTGCATGCCCCCATCCTACCCCAGAAGGCATTCAAGCCCCTGAGGATGCCAGGACAGAGCAGCCAGGGCAGGGCAGCGAGTACTGTGGGAAGGACTTCCTTCCTGGCAGGAGCGTCCCTCACAGTGACTCAGAGCAGTGTGAAGACCTCAGAGAGGTTTTGTAGCCATATCTGCATCCACTGATCCTTAGGCAAGTCATTAGGTCTCTGGGACCCTGGCTTTCTGATCTATGAAACGGGGAAGATGATTGTACCTAATTTACAGGGTGGATTTAAGGACTGGATGAAAGCGCTTGGCACAGGGCCTCGGGAACTAAAAGGGGCTGTGCCATTGAGCCGCAGTGCACGGGTGATAGGGACAGAGGTCCCGAGGAGCTCGGAAGAGCTGGATCTGCTCTGTTTGCACACCTTAATTTCCCCTGTCAGCCATGGTAGACGTGTAACTCTTGCATGATCGGCCTCACGGGGCTGTTGTCAGGATCACAGAGATCCCGGAACGCGTAGGTGCGGCCCCGTGATCTGCGCACCAAGAGAACGGGTCCCGCGGGAGGGGGCGGTGGGCGGGTGCAGGTGCGCCCTTGTGAGCTGGGAGACGTGCGGCGCCTGGCGCCGGGAGAGGGCGAGGACGCGCGCTGGAGCCGCCTCCGTGCAAGGGAGGGGTGAGGAAGTGTCGGGGGCGGCGAGCGCGCGGTCAGCGACTCTGGGCGCTGTCCGGGCGGCTCCGGGTCCCCACCCTTCTCGGAAAGTCACCCGGGGCGCTGTCCCTGGTCCTGGAGCCCGACCGGCCCTTGCCTGCAGTTCTCGTGAAGGCCAGTTGGTGGCGCCCGAGACCGCGGCGGACTCCCGGACCCATTAGAGAACACATTTTAAAAAGCGTTTTTCGGCCGGGGGAGGTGGCTCACGCCTGTAATCCCAACACTTTGGGAAGCAGAGGCGGGCGCATCACCTGAGGTCGGGAATTCGAGACCAGCCTCACCAACATGGAGAAACCCCAACTCTACTGAAAATACAAAAATTTAGCTGGGCCTGATGGTGCATGCCTGTAATCCCAGCTACTCGGGAGACTGAGGCAGGAGAATCACTTGAACCCAGGAGGCCGGTAAGCCGAGATCGCGCCATTGCACTCCAACCTGGGCGATAAGAGTGAAACTCCGTCTCAAAAGAAAAAAAAAAAAAAAAGGCGTTCTTCATTTTCCTGTCATGATATTCCTAGGTAATAAACCTGCCTAGACACCTGACTTCAAAAACCAACTATATACTGGCATAAGAGATGAAAAAGGCCCTCCACCTCCCTACATGAATGCTGTGGCATGACCACACCACAAGAGCTAATGAAGTAACCAGCCTTGGGCACCTATTTATTAAAAATATACCCTTAGATTTTTTTAAAAATAAAATTATTTTAATAGAGATGGAGTCTTGCTTTGTTACCCAGGCTGGTCTCGAACTCCTGGGCTCAAGCAGTACTCTCACCTCAGCCTCCCAAGGTGCTGGGATTACAGGTGTGAGCCACCTTGCCCAGCCTACCGTTAGATTTTTTTTTTTTTTTTGATACAGAGTCTCACTCTGTTGCCCAGGCTGGAGTGTACTGGTGTGATCTCAGCTCACTGCAACCTCCGCCCCCCGGGTTCACGCAATTCTATCTCAACCTCCTGAGTAGCTGGGACTACATGCGCATGCCACCATGCCTGGCTAATTTTTGTATTTTTAGTAGAGACAGGGTTTCACCATATTGGTCAGGCTGGTCTCAAACTCCTGGCCTCAGGTGATCCACCCACCTCAGCCTCCCAAAGTGCTAGGATTACAGATGTGAGCCACTGAGCCTGGCCTACCCTTAGATTTCAGAACAGAAAGTCATGTTGCTGTACCTGACCTCTAGTTCAGAATGACTTCAGTAGTTGCACCTTTGAAAAATGTTTTATGGATTAAAGCCACACCAAAAAATACTCATTTGTAAACCAGAGTTAGGTTCTAGGATGGGTTACCCAGGCTTTTTACCCACCTGAATATCTAGGAGAATAGCTGATGAACAACAAATCTGAAGTGGAACTCTGGCCAGCGTAGCTTTCCTGTCCCCCACCCACTGAATGACAGTGGCGACTCCATCATTTCTGAGGACTGAAACCACCCTGGTGCCCTCTGAGGGGCAGAGCCACCCTTGTTGAGAGCCACTGCCTCAGTGAGGGACTTGTTGGGGTGGAGAGGGGTTCTCAGAGTCCCAGACTGGTTGGCCTCCTGGGAGGGTGGCATCATAAGGAACTGTTGGGAAACCCTCTCCCCACATTATTGATGAACCAGCAAAGGCCAGAAGTGGGAAGGCACTTGTGATGAGAAACGATGGATTGCCAGCAGAGCTGCGGCCACAGGCAGGTCTCCCCACGTCAGGGCTCTGTCAGCCCAGCTTCCTAAGGGCAGCTCTGGGCCTCAAGCAGTCTCCCAGCTTTTGTCCAACTGCCCCTGAAAATGGGCTGGGAGGGCCACCCCCTTAGCAGTGGAGGTAGGAGAGGAGGACTGGCTGGCTAGACACCAGCCTATAATACATGAGAGGAGTCTTGGCCTCCACTCTATAATCCTTGGAGAAGCACCCTTCTCTGACCCCCAAAGAGCCATTCTGTCTCCTACCTTTATTTCTTCCCAGTAGTTATCTGGATGCTCCATGCGTGTATGTGAGGTGTGTACACATCTGTCTGTGTATGTTGTATGAACAGAACGTGATTTGAGTAAGGGTGTGTGGGCCTGAGATTCCTGTGCCTGTATCTGCTGTCGTTGGTGTGTGTTTACATGCATGTACAAACCCAGCCGGAGTCAGTAGGTGCGTGTGCACTGATTGGGGACCTGAGGGTGGGAGCTGGAGTTGACTTTTGCATGTGCACGTGCTTGTGGGTTTGCAGCATAGGTTCATGTGAGCCTGTCCGCATGCATTTGATCTTGATGTGATCTGTACGGGCATGAGTTAGATGTCTCTTTGCAGGTGCATGGCACAGTACTAGGCCAAGTGCATGTGTGAGCTGGGAAAGTTTGTGTGCGAGTGTGCACACAGGTCTACCAGAGACCTTGTCTGTCTTGTTCAGACTCTATCACCAGTGTCTGAACAGTGTCAGCCACACAGTGGGTGCTCAATACAGTGTCAGCCACATGGTGGATGCTCGATACACACTTGCTGAATGACTGGGGGAAGGAATGAAAGAATATAAACCTGGGTGCTGTCTCCAGAAGGGCTTTGCTTCCCAGGGCCTTTCAAGGCACATGATCTGCATGGAGATGAGAAACACATCCTCAGGGGTAGGGCCTGAGTGGGGTTAGGTATTCTGGTCAGGCCAGATTTTCCTGGTCTGTGATGGGGTCCCTTTAAGTAGGCAGGGGTCTCAGAAACCCATTGAATAGAGCAGGAGTCTCAGATCCAGGGCAGAGGCTGGCTCAGTAACCTCACTGGCCAGCTGCCTAGGGAAGGGCTGTGAGCCAAGTCACACCCACTTTCCCTCCCTTCCCAGGGGCTGGGGAACCCCCAGGAGACTCTTTCCAGAAGCTTCCTGGGATTAGGTGGGTATGGCTTGGCTAGAAAGGCCATGGGCAAAGTCAGGATAATCATACTTCCAGAGCTAGCAGACTTCTGTCAAGGCAAATGCATCTTTCCTTTTTTTTTTTTTTAGATGGAGTCTTGCTCTGTCACCCAGGCTAGAGTGCAGTGGTGTGATCTTGGCTCACTGCAACCTCTGCCTCCCAGGTTCAAGCGATTCTCCTGCCTCAACCTCCTGAGTGGCTGGGTGCCACCACGCCCAGTTGATTTTTGTATTTTTAGTAGAGACGGGGTTTCACCATGTTGGTTAGGCTGGTCTCGAACTCCTGACCTTGTGACCCGCCCTCCTCAGCCTCCCAAAATGCTGGGATTAAAGGTGTAAGCCACTGCCCCCAGCCCATTATTGGGTCTTTAACCCAGCAAAGTGAGAGTAGGGCTTTAACAGATGAGCAAACTGAGGCCCAGAGAGGAAAACTGATTAATGCAAAGCCACACAGGAGGGCCAGGGCAGGAAGCCCAGGACTGCCTCCTTTCCTGCCCAAAAGGCCTGGGGCAGATATCCTGAATGAGTATGATTGGGGGAGGAGAGGAGGCTATTGGGGGTCCTGGCAAGAGCTGGCTCCACCAGCCCCACCTAGAGCCCAGACCTGAGATCTTCCCGGGGTTTGCTCCTCCCTCTCCCCTTGCATTGCCCTGGAAAGGGGGAGCTGGAGGTAGGCGGGTGGAATACCCAGAGTTCAGTGAGAGGTAAACTTGGAAAGGCAGCTCTGCAACCCTCCACCTTGTGCTCGTCTCTCTTCCCCTACAGTCTGGCAGCTGTTTGAACAACTTGGGTACACACCTAGGAGGCCCACAGGGGAGGCTTCCTCTCAGAAGGAGGGCCCGGACCCTGGAAAGCAGCCTGGCACCGTTTTCTAGGTATGAGGCTGGAGGCCAAGGAGGAAGATGGCTAAACCTCCTTCACAGATGTCAGTGACTTCCCAGTGCCAGTCACCAGGCACCCCGTCTGTGCTGACTGTGGAGCAGTGAGGTCCCCGTCACAGTGGGCCAGTGAGACCGGTGTCACAGGATGTTACTAATGTGTTTGACGTCACACAGCTAGGAAGCATCACAGCCTGGTCCAACCCTGGTCCCTGTCACACTGCCTCTGTGTGGGTGTGTCAGTCCTGAAGGCTGTTCCACATGCCCACACACAGATCTCTCCCAGTCTGTCCCATAGCTGCATGGCACTGCATGGCATACGTGGACCATCATTTATCACATTTCCTCTGGGTGGCCATTTAGTTTTAGAATTCTTACGAATAAATCTTTGCTAGCCCTACAAAAATGGCAACTTCATATAGTTTAGCCTAATAAAAATGATGATGCTACAACAATTTTTTTTTCTTTTTTTCTTTTCTTTGAGACAGAGTCTTTCTCTGTTGCCCAGGGTAGAATGTAGTGGTGTGATCTTGGCTCACTGCAACCTCCACCTTCTGGGTTCAAGTGATTCTCCTGCCTCAGCCTCCCTAGTAGCTGGGACTACAGGTGCCCACCACCATGCCCGGCTGATTTTTGTATTTTAGTAGAGATGAGGCTTCACTATGTTGGCCAGGCTGGTCTTGAACTCCTGACTTCAAGTGATCCACCCGACTCGGCCTCCCAGAGTGCTGAGATTACAGATGTGAGCCACCGTGCCTGGTCTTTCTTTTTCTTTTTTCTTTTCTTTTTGAGACAGGGTCTTGTTCTGTCACCCAGGCTGGAGTGCAGTGGTGCAGTCAGGGCTCACTGCAGCCTCAACTTCCCAGGCTTGAGCAATCCTCCCACCTCAGCCTCTCAAGTCACTGGGACTACATATGTGCACTGTCACACCTGGCTAATTTTTTGAGTTTTTATTAGAGACGAGGTCTCACTGTGTTGCCTAGGCTGGTCTCCAACTCCTGGTCTCAAGTGATCCTCCCTACTCAGCCTCCTAAAGTGCTGGGATTACAGATGTGAGCTACTGAGCTCAGCCAGCAAGTGTTTTATTTAACAAACACATGTTAAGTGACAAATACTCTACTATTCTGAATGCTTTATCATTGGTAACTTATTTAATCCTTGGCAAAACCCTTTGATGTAGGTACTGTTATTTTCATTATCAATCCCATCTTGCCGATGAAGAAACGGAGGCACAGAAAGCTTAAGTAACTTGCCCAAGGTCACACAGGTGACAAGCGGGAGAGTTGAGATTTTAGCCTTCAAGGGTGAGGATATAAGCACATGCCTCAATGTCCCTTGTCCTTGCCATTCATCTCCAGGCTCACATGCTATGATACAGGGGGTAAATTCTTGGAAGTGGTCTTGTAGGTTAACAGGATGCATTTAAATTCAGCTGTCACCAAGGGACCAGAAGCTGGTCAGGGACTGTCCTGCTGCAACCCTGGCCAAGGGAACGTGACCCCCACTAACCACCCCCACTCCCACCCCCACCCCCATCCCTTGCCAATGAGGCAGCTGCAGCTGGTCAGAGCAGAGAGGCTGGAGCCCACACTGGGCTCTTTGTCTTCGGTGGGAACCCTGCGGCCCCCATGGCTCCTCTCAAGGGCCCACTGTACCAGTACTAGCAGGGCCTCCCGGGGGCCAGGCCTGGTTGGGAAACTTGGCACATTGGCGGCCCCTTGGCCACTCTGCCAACTGGGCATGCAGAACCCACTCAGGGATCATTCCCACTGAAAAGACTGGTGAGGTATAGGTCCATGTCTAAGGGGATGCAGCAGCCCAGATGTGGCTGGAGTCCAGGCCCCAGCCCAAGCACTGTGCACATCCCCACAGCCCAGGCCTAGCTTTTCAGTCTTCTACCCCAACCACCTCCCACCTCTTTGAGAGCCCCTGCTGCTGCTACTACTACTTAGGAAGGAGGGAGGCTGTTGCTGCTACTACTTAGAAAGAAAGGAGGGAAGGAGGGAGGGAGGGAGGGACCGAGGCTATTGCTGTTACTACTTAGGAAGGAGGGAGGAAGGGAGGGAGGAAGGGAGGGAGGGAGGGAGGCTGTTGCTGCTACTACTTAGAAAGGAGGGAAGGAAGGAGGGAGGGAGGCAGGGAGGCAGGGAGGAAGGAGGGAAGGAGGGAAGGAAGGAAGGAAGGAAAGAAGGAAGGAAGGAAGGAAGGAAGGAAGGAAGGAAGCAAGGAAGGAAGGAAGGGAGGGAGGGAGGGAGGGAAGGAAGGAAGGAAGGAAGGAAGTTCCTCCCTTTTCAGGCAGACCTCAGTGCTCCCAGGACCCACTCCTCAGGAGCCTGCCCTGGAGTGCTTCCTCCCCCCAGGAATCTGCAGCGCTGCAGCAGAAGGGGCCCAGTCCAGGCTCCAGAGCACCTTGCAAGGGGGAGCCAGACCCTTCTCTGAGGACTGAAAACCAAGGGATATAGTTCTAGGAATGAGGAAATAATGTTTGCTCTGCCCAGGCTCTGAACCCTGCAAGTGGCTCTTGAGGGCCCCTGCACCCACCAGAATGTGCAGAGAAGAGGTCCCAGGTGGGAGCTGAGAGGGGTCTGAGGGCAAATCCCCAAGAGAGAAGTAATTGGTGTGAGCGAGGATCTCAATTTCTTTGTGTCTAAAATGGGGAAACCGCAGCGCCACCTACCCTGCCTAGGTGAGACGAACTGTGGAGACGTCATTTCCTAGGTGAGCTGCAGCTCACCAAGCCCAGGCCCGGTCCCAGGTGGAACAGATCCTGAAAGGCTTCTGCAGAATCCCTGCTGCACTGTCCTTGTGCCCTTGGCCATCCTTCCTCCCTTATCCCCGGCTGCATCTGTGCCCTGCAGTTTGTTTAAACAGAAAATCCCGTAGAAAACCTCGAGACTGTGGGAGCCTGCCTCCTTGGGTGCAGGGCCTGGGGGAAGGATCTCCCTCCATGGGGGGAAGAGTGGGTGTTGGGGTGGAGGGCAGTGTGCTCAGGGGTCGGGGCTAGTGACCCGGTGTCTGCTGACACAGCTCCAGTTGGGTGGGGAAAACAGCTTACTCTGAGGAAGAGCACTGGACTGCGTTCTGGGCGAGCTGGGTGCAGAAGAGGGACTTGGAGTGTTTGTTGAGTGAATGAGTACCTGCTGCAGAACTCAGAGCCCAGTGTCCTCTCAAGGTTGGGACCTGGGCTGCATGACTTTTCAAGAGGGGAGTGGAGGCGGCGTCTCCACTCCTCCCCTTTGTTCCTCCTCCTCACTAGGGCAAAGGGGAAGGGGGCTCCTGGGGGAAGGGGAGACAGGTGGGCAAGGAGGGGTTATTGGAGACTCTGTTCTTCATTCACTCATTCGTTCGCGGGAAGGGCAGAACGCCTGACCTCGCTGCGGAACTCTTGTACCCGGCATTTATTAAGCATCTACTGTACGCCAGGACCTGGGCCCAGCGCTTTACGTGCGTGAACTCATTTCGTCATCTCCAGGTCCTAGGAGGCCGGCGGCAGGAAGCCCACTTTAGAGATGAGAAATTCGAGGGGCAGGGAGGAGCGGGACATGCCTGCCGTGCAGACCCAGGCATCTGGGAGGGAGCTCCCAGCTCGTGATGATGGGGACGGATCCGCCGAGGAGCCCGGCGGCTCGAGAGGGCGGGAGGAGGGCGTCCCCCCAGCAGAGGGTCTGCGGCCTGGACCGGGGGCGGTGGCGGGGAAGGGGGTTGGGGAGGGGCTGCCCCGGGCCCCGCAATCCCCGCCCGGCCGGGCCCGGCTCGGAAAGTCCCGCGCAGCCCCCGCCCGGCCGGCCCAGGGCGGCGCGAACAAGCGGCCCTTTCTGCGCCGGCGGCCCCCGGCAGCTGGACCGCGGCCCGCTCCGGCGCTGACAGACCCCAGCTGGGGCGGGGGCGGGGGCGGGGCGGCCGCGTTGCCAAGGTGACCTGGGCGCGGGAAGGCGGCTCCAGCTTGCGCTGGCCGGGCCGGGCGGCGGCGGCGGCACCATGAGCGGCCGGAAGCGCAGCTTCACCTTCGGGGCCTACGGCGGGTAGGGCGCGGGGCGGGGCGGGGCGCGTGCGCGCGTGTGCGCCCGTGGGGGGAGCCCGTGAGTGGTGTGCGCGCGCTCGGGCGGATGGACCTGAGCTGTGACTGCTATGGGGGCTGAGCGTTAGACCTCAGTGCGCGCAGAGCTGTCATGTTGCGGCGCCTGTGTGTGTGTGTGTGTGTGTGTGTGTGTGTGTGTGTGTGTGTTTCTGTGTCTGTGTGTTCCCATTGCGTGTGCATGTGCCTGGGGGAGAGGTGAGTGCAGGGTGGACATTGCCGTGTTTGTGTCTAAGCACATGATAGTGGCGCTTATGTATGTGACTGGGGCTGCGGGGCTTCTGGGCCTGTGTGTGTGCATGTGTGTGTGCGTGCATGTGTGCGCGCCTGCTCACGTGTATAGGTATGTGGGAGTGGGGGCAGGCAGGTCAGGGGGAGGCTCTGCTGGACCTCCCACTTTGCCTCTGCAGCTGCTGGGCGCCTCACTGAGGCTCTGGATAAAGGGACTCTAGAAGCCCTTAGCAGGCCCTGCCCACCCTGGGCACCAAGCTGCCCTCCTTGCATCGTGGCTCTCGGGAACCACCTCCTCCCTGTGCCACTGGCTGCCTGGGCTTGGAAGCCTGGAGGAGATCAGAGTGGCAGCAGGTTCATCTTGGGGTCCAGGGGTGCAGAGGTGGGATGGGGATTTATGCCTGTTACAGAGATTTGGCAAATTGGAGGGAAGATGGATTAGACAGAGTGGGCTCAGAGCCCCTGCTCAGCCAGACAAGCGGCTCCATGACTTTCACCAGGCCCTGCCTCCCAGTGGTCAGAGGGACCCTGGGACTCACCTTGGGGTGTGGAGCGCTGGGGCTTGTGTGTGGGCATGGTCAGTGTTCTCTGAGCTATGGGGATTGTGTCCAAACTGCCTTCCCCTTGTGGACGCTCAACTTCTGAGGTGACCCCAGCAGAGGGGCGGGGTGGGGGGGAGGCCAGAGGCTGCCCCTCCATCTGGGGTCTTGCTTGCTGTCAGGTGACAGCTGGGCTACGCCCTGAGTTTCCTGGCCAGCTGACACCGAGGGGCAGCTCACAGGCTGGGTCCTGTTCTATGACCTTGGGCAAGTCCTGGCTTCTCTGACCTCCCTGTCTGCAGAGTCGGCCTTCCCCATCAGCCGTCCCTGGGAGCCCCCAGCCCTGCCCTTCGGAGGACGCCCCTTCACTGGCAGAGTTGGGCTGGGCTCCCTCCTCATCCCCTTCTTAGCTCTGGGCAGGAGGCGAGTTGTTTGTTGTCCCAACAGCTGCTCAGCCCCTGCCCCCAGCGGCACCGAGGTGCCCTCAGAGTGCAGTAGGAGAATCGGGGCGGGGCGGGGCGGGAGTGTTACCCAAACATGTGTTCTGGGGCTGGATCTGGGAGGATTTGGGGGAGACAAAGTCTGAGGTGCCCCTGAAGTCTTGGGGAGCAGGGTATGTGTGTTGGGATGAGGGTGGGGGGAAGCTCCTCCTAGATCTCCTCCCAGATTCGCAGACATTTGCTTCCTGGGTGGATATGAGTGAACAGCTTCAGGATTGAGGCAGGCTGCGGACCTTGGGGATGATGTTCTTTCTGCCCACCATAAACCATAGACATCCAGCAAACGGCTCCATCCTGCCTGGAAAGGCTCTAAGCTAGCCCCAGCTGCACACCTACGTCCTTGCCATGATCCCAACTGCTGTAGTCACTGTCCTACTCCACCTGTCCCCCTACCCCTGCTAACACCCCACAGCCCTGCCCCCTGCCCCACTGCCCCCAGTCTTGCCTCTTTTCCTGGCTCTTTAACTCCCCTGCCTTCCCATGTCCCTAATCTGACAGTTGAACCCCTGCAAGCCTAAGGGTATCCTTAGAAACAGGACCTTCTCCAGCCCCGCTGGGAGGGTGGTGCAGTGCAGGTGGGTCTGATTTGCTGGGCCAAGCTGGTGAGAAGGGATGTCCCCTCACCTGTGGCCCCTCTTATTGTGTTTCAGGGTGGACAAGTCCTTCACCCCTCGCCGGACTGTATGGTGAGTACTGGGGACTCTCAGGAGGGCCTGGGTTGCCTTGGCTGGTCCCTGCAGGTACCCCCAATCCATTCCTACCCCTGTGATGCCAGGCCAGACCTCACCAAGCCTCCAAACGTCCTCTCAGGGCAAGGGGGTGGGCAGACCATCTTACCAGGTCTGTCCCCAGAGTACTGTTTTAGAGAGCCTTGGAGGCAGGCAAAGCAGGTTCACATCTTCACTCTGCCACTGCGTGTGTGACCTTCAGCAATTCCTTAACCTCTCTGAACCTCAGTTTTCTCATCTGTGAAATGGGGATTAAAATACCCGTTAATAGGGTGTAAAGTAAAAAGAACAAAAACAAAAACTGGACCTGACATATTGTGGGCCCTTTTGCTTAAATGCTTCCTTCCTTTTTTTCTTCTCTATTTCTTCCCACCTCAGGTGGCTCCTTGCTGGGCCAGGGTTCCCTTAGCCTTTACTGACCCTGAATCCTCTAGTTACTTCCCGTGACAGCCCTCAGAATCGCCCCTCCTCCCATATTTCCTGTGTCTGGGGCTGCCCTCTCTTTGGAGGAGGAGGGAACAAAGCAACCTTGTCTGGAGCTTCCCAACACCAAGAGGCAATGGGTGGAGGTGCAACCTCACCTCGGGATACACCGTAGCACCCTGATGCCGCAGCAGGCGGGTGCCTCCTGGCTTCCCTGGCATCAGCATCATGTGGGCCTGGCTGGCTGCTCCTCCTGCTGCTTCACCTCCAACAGGAGAGCCCCCCCAGCTGCTCTGGCTGCTGCTTCCTGCCCCTGCTCAGGGCTTCCTGGGGTCCATGGGTCCTGCAGTACCCCCCAGCTGCTAGGCGACTCCCATCTGGCACCATTGTCCCCACAGAGCCCTCCTGGGAAGCCAGGCCTGGAGTGGGAGGCACACAGAGTGCCTTGGCTAAGCTCCCAGCCTGCCTTTCTATTTCCCTTTGATGCTCTCCATGCAACCTCAGGCCGCTTCCTCTCCCTTTCTGGGCATCGTCTCCTGCTGCTGTGCCTAGTCCATTTGAACCCCTCCTTCTGCAAGATGGTGTCCTATGCTCAGAGCAGGGGCAGACTGAGTGGGGGATACAGGCAGAGGTGAGGAAGGTGCCATCCTTTCCTTCAGGGAGTTCAGTAATAACACCACTGACAACTGCTACTTGTTGGGCACGTGCTATCTACTGGGTACTGCACTAGGTGCCTGACATATGTTATCTCATGTAACTTTGACCATACCTCAGAGTTAGGGACTATTATCTCTAATTACAGGTAAGAACAATGAAGCCCAGAGTGGGGAAATGAGTTGCCCAAGGTCACACAAGCAGTTGGGATTTGAACCTTGATCTTCCAGACCCTGTGCAGAGCCCAGAGCCTCACCTACTCTGTCCCAGGGCCACCAGGCCACAGGGATGGTCTGAACAAAGGATGCACTTGAGGGAAGACTCAGAGGCAGGGGCCACCCAGAAGGCCCACTCTAGGGAGCCCTAAGCCAAGAGTTAGAGTTAACAGCCCAGGACTGATTGTAACTGGCCAGCTGTGTGACTTTGGGCGAGTCCCATCCCCTCTCTGGGCTTCAGTTGACCCATCTATCAAGTAAAGATTGGCCATTCCCCCAGGACACGCCCCGTTACCCAAAATGCCTTGCCTGTGCCCTCCTAGCTGGAGCCGCTGTCCAAGGTGCTAACCGTAGGCTCTCCCTTCCCAGCTGCCAAAGGCCATCGCTTAACTCCAGTCCATGCTTGGCATATGGTTAGTGCTCAGTCAGTGGTGGCCATTTTGACCATTAATCATGATCTTCCGGCACTCAAGGCCTGTCTCCACCTCCTTTTCTAGTTTGGGGCTTGCTTCTCCCATGCCCTGTATTTCTGATCAATGGGAACATGGGCCCAGTCAGCATCACCTCCCCTTGATGTCCCTCCACTTCCATTTCCACAGGCCTTTGCCACACCTCCAGCCCACCTTTGTCACCATTTGTTGGGTGTTTTCTTTCTTGATCCCCACACCCCCATTCCCTCTTTAGAATGCCTCCTCTGCTGCTATAGAGCACGCATTCGTGAATCTTCCTGGGGTAGGGGAAAGAGCATGGACTTCAGAGTCTGACAGGTGTGGACTGGAATCTGCCTCTGCCACATTCTGGTTGTGTGACTTTGGCAAGTCATTTTCCCTCTCTGGGCCGCACTTGCTCCTCAACATGTGCTCGTTGAATAGGGCATTTCCGGAAGTTGACTTCAGGTGAGCTGCATGTGTTCACATAACCCGGCAGTGCAGAGCAGGCTCTGAACTCCTTGAAAGCAGAGGTGCTTCTGTCACTTTTTGTTTTTTCGGAGACAGGGTCTCATTCTGTCATCCAGGCTGGAGTGTAGTGGTGCAATCTCTGCTCACTGCAACCTCCACCTCCTGGGTTCAGGTGAATCTCTTGCTTCAGCCTCCTGAGTAGCTGGGACCACAGGTGTGTGCCATCACTCCTGGGTAATTATTTTTGTATTTTTAGACACCATGTTGGTCAGTCTGGTCTTGAACTCCTGAGCTCAAGTGATCCACCTCGGCCTCCCACTGAGTTACATTTGAGCTCAACTTAGCCCCACTTTCTCCCATAAAGGCCAGGCTGTACTTTTCTCATGTTTCTGTCCTCCACATGGTCTTGTACAACTACCATGCCCATAAATGCTTAATGCTTGTGGAATTGAATTGAATGTGTTCAGGGAGGGGAATGAGTAAAACCTTGTCAGTAGTCTGGAAAGGCTTCCTGGAGGAGGTGATTTCCCCCTACCCCTTTACAAAACAGGATTAAGAGGTTAGAGCTTGGATTAAGGGAGCAGTGAGTCCTGGTAGAGGCCAGATGTGATCATGGCTAAGTTCCCCTACGCACCCCCAACCCCTCTCAGCAGGTTGTCTGCAGTGGGGGACCTCAGAGTAGGTGTGCAGATGCAAGAGGAAGGAGGCCCAGTGTGAGGGTTGGGAGCCAGTGGGACAGTGGGTGACTCTGATTCTGCAGCCCTAAGGGACCCAGATGTCCTAGAATGGGGGCTGGACATTTAAAGTATATTCAAATGGATGGTGGGAGGTGGAGCGGTGTCAGGGTAGAGGAATGGCCAAGTGAACTAGCGCAAGGCAGGAGGGTTCTAAAAATACCTCTGGGAAGGGAAGAGTCAACTTTGGCCTTAAAACTAGGAGCCTGGGAGGTGGAGGCAGAACCCAGCAAGGATTAAGAGCTGACAGTGTGCCAGGCATTTTACTCTGGAGGTCTCATTAAATCATGGCATCGTTCCTGCAGTTTGGCCTGTTGTTCCCAGTTTAGAGGCCAAAACCAGGGCTGAGAGTGGTGGAGGCTTTGGCTCAAAGTCACAGCTGGTGAGGGCTGGATTTGAATCCAGCTCTTTCTTCTGCTGAGGAAGGGACGTTGGTCAGAGACAGTGAAGCTGCAGAAATGGGGAAGGTCTTGGATATGAGGCAAGGGAAGAGTGGGGAGTGATGTAGCCCTGAGTGCCACCCAAACGGAAGTCACTGCTCAGTCCACGTGTCCTACTGGGAATGCCCTTCTGGTTGATGAGATGTTTCCTCTTAACAGAATTGGTACCAGTTGCTCCCATATATGGAGCACTTCCTGTATCCCAGGCCCTGGGCCCAGCACTTCCCTGAATCATTTCATTCCATCCTGACACCAGCCTTACAGAATACTATCCGTCTCTTACTACTGTCAATCCCCATTTTACAGATGAGGAAACTGAGGCTCAGAGACAGGAAGCAGTGGCCCAGGGACATGCAGTCAGTGAGGGGCAAACCAAGACTGACAGTGGTGCCACTCTGAGGTCATGCCTTTAGCCCTTGATCTCCTGGATGCTGCTTGTGCTAAGTGGTAGGCTGGGATGGGTGGCCCTGTTCTCAGGTGGCTCCTTGTGGCGATTACTGAGCCAGAGGCCCTGGGGCCTGTGTGCTATTGCAGGAAGCACGAGGCTGGCCTCATTAGTGGCTCTGAAATGCCAAGCAGGCACGTCCCGCTGGGCCTCCTCATCTATTATGCATCTGGTGGGCAGGCCCCCGGCAGGCAGCTGGCAGTGCATGGGATGGGGGAGCTAGCAGCTGCTTCCTGAGCCCATGGCCGCCACTGTACCTCTGGGCAGGGATCTCCCAAGGCAAATGCCAAGGCCTCCTGCCTCATCCCCTTGGCCCAGCCAGGGTAAGGGGGTTCTACTGGGGGCAGGGACATGGATGCTGATCTCCAGCTCATTAGCCTGGCTATCCTAGCAGCCACTTTTCTTTATTTTATTTTTATTTTTATTTTTATTTTTTGAGACAGGGTCTCACACTGTCACCCAGTCTGGAGTGCAGTGGGGCAATCTCAGCTCACTGTAGCTTCGACCTCCTGGGCTCAAGTGATCCTCCTCCCTCAGCCTCCCAAAGTGCTAGGATTACAGGCATGAGCCACTGTGCCCAGCCGCTAACAGCCACTTCTAAGAGAGGCTGAGACTTCAATTGAGCTGGGGGTCATTTGGGACCAGAGTGGGCAGAGGTGGGCTGAAATAGAATCTTCAATGCCCAAGCTCCTGGCTGCACAGGGCGTCAGAGCAATAGAGCTGTGGTCATTTGTTCATCATTTATTCATCCAGCCACAGTAACCACTGAACACCTACTGTAGGCCAGGCATGGTTTTAGTTACTGCAGATTCAGCAGAAAATGAGACAGGCCTAGCCCCTATCCTCAGAGAGCTTGGTTTGGGCAGTACTTCACCTCTCTGAACCTAGATTTCCTCATCTGTAAAATCGGGAATGGGGAGGCAGACTATAAGTAAATAGACAAGGAAATAACCTCTGATAGGTACACTGAATTTCTTTTTCTTTTTTTTTGAGACAGAGTCTCACTCTGTCACCCAGGCTGGGGTGCAGTGGTGCCATCTTGGCTCACTGCAACCTCCACCTCCTGGGTTCAAGCAATTCTCTGCCTCAGCCTCCTGAGTAGCTGGGATTACAGGCGCCCGCCACCACGCCCAGCTAAATTTTTTTTCTTGTATTTTTAGTAGAGACAGAGTTTCACCATCTTAGCCAGGCTGGTCTTGAGCTTCTGACCTTGTGATTCGCCTGCCCTGGCCTCCCAAAGTCCTGGGATTACAGGCGTGAGCCACCGCGCCTGGCCGGGTCCACTGAATTTCAAAGCAAGGCTACATGCTAAAAAGAGCTGGTCCTCGCTGAGAGCTGAGCGTGCACCGGGCTGTGTTTCAGAGCACTTTGCACACATTCATGGGTTTGATCCTCACAACAGCACTGCGAGGCAAGACCGTTAGGAACCCTGGTTTAGGGCTGGGGAAACCGAGGCAAAGAGAGGTTAAGTAACCTGTTCAAGATCCCCTGGTAAAGCTGAGATTAGAGCCTAAGTAGCCAGGCTCCAGTTTGCCTGTCATCCCGTGCTGTATGGCTGGAAAATGAAGGAGTCCTGGAAAGCCTTTCTGAAGAGGGGATGTTTGAACCAAAATCTGAAGGATGAGAGGAGCTGGCCATGGGGGAGCTGGCGGAGTGTCCAGACAGAGGGAGCAGCAGGTGCAAAGACTCTGAGGCAGGGATGAACCTAGTGACAGAGAGACCCCCCCGCCGCTCTTCCAGGAAGGATCCCCTATAGCTTCAGGAGACAAGAGAAAATCCCCTCCACATGTGTTGTGGCTCTGGGACTGCCACTGTTTGGCTGTGTGATCTTGAGAAGTGGGTCCCCATCTCACTTGTATACAACCCTGCTATCCCACATCTATCCTCAGCATTATGAAGAGGGGGCTCTTGCAGCCCTGAGGTCCCTGGTCTGGTTGGCTCTGTGTGCCCCTACCTCCTGGTGGTGCTCAAACTCTGGTCTATTTGTCTGGGATGCATGGGAATATTTGAGTTCTGTTAGGTAGACCTGAGTTCAAATACCCAGCTCAACTTCCACTAACTTGCTGCGTGGCCTTACCCCGTCTACTCTGCCTCTCTGAACCTCAGATTGTCCATAACAACGGAAACAGTATTGCTTCGAATGAAATGAGTGCAGAGTGTATGCTCAGGGGGATGTTCTCCCTTCTAACTAAGCATTTGCATTTTGAGAGGAAAGACTCATTCACCCAAAGAGGGATTCTCTAGTGATAGAATTTTAGGCACTGTGGTGGCCACAGGCTGAGTAGATGATTAAGGAGGGGATTTTCTAATAGCCCAGATCCTGGAAAGGCCTTCTGAGTTCAGGATCTTCCCCAAAATTCATTCATTCCGCAAACTAATTCAACAAGCATTTAGTGTGGGGACACCCTCCTAGGGCCAGACCCTGTGCTGGGTGCTGGGGACATGATGGTGGAGATAGTAGATGAGGCCACTTCTTCTGGGGTTCAGAGTCTAGAGAGGGTCATACGGAAAGAGGTGGTTTGATGGGAATGACATGTGCTGACTAGGGAGATGTGAGTGTTGCTGAGAGCTCAGAGAAGGGACTCCTGCCCACATCTGGGAATCAAGGAAGGCTTCCTGGAGGAGGTGACTCAAAAGTTGAAGTGGGGCCGGGCGCGGTGGCTCAAGCCTGTAATCCCAGCACTTTGGGAGGCCGAGACGGGCGGATCACGAGGTCAGGAGATCAAGACCATCCTGGCTAACACGGTGAAACCCCGTCTCTACTAAAAATACAAAAAACTAGCCGGGCGAGGTGGCGGGCGCCTGTAGTCCCAGCTACTCGGGAGGCTGAGGCAGGAGAATGGCGTAAACCCGGGAGGCGGAGCTTGCAGTGAGCTGAGATCCGGCCACTGCAGTCCAGCCCGGGATACAGAGCAAGACTCCGTCTCAAAAAAAAAAAAAAAAAAAAAAAGTTGAAGTGGGCCAAGTGGCAGCGTGTGTGTGTGTGTGTGCGTGTGTGTGTGTGTATGTGTGTGTGTAGTGGGGAAGGGAGGTACACTGTAGGAGAATGTTCCAGGGACAGGAGGTGGCAGGTCAGCAATATGGAGGAGAAAAGCATGTGGTGGCACGTGCTGGACTGAGTTGGGCCTCACAGGTGAAGAGAAGATAGATAGTTACCAGGTCATGTCCCTGCAGGCCCCGCTGGGACTTCTGTGGGCTACACTGGAAGGCTGTGAACCCCCAAGCCACCATGGGAAGAGGCCTGCTAGGGTGCCAGTTGCCCACCCTCCTCCCTGCTCCAAGGAGCTGCTGTGTGATACTGAGTCAGTCCCCAGCTCAGGGAGGCCCTGGCTGCACCCTTAGTGCAGAGCTGTGGAAGCCCTGGAGCCAGTGTGGGCTGGGACTGCAGATGCTGTCTCAGCCACCGGCTGGCTGGGTGATGTCTCTGGATCTCAGTTTCCTCACCTATAAAATGAGGGCAATGAAAGTACTACCTGGAAGATTGGTGTGGGGATTAAATGAGATAATGGGTGCCAAGGCCTGAAACCAGGGCCTGGCACAGAGCACATCCTCCATAGATGCCAGCTATTGTGGTTACTGCCATCATCGTGGTCATGGTTACCTGCTGTGCCCGCAGTGGGTGCAGAATCTCACTCGGTGTGTAGACTCTGTCCTCTGGACACTTGCTGCCTGCCAGGGGGTGACCTGCCTGCCTACACGTGACCGTACGCCCCAGCCGTGGGCACTGGCCCTAGGCACTGACCCTGAGAACACTGGCTTTGGAGTCTGACAGGCCTGGTGCCAGGT
This sequence comes from Chlorocebus sabaeus, assembly GCF_047675955.1. NCBI lineage: Eukaryota > Metazoa > Chordata > Mammalia > Primates > Cercopithecidae > Chlorocebus > Chlorocebus sabaeus. The sequence continues at coordinate 115,413,783 of NC_132923.1, forward strand.
CCTGGCCAGTGACCTTGAGGAGTCTCTCATCTTGCTGAGCCTTGGCTCGTCCCTTTGTGCAGTGGGGGTGTTCATGGCCCCGACCTCACGGTGAGTGAGAGGCAGTGAGGAGGTGCTTTTAAACAGCCGGCTGGTGTAACAATGCAGCTGTTTCTGACCCCATGCTGCAGGAGGGAAGAAACACGTGCCTGGGACCCACGTGACCTAGAGAAACATCACCCTCCCTCTCGGAGGCTCATTTTCTTACCTATGAAATGGGAAGATCAGCTGTGATGCACTCTGATGTGCTGGGGTTCTAGTGGAGTTAGCTTGTCACTAAGTTTGACCTGGTCCAGCTCTTTGCTTTGTGACATTGGGCTAGAGACTTAACCTCTTGGAACCTCAGTTTCCATGCCTGCAAATGGGCAATGTTCACCTCATGGGGTCTTTCAAGGCTTCCATTAGCCATTTGTTAATTCAACAAATACTTACAGAGTTCCTACCACATGCCAGGTACTAGTCTAAAGAATTGAGGATGCAGCAGTGAACCTGACAGACACGGTCCCTGCTTCACGCCCATTATCCTCCAGTGTAGGAGACAGAGAGCTAAAGGAAGTTTCAGATGGGCATTGTGTAGTACGGATGGGGTGGGTGTAAGAGCTGGCTTTGCCAAGGGTATCAGGGAGGGGCCTCTCTGAGGCCTGAACGGGAAGGAGCTGGCTGTGGAAAGGTAGTCCAGGAAGAGGGCAGAGAAAGTATAAAGGATTGGGGGCAGGAATAGGGCTCCTTCCCCTGCCCTAAAGCTGGAACATTCCAGATCATCTCCTGGCAGCAGGTGGAGGTGGCTGAGAAGGCAGAGAGGCTGGAAGCCCACTTCTTTCCGATCAGGAACTGCTGCCCAGTCAGGTGTGGTGGCTCATTCATACCTGTAATCCTAGCACTCTGGGGAGGCCGAGGCGGGTAGATCACCTGAGGTCAGGAGTTCGAGACCAGCCTGGCCAACATGGTGAAACCCTATCTCTACTAAAAATACCAAAAAAAAAAAAAAAAAAAATTAGCTGGGCATGGTGGTACACGCTTGTGATCCCAACTACTCGGGAGACTGAGGCAGGAGAATCACTTGAACCCAGGAGGTGGAGATTGCCATGAGCCGAGATCACGCCATTGCACTCCAGCCTGGCCGACAGAGCAAAATTCCGTCTCAAAAACAAAAAACAAAAAACCAGAGCTGCTGCCCACTAGGCAGGCCCTGTGGGGTGGTGGGGAGCGTGGGCAGCCATGGAAGACCAGGTGTGGCTTGAGCCTCAAGTGAGCTGGGCTGTGCAGGCAGGAGGCTGGGCTCCAACCTGTAGGAGCAGGCAGGGGTAGAGCTCACTGCAGGGCAGAGCCAGGCTGCCAACCTGGAGCCCACCTGACTGGACCTACCTGCACAAAAACCCTGGACCTATTTTAGGAGGGGCGTAGTGGGGGGCAAGGGAACTAGTGCTTGTTCTCCCTCACCCCAGCCAGCCTGGGCACTGGCCGCAGGTTGCCTTGGCCTTTCCCAGCCCACCTGCCTGCAGGCTGAGGAAAGGTTCTTTGAGATGACCCGTTACATGTACACACACACATATTTCCCTACTCACACCCATAGACTTGACCCTCGTAGAGACAGCTTCATCATGAACATAGAGGCACAGACATACACATTCATTCATGCAGCACATCAGACCCAAACAGACCCAGGCATGACCTGAGGAAACCCCATTTCTAGTGGGAGAGACTGACAGTAGCCTAATGGTCACACCACGAAATGTGCAAACGCAACAGGTAAATCCATGAAGGCCCAGGACGGGCTTCTGGGAAAGCTGGTCAGGTTGGGAGCAGCTTTTCCTGGTCTGGGGAGGGAGCTCTGGAAGACTGAATACAGACATAGCACCTGAAATGTGATCCAGGCGGACAGGAAGCGGGTAACAGGCAGGGGACACAGCGTGTGCAGAGTCCTGCAGGTGGGAAGGAGCACCTCGGGTTTGAGGAGCGGAAAGGAGTCTGGGGAAGGAGGAAAGAGGCCCTGGATGAAGCCAGAGACAGTGAGCGGGCGGGAGGGGGGCCGGGGATGGGGAGCAGACACGCAGGGCCTCGTGGGCCACGTGAGGCGGTTGCGTCTGGATCCTGCTCACAGCGGGAAGCCATTGGGGCCTTCTAGGCAGGTGGGTGGCGTGATCAGATCCAAAACATGCGACACAAGCACTTTCCCTCCCACACCCATTCACGCTCTTGCCGGGGCCTCCCATCTCCATTCTCACCCACAGAGTCACACACACCCTCTCGCACCACCAGGCAGAGCTTCAGAACACCCGGTGCCGACTCCCAGGAAAAGTGTCAGACGCCGCCCCGCCCACCGGCTGAGTCTGTGCGGCAGGGCCCTCTGGTCCAGCCAGGGTGGATCCTTGCTCACTCCACATCGGCACAGATGTGCACTTGACCCCTGCCTGCCCCCACACGGGTGAGGTCATAACTCTCTTCTACACGTGCAAGGTGGCTTCTAGCTTAGGGGGCACTTTCTCACTCGTTCTCTCATTGAATGCTCTCAGCAGCCCTGCAGGGAGAAATTCTCTCAACACCGTTTTATAGCCGAGGAAATAGAGGCTCAGAGAGGTGAAGGGACTCTCCCTAGGCCACACAGCTAGAGCTTGGCACAGGCAGGATTTGAACTCAGGTCCATCTGACTTCCAGGTCTTGTTCTGTGGCCCATCCAGACTCAGGCACACTCAGGTGTGCTTGTCACCTTCCCAGGCTCTCAGTGAGAAGGTGACAAGTGACCTTCAATAGCAAATCTATCCACAAACAGGTTGATCAACACAGAAAGTTATTTAGAGCTCCAGGGAAGGGCCTGGGCCAGCACGTGCCCACCTGCCTGGTGACCCTGAGGCTTCTGGGGGTAGTGCCAGGGGTGGGGCTGGGCACCTGCCAGCCTGGGGCAGCTCAGGGCGTGGAGCCTGCGCTAGGAGCAGAGCCTACATTTACATTTACAAATGAGGTAGACAGCTCTGTGCCCACACATGCTAACTTGGCTGGCCTGGCTTCCAGGACGTGCCAGCTGAAGTCTCAGGGCACATCCCTGGGTCCAGCTGCCTGGGCCGCTTCTGTGCTGCCTCTGTTCTTCCCTGACCCTTGGAGCAGGTTGCCTAATGCCTAACGTAGTGGAAAGAGTGTGGGCTTGGGAGCCAGCCAGAATGGACCCAGCTCTGTCATGCCTGGCTCAGGGACATTGGTCATGGTGTTTAGTCTCTTATCGTGTCAGCTTCTCCCCCTTGGAATAAGGGGTGAGTCATACCTCCCTCTCAAGGTGATGGAAAAGGGTAAAGCAGTCAGGTGCTCAGAGAGCTGAGTCAGAGTGAGTGCTCAGCTCTCTAAAATCTTTAATTTTTTTTCTGATTACACAAATACTAAGTGTTCATGATAAACATCCAAACTGTGCACAAAAGTATTTGCCACAGAAAGCAGAAGTTCCTAGTGGTCCTGCTTCTCAGAGATAAGCCATGTAAACTTGCTTTTTGTTTTTGTTTTTGTTTAAAGAGAGAGAGGATGGACAGACAGACATAGCCCAACTGGGCTTCATCCCATTCAAAATTCTGAGAGCTGTTGGGCCTTAGGATCCCATACGCAGTAAGCCCCTTTTCTCTCTCTCTCTCTTTTTTTTTTTTTTTTTTTTTGAGACAGAGTCTTGCTCTGTTGCCCAGGCTGGAGTGCAGTGGTGCAATCTTGGTTTACTGCAACCTCTGCCTCCTGGGTACAAGCGATTCTCCTGCCTCAGCCTCTTGAGTAGCTGGGATTACAGGCATGCACTACCATGTCCAGCTAATTTTGTATTTTTAATAGAGATGGGGTTTCACCATGTTGGTCAGGCTGGTCTCAAACTCCCAACCTCAGGTGATCCACCCGCCTTGGCAAAAGTGCTAAAGTGCTGGGATTATAGGTGTGAGCCACCGCGCCTGGCCTTTTTTTTTTTTTTTTTAACAGGATCTTGCTCTGTTACTCAGGCTGAAGTACAGTGGTGTGATCTTGGCTCACTGCAGCCTCAACCTCTCAGGCTCAATCGGTCTTCCCACCTCAGCCTTCTGAGTAGCTGGGACTACAGGCATCCATCACCATGCCTGGCTAATTTTTGTGGTTTTTGTTTTTGTTTTGTTTTTTTTGGTAGAGGTGGGGTTTTGCTAGTTGCCCAGGATGGTCTTGAATCTTCAACTCCTGGCTTCAAGAGATCCGCCTGCCTTGGCCTCCCAAAGTGCTAGGATTACAGGCATGAACCACCACTACCAGCTAACCATGTAAACTTTGACATGTAATTTTAAATGTTTACAAATGAGATTTTTGTTGTGCGCAACCCGCTTTATTCACTTAACAATAAGCCTCAAACACCCTTTTCCATCAAGACTAAAGACCTTCTTTGTCATTGCTGTATAGTATTTCATGGTTTGATATATTTAACTAATCTCCTTGTAATGGACATTGAAGTGGCGTCCAGATGTTTGCGGTTGCAAACCCTGCTTCATGACTGTTTTTTGTTCATATATCTTTATGCATTTGTGTACTATTTCTGGAGAATAAATGCCTAGAAATGGGGTTGCTGGACCAAAGAGTATGCACATTTTAATCTTTAATAGGAGGCGAAACAGGCCTCCTAAGAAGTAGTGGCAATCTCTGTGCCCCCAGCAGATCTGGGAAAGTCTGTTCCCTTTTGGGAATTCATCCATTGCTTCTGCCCTCAGCACAGGGATCCTAGAGTCAGCAAGAGGCATAGAATTCCAGATGTGGGGCTGGGTGCAGTGGCTCACTCCTGTAATTCCAGCACTTTGGAAGGCTGAAGCGGGTGGATCACTTGGGTCCAGGAGTTCAGACCAGCCTGGGCAACATGGTGAAACCCTGTCTCTACAAAAAATAAAATAAAATAAAAAATTAGCCGAATGTGGTGGCATGCATCTGTGGTCTCAGCTACTTGGGAGGCTGAGGTGGGAGGATCGCTGGAGCCTAGGAGGCAGAAGTTGGAATGAGCTGAGATCTCACCACTGCACTCCACCCTCAGTGATAAAGTGAGACCCTGTCCCCCCACCACCAAATAATAATAATAATAATTTCAAATGTGGGAGGCACTTGAGGTCCTCTAGTCAAACCCCCCACCACTCCTCCCATTCCCACACCTCGAGATCTCCCTGGCTGCACCTCTGAGAAGCTCACTCTGCCTTTGCTTGATGGGGAGCTCAGCACCTTACATGGCAGGTTGCTCCGGTTGCTTTCCCTTCCTCCCTCCCTCCCTCCCTCCCCCTCTCTCTCTCTCTTTCTTTCTCTCTTTCCTTCTTTCCTTCTTCCTTTCTTCCCTTTTCTTCCTTTCTTCCTCTCTTCCTTTCTGCTTCCTTCCTTCCCTCCCTCCTTTCTTCCTGCTTTGCCTTTCCTTTCCTTTCCTTTCCTTGCCCTGCCCTGCCCTGCCCTGCCCTGCCCTTCCCTTTCTTTTTTCCTTTCCTTTCCTTTCCCTTTCTTTCCCTTTCTTTTCTTTCTTCTTTCTGATGGAATTTTGCTCTTGTTGCCCAGGCTGGAGTGCAATGGCGCGATCTCGGCTCACTGCAACTTCCGCCGCCTGGGTTCAAGCCATTCTCCTGCCTCAGCCTCCCAAGTAGCTGGGATTACAGGCATGCGCCACCACACCCGGCTAATTTTTGTATTTTTAGTAGAGATGGGGTTTCTCCATGTTGGTCAGGCTAGTCTCAAACTCCCGACCTCAGGTGATCCGCCTGCCTTGACCTCCCAGAGTGCTGGGATTACAGGCGTGAGCCACCAGGCCCAGTCTAGGTTGCTTTACTCTTGGGCAGCTGTGTTTGTCCCATCTTTTCTACCTTCTCACAACTTCCACCTCAGAGTCTTGTCTCAGTCCTCAGGCACCTACAGAGGAAGAAAGGGAGGAAGAGAAGGGAAGGCCAGGAAATGCTCATGGTGAATGTTAAGCACTTTACACCTATGCACTCATTTAACCCTCAGAGGTCAACACTGCTGTCCCCATTTTATAGATGAGGAAACTGAGGTTCATAGTGGTTAAGTAACTTGTCCAAGGTCACACAGCTGTTATGTGGCAGAGTTAGGATTTGCACTGAAGGATCTGGCTCCAGAGCCCACACTGATGCTACACTGCCTCTCCAGGCAGGAGCCTGCAATTTATTGAGCACCTACTGTGTCCTCAGCTCTAGGCTAGTCAGGTTGTCCATATAATACCTAATTTTTTCCACACAACAATCCTGCAAAGTTGGTGTTACTCTCCCATTTTGTAGCTGAGGAAACTGAGGCTCAGAGAAGAGAAGTGACTTAGAAGAGTCAAAGGTCCTCTCCACTGGGAAAGCCCTCCTCCAGGGTTCTGCTTCCAACCAGTCCTTGGTGGACTCAGTTTCCAGTTTCTCTTCCTCCCATTTGCCCTCTGTAAATGGATGGGAGAGCCGGCCTGAGGCCCAATTTTCAGTAGAGAAACTGAAGCTTGGAGAGGTTATGGTGACTTAATCCTGCACACACTGTGATCTAGGGGCAGAGGGAGGGCTTCTCCATGTCACCTTTGGTTAGGAGATGGTGACCTTGTCTATCCCCATGGGGGTTTCGCCTTGGCCTGGGCAGTCACCCTGCCTGGGGAGTTGTGAGAGGCAGGGACTTCTGCTCACCAGCCTGGCCTGGAGCCTATGAGGCAGCAGCCCCAACCCCAGCTAGGGCTGGTGCAGAGCGGGAGGGAAGGATTAAGCAAGGCCTCAGCAATGCGGGACTCACTGTCTAGGCAGTGAAACCAGAGGTGCCTCAGGAACAGTCTAGGCAGGTATCTCTGAGGCTCTGCTTTGAGATGGGGGAGGCCTGGTTCACCCCACCTCTGATCCCAACACCCAGCACCACTGTTCGGTCCAGAGCAGACCTCAGGACATGTGTTCTGAATGAATGACTGAGCAGAGGAATGAAGGGCAGATGGGGAGTGGGTGGATGACCGAGTGGGTGAGTGAGTGAAGGAATGCCTGGAGCTCAGAGAAGGGAGACCCCCTGGGCTGCGGAGGCTGGAGGGGACAATGTAGGGAGTGAGGAGAGACAGAAAGCGCAGGCAGCTGTAATACCACGTAGGGGCTGACGGGTGCTAAGAAGGTCGCCCTGGCCCAGCCTTGCCCATCAGTGGGAGCTCTGTCCCATCAGTGGGAGCTCTGACGTGGGCAAGGGGCAGAGCAGCTGGGGCTGAGCTTCAGGCTGGAAGCTTGGAAGTCACGATCTCCGTCCAGGCTCCAGTTTTCTTCCGGGCAGAATGGAGATAGCATTACTGCTCTGTGTTCCTCAGGAGGCTGTTGAGAGGGTTGATGGCGAAGCCAGTTTGTAAACTGTAAAGCGCCAGCGCCAGGCTGGGGAAGCAGATGTTGTTGTCCAGCAGGAAGAGGCCCTGTGGCCAGGTCATCTCAGAGTCACTCCTCCTCCTTACCCCAGTGCAGGGGAGGAGTCAGTCCTCACTGAAGTCCACAGGGAGGTGGGAAGGGTCGGGTTTTGGCCACAGTGGGGCTCGGGCCACCTGGGCAAGGGAGACAGACGCTGGACAGACAGCAGGTAAATGGGCGGCCCGGTTCCCAGGTGCTGTGCTCTGGGCAGGGACTGGTCCCGTGACCGCCTCTCTGGGCTGCCAACCTGTTATTTGTTCAGGAGGCCTCTGCCTGGCCCAGCTCCGGGATCCGGGTGTCTCGGCACACAGCCAGCATGGGGCGAGGGTGGAGGCCCCATGTGCCACCTTCCTGCCCACCCCTCTGCCCAGATTGGAGCCTGAGTCCCCCACCCACACCCCCAGGGGGACCCTGCCAGCTGTGTCACTTGGTAGCTGTTGAGGCCCTTGGCCCATCATGAAACCTCACTAAGCCTCTGCCTCCGTATCTCTGAAATGGGTGAAGATAGCAGCCTGAGGTCAGGGTTGTTGTCATAAGGATTAAATGACATCACAGTGCCCACATGGCAAACAGTCCCCCGCCCCTCCCCTACTCCATCCCCACACTCCCTCTGGAGTCCTGGGAGAGGTCGAAGGTGCCCAGGGAAAGGCAACACAGGAGCCTCCCATGTCTATGCCTGGCTGCTTAGGCTCCTGGTGGGCTGGGGAGGAGGGGGCCAGGTTCCCTGGACCTAGCTTTGAAAACCTGCTCAACTGGCTGCCCCGCCACCTTCCCTGGCACCTTGGCAGGGACAGGGGCAAGCCAAGGGGAGGGCAGTGCCGGCTGGTTGAGCTCAGAAAACAATGGGCCTCTGTGCCCCCCTGGGAGGGGGCAGTTCTGGGGCAGCCACTTGGTTCTGGTTTCAGGAGATTCGAGTCCCCTCAGACCTGATGCCCATGGCTAGGAGACCCGGCTCTGGCAGCCCCCCAACCCCCATCCAGAGGAGCCTCTCTCAGAGTTGCCCTCCGCAGCCCCCTTCTCACTGGGAGGTCTGTGCCTTTGTCCTCATCCCCCACCCTACCTGGGTGGTAGAACTTGGTAGAACCAGGTTGATCTAGAAACCAGGAAGACCCCAGGGAACTGGACCCAGGCCTCCCCCTCCTGACTTCTGATGACCAGTGCTGGACTGGCCGGAACCCCTCAGGCCCCTGTTCCAGGCTGCTCCCCCCCACCGAATTCTTCTCTGCCCTGTGTTCATTGGCTCCCTGAACCCCTCCCCCGCCCTCCCAGACCACCCCCTCTTTCCATATCCGGTCTCCCAGCCTGCGTGCAGTGGGTGGCTGTCCTCAGGGTGGGCTCCTCCTGCTCTTGCTCCAGGCACTGTCGCCTGTCCAGATCCCCATTCCCCTGCTCCCGGTCCTAGCCTTCTTGCCTTGATCGTCCTGTTCCACCTGCCCTGGCCACCAGAGTTTCACCTGGTTAAGTTGAATTTCAAAGCATCAATGGTTCACTAGGCAGAAAAGCAGGAGAAGGCACCGCCAGCAGAGGGGAGTGCCTGTGAACAGTGTGGCTGGTTAGGAGAGCTGCCTGCAGCCTGGGGAGGTTAGGACAGAGCCAGGACAGGCGGCTGGGGCAGGACAGGAAAGGGGAGGTATGAGGTTGAGGCTGGAGGGAGTCAGCAGGGGCTGGACCCACTGGGAGACCACCATCCAGGGCAGCTATCTCTGGGGGGCCAAAGGGTCAAAGGGCCAAGCCCACCACCCAGGACAGCCCCACCACACTTCTGGTGCCCTGAAAGGGTTGGGCTCTCCGGAAGAGTGGCCAATAATAATAGTTACAAGCACTTTACAGCAGCTCTATGAAGGGGGTACATTATCTCTCATTTTGCAGATGAGAGAAAAAGGAGCCTGTCACTACCCCTCCAGCTGGTTAACATGTGAGAAGCACCCCAGAGAGGCGTCTGGCCACCCGTGCTTGGTATTCCCCTCTTCCCCACCATTTCTGGGTCTGACCGTGATGTTTTGTTGGTTTGTTTCCATTGTAGAGACAGGGTCTTGCTCTGTCACCTGGGCTGGAATGCAGTGGCACCATCATGGCTCACTGTAGCCTGGAACTTCTGGCTCAAGTGATCCTCCCACCTCAGCCTCCTGAGTGCCTGGGACTACAGGTGTGAGCCACTGCAGTGGGCTGGTTTTTTAATTTGTTTGTAAAGATGGCCTACCTCAGCCTACCAAAGTGCTGGGATTGCAGGCATGAACCACGGAGCCTGGGCTGGCCCTGCTGTTTTGCAGTGTGGAACTCCCTTGAGATGTGCCCGCCCTGGACTGGTGGAAGGCCTGTGATCTTATCCCTGATCTGTTGCCCAAGGCCTTACTGGCTGACTTTGAGGTCACGTTTTCACGTCTCTAAGCCTCAGTTTGCCCTTCTGGGAATTGGGGATCCTAGTGACCGCCTTATCTCCACTCCAGTTCCGGTGAGAGTCCCAGGAGTGAGCAGATAAAGAAGGCTTTTGAAAAGTACAAAGAGCTGCACTCACGATGGTGCGATTATTATTGTTACCTCGATGCAGAGATAAGGGAGGGGGAGGAGGTGCAGTGACAGTTGCCAAGAAACCCGGGAGCTGTCAGCAGCGGCTTCCAGCCCAGCCCATCCCACTCAGGAGCTGGGCCCTTCCCCCACACCCCTGCCTCACCCTTTCCCTGGAAAAGGTGCGTGTTCTCCCCGAGAGGGAGAGATAGCCACCACACAGACACAGGGGCTGAAGGTGACCCCGGAATGTGCCTGGCCCAGACTCCAGGTTGGCTCCAGCTTTCCATGTGACCTTGGGCGAGTCACCTCCTCTCTGGCTGCTCCCATTTCATGTGTCAGAGGAAGCAGCGGGCAGGTGTCCAGGCCAGAGAGGGCAGAGCTGGAGCTGGGCCTAGGGAAGGCGCTTGGCAGTGGCTGCAGGAGCCAGGGCCGTGATGGGAGGTCACTGGGGCAGGAGGCCAGGTGACGGGACTGAGGGCCTGGGCTGGGGGCAGTGGGATGCACGCTGTGGAAGGGACACTGGACTGGAGTCACACCTCAGCCCTGCCCTTTCCCGGTGTGCGACCTGGGGCTTGTCACTGAACCTCTCTGAGCCTCAGTTTTCTCATCTGGAAAAAAGGTTTATATCTCATCTGGATTTTCTTTTTTTTTTTTTTTTTTTTTTTTGAGACAGAGTTTTGCTCTTGTTGCCCAGGCTGGAGTGCAGTGGCGCGATCTCGGCTCACTGCAACTTCCGCCTCCTGGGTTCAAGCGATTCTCCTGCCTCAGCCTCCCGAGTAGCTGGGACTACAGGCATGTGGCACTATTCTCAGCTAATTTATGTATTTTCAGTAGAGACGGGGTTTCACCATGTAGGCCAGGCTGGCCTCGACCTCCTGACCCCAGGTGATCCACCCGCCTCATCCTCCCAAAGTGCTGGGATTACAGGTGTGAGCCACTGTGCACGGCCTCATCTGGATTTTTACTAAGTTGCTGTGGCGCTCGAATGAAACAATGCCAGTGTAAGCTCCAGGGTGCTGCGCAGATGTGACCACGGTCATGGCAGGGGGAAGGAGGAGAGGGGAGAGCTCCCCATGTCCCGGCATGCTCTGGGCTCCTCCCAGCTGCTGCCGCCCAGGAGGAATGCAAAGCATTTTAAGCTGAGCCAGGCCAGGGAGGTTTTTGGAGACATAGGGAAGGGATAGAGACCAGGGGGACCTCCATGATGTGAACTGAATGGAGAAGACCAGGAGGAGACCAGGGTGGGAGAGGAGAGAGAAGGGGAGGGACAGAGAGGTTCGGGTTCATGAAGTGGGAGGAAATGACCACATTGTGGGTGGTCTGCCAAGGCCAGAGGAAGAAGGGGATTGGAGAGGTGCTGGGAAAGGTGGGGCAGAGACGGGTGAGCTGGCGAGGAAGGCTGAGCGGGAAAGGATGTGAAGCAGAGAAGGGCAGAGGGCTGGTGAGGAGGGGAGAGGCTTTCATTCGTTGCTTCAAAAGTATTTACTGGGGCCAGGTACAGTGGCTTACTCCTGTAATCCTAGTGTTTTGGGAGGCCAAGGTGGGAGGATCACTTGAGACCAGGAGTTCCAGACCAGCCTGGGCAACACAGCAAGACACCCGTCTCAAAAAAAAGAAAAAAATTTAATTAGCCGAGCACACACCTGTAGTCCCAGCTACTAGGAGGCTGAGGGGGAAGGATCACTTGAGCCCAGCAGTTCAAGGCTGCAGTGAGCCATGATCATGCCACTGTACTCCAGCTTGGGTGACAGAGCAAGACCTCATTTCTTAACAACAACAAAAGGCCAGTCGCAGTGGCTCATGCCTGCGATTGCAGCACTTTGGGAGGCTGAGGTGGGAGGATCTCTTGAGCCCAGGAGTTCCAGACCAGCCTGGGTAACACAGGGAGACCTCACCTCTACTAAAATTAGCTGGGCATGGTGGTACCTGTAGTCCCCGCAACTTGGGAGGCTGAGGAAGGAGGATGGCTTGAGCCTAGGAGTTTAAGGCTGCAGTGAGCTTTGATCATGCCACTGCACACCAGCCTGGGCAGCAACAGCAAGACCCTGTCTCAGAAAAAAAAAAGAAAAAGAAAAAGAAAAAAGTGTTTATTGAGCAACTGCTATTTACTAAGTGTCAGTATAGTGTAGTGTTAAGGGTACCACAACCAGATGTTGGGGGAGGTCAAATCTTCAGACCTTCATTTACTGTGGGTGACCTTGGACAAGTTACTTAACCTCTCTGTGTCTTAGTTCCCTCCTTTGAAAAATGCAAATTAAATGAGTTAATACAATAAAGTAGAGCAGAGCCTGCACGTAGTAAGCTCTATATCAGCTGTGTCTGCCACTGCTGTTGTTACTATTACCTTTCCAACTTGACTTGAGGTGCTGGGTCAAGTTCCTGAGCTGGAAATTGTAAGGCTCTGTGGGGAGGTCCACAGGATTGGCCATACATGTTATAAAGTTCAGAGTTTGGGCTCTGAAGTCAACAAACCTGTGTCCAAATGCCTGCCCTGCCTCATTGCCTGTGTGACCTTGGGCAAGTTAACGCACCTTTCTGAGCCTCATGTGGAAAGCAGGCAGTTTCTGAACATCTGCCTCATTGGGGAGCTATGAGGATTAAATTAGATTATGCAAGATGCCGGGTAGGTCGTGGCTTTGTCATTCCTGTCCCTTTTCTACCCCTTCAGGTCTGGGGATGGATGGATAGGCAGTGCCCAGAGCCTCCAGTTTCCTTCTCTGTCCCCATCCTGGAGCCCATCCCTTCCCCTGCCCCTTACGACCTCAGCAATGGCTTTTTAGGTGGAGTTGCCTTCGGGGAGCAGGACTCTGGCCAACCAGGAACTGGAGAGCCAAGGGCCCTGGGATGGGGTCCCAGGTGGAAGCCAGAGCACCCTGGCCTTCAGAGGCCACTCTGGTTCTGCACCCACATGAGCAATCCTGAGTGAAATGGACACCTCCACATGGGGAGACTGAGGCAGAGAGGGTTCTGGAAGGGGGTTTGTCAGGGACTACTGCATGGCTATCATATGAGCCTAGGGGAAGACAGAAGGGCACCGGGACTAGCCTGATCACAAGCAACAGCCACCACTGGGCAGCCACAGCCACACCCAGCACTCCAGCACTAGCAGGGGTGGCCAGCTTTACCTGCTTCTACCCCAGGACTTCCTGACCCCCAGGCAGCCTCTGCCCTCCACCCCACTGCAGGATCCCTAGTTCCTGAAGGGCATGTACTTTAAATTCCGGCTGTATCCCCCATTCGCTAGAGGAAGTGGCTTTGCCTCTCTAAGCTTCAGCTTCTCTATCTGTGAAAATGGAGAGAAATAATACCCACCTTCTAGCACAGTAGTTGTGGGAGAGGATGCTTGACCCAGTCCCAGTCACATAGTAGGTTTCACCAAAGAGACCCCATGGGAGCCTTAGTGGAATTTCCTGGAACCCACCCTCCCTCCCTTCCTTTCTTCCTTTTTTTTTTTTTTTTTTTTTCTGAGGTGGAGTCTCCCTGTGGAGCCCAGGCTGGAGTGCAGTGGTGTGATCTCAGCTCACTGCAACCTCTGCCTCCTGGGTTCAAGCAATTCTGCTTTAGCCTCCCAAGTAGCTAGGGTTATAGGTGCCCACCACTGCACCCAGCTAATTTTTGTGTTTTTTTGTTTGTTTGTTTGTTTTTGAGATGGAGTCTCGCTCTGTCGCCAAGCTGGAGTGCAATGGCGCAATCTTGGCTCACTGCAACCTCCACCTCCCGGGTTCAAGAGATTCTCCTGCCTCAGCCTCCCAAGTAGCTGGGACTACAGGTGCACGCCACCACACCCAGCTAATTTTTGTATTTTTACTAGAGACGGGGTTTCACCATGTTGGCCAGGATGGTCTCGATCTCTCGACCTCATGATCTGCCCATATTGGCCTCCCAAAGTGCTGGGATTACAGGTGTGAGCCACCACACCCGGCCTGTATTTTTTTTTTTCAGTAGAGATGGGGTTTCACCATATTGGCCATGGTTGGCCAGGCTGGTCTCGAACTCCTGACCTCAGGTGATCCACCTGCCTTGGCCTCCCAAAGTGCTGGGATTACAGGCGTGAGCCATCACACCCGGCCCGCCTGTAACCATTTCTATGGACCTCTCTTTAGTCCCCACCCTCCCACTCCAGACTCTCCCCATGTCAGTGTACCTTGCAATATGCAGGAACCTGCGCGTAGGGACATTCCTTTGCTCACAATCCTTCAGTGACCCCCCAACCTTCATTCATTTATTCAGTCATTCAACAAATAGTGAAACTTGGGGAGCCAGAGTTTACCATGAACAAATGATGTGAAAGTATTATTGAGTGAATTCCCATGAGCTGCCCAGGCTCTGCAATGAATGTTTTTGGAAACTGAGGCTGAGAGAGGCTGTGTCACTAACTCAAGCTCACCTAGCCAGTCAGTGCCTGAGACTTTCTCCCCTACACTGATGCCACAGGCTTGAAATGCCACTGCCACCGTATCTTTCCTTTTGGGTCAAGCGCTGGCCAGTGCAGACCCCTCTTGTAAGATGCTATCACCCCTGGGAGGTGGAGAGGCCTCTAGTGCATAAGTGGGGCTGTGGATGGTTCCTCTGGACCATTTCTCCTGCTGGAGTAGCTGGGCTGAGTGGAATTAGAAGGGAGGCTCAGACTGGGCACAGTGGCTCACTTTGGGAGGCTGAGGCGGGCGGATCACCTGAGGTCGGGAGTTCAAGACCAGCCTGACCAACATGGAGAAACCCCGTCTCTTCTAAAAATACAAAATTAGCCGGGCATGGTGGTGCATGCCTGTAATCCCAGCTACTCAGGAGGCTGAGGCAGGAGAATCGCTCAAACTCAGGAGGCGGACGTTGTGGTGAGCTGAGATCAAGCCATTTGCACACCAGCCTGGGGAATAAGAGCAAAACTCCGTCACAAAAAAAAGAAGAAGAAGGGAGGCTCAGAGCTTTCTCAGTCTTCTTCCTGGGCCAGACTTTTTCGGGTCCTTCCCCTCTTGGGGTGTGGCAGCCTGGCTGTGCCTGACTCAAGCCTGCTGTAGGCCACCAGCGATCATCTGAGTCACCCTTGAGGGACCAGCCTCTCTTGATGGGACCTGAGCGGAGGTGCAGCCACGTCAGGGTGGCCCGAGGCAGCAGCACAAGCCAGGCCTGCTTGCCCAGCCCCAGGTCCCCTGGATCCCAGGAACCACTGGGCATATCCTCTCCCTGCCCCAGAGGTGGCCTCAGCAGGCTTTTTAGGGTGACAGGAGCTGACTTCACCCTCGCCAGACCTGCTTTCTTTCCTCAGGGAAGGGTGTGGTGTGAACAGAGAGTCCGGGCTTTGAGTCGGGCAGGTCTCACGCAGATGCTAGCTTTGCTGCCGGCCAGCCATGTGACCTCTGTGCACAGCTGGGTCCTGTCCGTAAAGTGGGAATACCAGTGTGGTGAGGAGGCCATGCCCTCAGGCCTGGAACGAGGGCTCGACACAGGGCCTGGCATATAGTAGGCCCAATGAGTGTCAGTTATGGTCACTGTCATTCATAATAGTGGTAGCCCCGGTAGCCTCTCAGTGCCAAGGCGGCTACTCCCAGAGGCTCAGGGAGGAGTCCATTGTAGAGGCAGGGGCACCCTGCTTAGTCCAGAAAGCTCACCCTCCACAGCAACCCTCAGTACACCTGCCTCAGTCTCCTCATCTTCAGAGTAGGTCACTGCTTGGCTGGAGGCCTAATGGAGAGCTTGGGGAGAGACTCTGTCCACGTCTCTGATCTCCAGGGAAGGAGAACCTGTGTGGCAGCCCTGCTCACGAAGCCCCTCCTCTCCCTCCTCTTGGGGAACCCATGACCCTCTCTTCCATGAAATCTAACCCCCTCACATCCCCCAGCTCTGAGAGTGACTCTTCCAGAGTTTCCAAATTTCCTGGCTTGGGGCTCTCCCTGACCTCAGACTCTTTTTCTTCCAGGAGGAGTGATGGGCAGAACCAGCGCTTCCCTCAGGCACTAGACCTGTCACGAGTGAACTTAGTTCCCTCCTATACTCCTTCACTCTACCCTAAGGTAAGTGTCCCCCTCCAAACCTACGGCCCCTGGTCTGCCCCCTACCTCCGACACATGCCCAGGGCTGGGAAAGGCCCACGAATGACTTTTGGGCAAAGGTAAAATGGGCAGATGCTGATGGGGTTTAGCTCCTAAGGGGTTGCCACTCCTGAGCCCTGGGTGAGCCTGGTGCAGTCGCAAAGGTTGAACCTGGGTCTGTAGACTGTTGTGGGGAAGGGCTTAGGGCGAATCTAAGCAAAACAGCTGGGAATAAACCAGCCCCCCAGCTATCTTCATCATCTCCACAATCAACGTCACCATCAGTCTCCTCATCTGTAAACCAGGCGCAATGAGAGGACCCACTTCACAGGGTCATTATGAAGATTACTGCAAAGTACAGACAGGGCGGCCCAGGCACAGCATCCGACACAGAGTGAGAGCCCTGTCAACGAGCCCCTATCATTATCATTAAAATCAAACGTTTGACCAGTGCCTACTTCATGCCAAGCCATGTGCTGGGTGCCAAGGGACCAGAAACCAATCTGATACAGATCCTGCTCTCAAGGAGCCACAGTCCAGTAAAGCAACAGATAACTGAACAACGTATGCAGAACATCAAATAGCAGAAATAACTGCTAATATTTATTGAGACTTACTGTGTGCCAAATGAGTACTTAATGCTTTATTTGCAGTATTTCATCTCATCCTTGAATTATGTGATAGCTACTATAATCAGTCCCATTTTGCAGATGAGAAAATTGAGGCTCAGAGAGGTTCAGTCACTTGCCCAAAGTCACTCAGGTTGGATGTGGTGGGGCCACGACCAGATGCAAACTGTCTGACCAGAGGGCCTGGTGTTAGGGCCTCTCTGATGCAAGGGGTGATAAGTTCTCACTTTTGCAGTACTTTTTGCAGTTTCTAAAGCACATCCACAGACTTCATGCCACCTGGTCCTTTTAGTAAACCTTGGGTAGTAGGCATTCTCTAGTTGAGGATGCAGGAGCTCAGAGAAGTAAAGTGGTCTTCCCAAGGTCACACAGCCAGAAAACAGCAGAGGCAAGATCCACCAGGCTCCTCTCCGAGAGCTCTGGCCTGGAATAAAGGCCAGGCACCTTGCCTAGGCTGGGAGGGCAGATGGCCAAGGAATGGTGTCCATGTGTGGGACCACCACCTCCATGGGGGTCCCACGTAGGGCTGCTGGGAGCAGCAGAAGGAGGTTCCTGAGACCGACTCCTGTTTTCTCTGTCTGGGCAACAGCCCAAGACTGGGGCATGTGGATCCGGGGCTTGGCAGGAAGGGAGAGACTCAATGGCAGCCCTCACTTAACAGCTGGGTTCATGAATGAAGCTCCCAGTCCCTCTCCCCCTGAGTATCTCAGGAGGAGCCCTGGGTTCTCACCAACGGCTGTGTGCCCTTGGGCCACAGCTTCCCCTCCCTGGGGCTCAGTCTTCCCATCAGGAGACGAGAGAGAGAGCAGGCCATCGCTGTGGGCCCTGCCTGCTAGACAGCCTGGGGTTGGCCTTCTTGGATTATTGAAAAGCTGCCTGTCCTCAGGCTTCCTGGCTTCCACCCAGTCTGGCTAGAAGCCTCCGTTTGTGCCAACACAGCTCAGAGAGTGGGCTCCGAACCTCCCCTTCCCGACAGCCCACCCCCACCTCAGAATCACGAGAGTCTGTGGATTATCCTCCTTTGACAGGAGAGGAAGCCAGGGGCTAGAGAGACTGATTCATCTGGGGTCTCCAGCAAGCCGATGCTGGGCAGAGGGAAGCCAGGCCTGTGACATCTCCATCCTCCCCTGCCCGGTGCCCCTAGCTCCGTGCACATTCATAACCTTGATGGCATCTGTCTGAAGGGCAGGTGGCCTTCCTCTGCCAGTGGGCAAATCTCTGCCCCTCTCTGGGCCTCCGTTTCCTCATCTGTAAAACAGGTGACAGTTTCTTCTCTACCCACCTTGCCAGCTTGCAATTGGGTGAAAGTACTTTGGAAAGTAGAAATTAGGAAGTTGAGCTCTTATCAGCATCATTACATTCCCAGAGCTGGACAGGGCACCCAGAAGGGACATTCTCCTCCCTTCAGGCCCCACATTTGTACAGGCATCGAGCTACCCAGGACCCTCCTTCCCTCCCCACTACAGGGGTTTCTCCACCCAGGGATTCAGAAACCTGCACACACATACGTACACAGCCTACCCACACCTACATATGGGGACATAGTTACAGACACAAAACACACAGCCACAGCCAGGGGTCTGTAAATATATTCAGAGACTTGCACATGTATACATGCATGAGACACACATGTCCAAACACAAATTCCCATACCCAGGCATTCCCATACACACACACAAAGACAGTATGCCCACGTATGTACAGCCACATCCGGTTGTGGAGTCTCACATGCACGCATACATGGCTGCACGCATATGTGCACACACCTTCCACACCACCTGGCACACAGCCATCTCTGGTGCTGTGAGCCGGTCTCGCCTCCCCCGGGGGCAGTGTGGGAATGGATGTTTCTCTGGCTGGATTTCAATGGGTGCCCGGAAGTGTTCAGGCCTGGAAGTGGCTGCATAAATCAATATTTGCTGTTGTTAATTATTAAAACCAAAGCCACACCGTATCTGGAACACACATCTCCAGAGTTCCTGCTGGCTCTCCAGGCCCAAGCCTGATTCAAGGCCAGGGCTGGGGGAAAGGGAGGGCACAGTGCTTTCCTTCCAGGAGCCCTTGGCTCTGGGGCTGGAGGGTGGTGGGCAGCTGCTGGCAGCTCTTTCAGGAAGCTGAACAGAGGTATGGCTCGAGCTGGTGGACAGCCCTGCCTCCGCAACATCCAAAGCAGCTGTGTCTCCTTGGCCACAGTTCAGGAAGCATTTGCTGTGTTCCCAACATCTGTCTGGAGGAAGTGGAAGCAAGGCCCTGTCCCTGTCCCTGCTGTACGGCTATACCAGGCCAGGGACACAGTGCAGAGTCAGCTGGAAGGGCCTACAGAGACCTTATATTTTACAGATGGGGAAACTGAGGTCCAGAGAGGAGGCAGGGACTCACTCAAGGCCACTCAGCAAGTTGTAGCTAGTATCCACATGTCCCAAAATCTACCTGGGCCCTTTCCTCCATACCGCGGGCCTGGCAGCCCCTCCCTAGGTGCTTTGGCCATCTACCCCAGGATCTGCAGCAGCTAGGGCGGGGGAAGGGACGGGGCAGGCCAGCCACTGTCAGGCATGGGAAGCAGGGTGGAGGAGAGGAGGAGGAAAAGGGAGAGACCCCAAAGAGTAGCACCAGGTCTTTCTCTGGATTCCACTTTGACTTCTTCCTGACTGTGTGGTCTCGGGCAAACTATTTCACCTCTTGCAACCGGTTTCTCATCTGTATAATGGAGATGACATTTGTACCTCTTGGGCTGTGACGAGATTACGACACATGCGAAGGACCCAGCATTAAGTAGGTGCTCAGGAAAAGCCCTCTGTCTGCAAGGTAACCCAACCCCGTCCTTGATGCCCTCAGGCGGGGTATCCAGAGCCTGGGAGGATGGAGAAGGTGAGGTGGGGGCGCGCTGGGGAGAGCCGAGCGGGCGGCCCCCGGCGGGGAGTCGGAGGCACCCAAAGCATCTAGCGCTCCGACCGGAGCGCGCAGGCGCAGCGTCCCGGGGCTGCGGACCGGGCCGCCCCCGGGGGGCGTGGCGTCAGCACCCCCGCCCCGCCCCGCGCCGCGCAGCCCGTACCTGGCGCCCCGCCCCCTCCGGGCCCGTCCGCGGGGCTAGCCCATCGCAGGCAGCGCTGCCGCCGAGAGCCGGGAGCGCGGAGTTCGGCGCTGTGGGGCACGGACCCGGGCGCGCGCGGGCCGGGAGCCGGCCGGGCCAGCTGAAGTGCCGCCTGGGCGGGGGCCGGGCCGGGCCGGGCTCGGGATGGCACAGCCGCGGCCCCCTGCGCCCTCCGGCCGTCCGCGGAGGGGCTCGCTGCCCGCGGGGGCCGGCTGGCAGGTGAGGACCCGGGCGGGGCGGCGTGGCGGAGGGACCCCGGGGCTGGGTCACCCCAACTGCTGAAGAGCCGGGCCGGCTCTGCCCCAGCCAGGGAGGGCGCACAAGGCTCCATCATGGTGGGCGTGTGAGCTTCTGGGTTGACAACGGCCACGGGGCGCACCCCTACCCTGGGGTCCCGGACCCTGGGGCTCTTGCAGTGGCCTCCCGAGTGGCACTGTAGCTCTGGGCTGCAGCCGGAGGATATGTGTGGGCGCGTGCTACCGTCGGGACCACTTTACCCTGCCCCTGCCCCGTTTGGGGGGCTCCGAATGCTCCAGGGCCACTTTGTGGTGGTGCTGGCACGTGGGGCACCCCCCATCTGGGCCCCATCTCTCAGAGCCCTCGCATGTGTCAGGGCGTCTGCTGCTCCCTGTGAGGCTGTAGCTGTGGGTGTTGCTTGTTGCTGTGTGTACACTCTGGGTGACAGGACCATGTGTCAGTGTTTATGTGACTGATTCCCAGTGCAACAAAGCTTATTAGAGTGTTCCTGGCTACGTTTGGTCACCCTGAGTGGGGTGTCTTAATGGGGGACATTAATGCACCCATCATTTCTGTGACTCTTTGGAGCCATGCCCAGCTGAGATTGTGTGGCTGACCTGGTCACAGAAGCCAAAGTTGCTGTCATACAGTGTGTTGTGTTGACGGGCATGTTTGTCTGCCTGGACTTCAGGTGTGTGTCTGTGGTTTCTGCTGTAACTGCCTGCGGAATTGTCGCTTTCAAATGCAGAGGTGTTGGGTGTGACCATAGGGGACCATGGGTCAGGGTGTCCCATGGACTCCTGTGGTGGGTTTTACAAGGTGGGTCTTGCCTCTATGGGCAGGCCTCACGGCGTGCAGGTTTACACGGGCTTGTATCTTGTGACCTTTCCCAGGGCTCTGTGTGTGTGTGCAGGTGAGGGCTGTGTGAGGTTTAGACCGTGTCCCTCATCCTTGGGGATTATCTACCCCAGCAGTTGCTGGATACCTTTTGAGTCTCATTCACTGTTGTTATGTGACCCTGCCGAGGCAGGCAGGGCTTGTAGCCGTGAGTGGGGCTGCGTCTGGGTCTGCCTGGACACACCCGCCTGCCTCTGTGGCTGTGTTGTCATGCCTCTTGTTCTCACACATGAGAGTGGTTTGTGGTGTTACTGTAGCTTTGTGTGCAGTTACTGGTGTGCAGACCCGCGCAGGTGTGGGTTTGCATTTGTGTGTGTATCTCTCCTGGTACTTGGACCTGCATGTGTGTGAGTGGGTGTGCTCCTGTGTAACTCAGAACGCCAACGTGTATATTTGTGTGTTAGTGTATAGCTCTAAGAATCACTGTGCACAGTCCCCATCGTATGTGTTTGTGTGTGTTGTTTTCTTGGTACATGAAACATGTATAGGGTGCAGTGGGACTTTAAATATTGCTGTGCAGGCTTCTGTGTGTGTGAGCAGGAGGGGAGGGAGAGAGATGGAGAGAGAGAGAGAGTGTGTGCTTCCTGGTGTACAACTCCGTAGCACATGTGTCAGCAGGAGCCGCCTGAGCTGAGCCTTGGAGGGGCAGGGGGAGGGTCACCATCCTGGAGACTCTGGGGGCTTCCCAGGCCCAGCCCGGAGCCGGGCCAGCCGGCAGGGATGCCGCCTTCCAGGAAGGCTCACAGGGAGTTGGCGCTGGAGAGGCCAGGGCTGCCAAGCGCAGCTGGCAGACACCGGATTAACTCTGCGTGTGCCCTGGCTCACCTCGGGAGAGGCTAGCTCGAGCGTGCGAGGGTTCAGCTGGTTCATGCGCAGGTGCTGGGCTGGTGGGCATCCCAGTGTCCTCTCCTCTGAAGCGCCCCCAGCTCACTCTACTTGGAGAGGAGTGGGCTGTCTGAGCAGTGGGCTGTGGCCTGGTTGACTGAGCCTTGCCCCCTTCCGGGAGAGGTGGGGAGAAGCACAGACCCCTCCTGGGGATCCAGGATGGGCTCGTCTCTGCAGCCGGGACTTGGGGCTACCTGTCCCTCCCCAAGGGTAGCAGCCTGTCAGGGAGCAGGACTGAGTGGGTGGGTGGCCCTGGCCCTGGGCCCTGGGCTCTGGGCTCACCTCACTTGGCAGTTGACCAGACTACGCGGGTCTCCCACACAGAGCCCCCTCCCACAGTGCTCCTGCCACTCCCACTTGCTGCTCAGACAGGTGCCTCGATCACTGATCAGAGCTGGTGGGACCCGGAGGGCCGGGGCGGGTGGAGGCTCCTCTGAGGCTTGGCAGGATCAGCTGACCTCGGTCTCCTCTGTCTCTGTTGCAGAACACAGATCTATTTGAGATGATTGAAAAGATGCAGGTGAGGATGGCTCTGTGGCCTGTTCTGGGGAGCCACAGAGCTGGCTGGGCTGGGGCTGGGGGGCCCTTGCTGCATCTCCAGCCCTTCACCTCTCTGAGGACAGGCCACGCCAGTAGAAGATGGTGGCTACTGATTATCCAGGATCCTCTGTCTGAAGGTCAGGGTAGAGGATGCCCAACCCTCTCCATCTAGGCTCCCAGCTCCCATCCCTGTGTGGAACTGCAACGGGGTTGGGGTCAGATCATCAACCCACCCCACAGACACACACTGCCCCTCACCCAGTGAGAGACACCACAGGCTTTGCGGTGGGGGGCCCAGGTGGAATGGAGCTGGAGGAGGGGACAGACGCTGGGGGCCTGTCAGCCAGAGACTGTGCTGGAGGAGTGGGAGGTATCACCCCTCCACCCTCCACCCCCCAGCCTCGTCTGCTTTTCACATAGGTATGCACTGGGAGGTGGGCAGGGGGTGCTGGGGTGGGAGTGCCTTGAATACTCTCTCAACTTCGATGCCTCCTGTTTCTCTTTCTGTCTCTCTCTCTCCAATGCCTCCTAGTTCTCTTTCTGTCTCATCTCTGCCTCTCCCTTCCCCTCTCTCCCTCAACACATATCTGTATAGATAACAGCCCCCACCAGCTCACACAGTGGCGTGTGCACCTCCCCTGCCCCCACCCCAGCGGCACGTGCATTCCCGCAGAGTCCTCAGCCCTCCCTGAGGCTGCCAGCCTCCAGCCCCAGTCACTACCAGGACAGCCAGCCCTTCAGAGAGGCCCTGGGCCCCCAGCCAGCTAGCACCCTGCCCTGGGAGTACCCCAATCTTCGTGGCCCACCTCCTAGGGCTTTCCCCTTGCACGCCCTGGGGAGGGGAGGCAGCGCCTGGCGGCAGGCCTGGGAGAGTGTAACAGTGCTGCCTTCTCTTCCAGGGAAGCAGGATGGATGAACAACGCTGCTCCTTCCCGCCGCCCCTCAAAGTAGGTGGGCCTGGCAGTCTGCCTCCCTCTCTAGGGGGTGGAGGGGATCTGGGAAGTGCTGCCACCACTGCCCATCAAGCAGGAAATCCATCCCCTTTCAGGAAGTAGTCTTACAGTGTGCCAGGTGCGGGGGGCCACAGCCGCGAGCGGGGTAGACCCAGCCCCTGCCCTCTAGGAGTTCTGTGATGAGGAGAACCCCTCTCTTGCTAGAGGGCTGGGGCCTCTATTCTAGCTCCTCCTTTCTGTCTTCACCGCTGCAGACTCCCCCTGCTTCTCCAGGCGTCCCCGCCCCAAACTCTCATCTCTCAAAGCCCTCATCTCTCAAAGACAGCTGCTGCCAAATATTTTCCCTGAAACCAGTGATGACCAGCAGTTGCAGGAAGACTCCAGCCCAGGCCCTAGGAGACTTATGAGCTCCTGCTCCATGAAGCTGCTGTCTGGATGGGGAGGGAGTGATAGGGAGGCAGGCCTGGGTGCCCCCCAGCCACTGGTGAGAAGACTGACCGGAGGCGGGGCACCCAGGGAGATGAGGGGGAGGCTCTTAGTTTTGACCCACTTTTCTTAGCATATGGTTCTTGGTGACTTGGGACCCCAGAGACCCTAGAAGACCAGGCCTGGTAGAGTGGGCCCAGGGCTGCAGGGTGAGGGTTAGAGGAGGGTGCATGGGCAGTAAGCCTGATGCTGTCTTCAGGGCAGAGGTCCTCACACCAGCAGTCAGTGCCACCTGGGAGCCTGTGAGAAATGTGCATTCTCAGACCCCGCCCAGACCGCTGCATCCAAAGCTCTAGGGTGGGGTGCAACAACCCATGTTAACAAGCCCTCCAGGCAGTCCAGCGGTTTCTTCTGGGGAGGCAGTGAGCCCTCCTTTCCCCAGGCAAAGAGAACCCCAGAAGATGCCAGCACTCAGCACGCTAAGCCTGCCTCAGCCCGTGCCCATCTGTAAGAGATGATGAGGCCAGGGCCCCATCCACACTCTGAGCCCTGAGGCTGGCCAAGCAGAGGCGAGCGCTGGGGGGCCTGGAGGACGGAAAGATGGAGAGACCCTTGCCCTGTTTGTGTTTTGCAGACAGAGGAGGACTACATTCCCTACCCGAGCGTGCACGAGGTACTCGGCTAGACCCCCGTGTCCACCGTTACCCAAGCCCAGGAGGCACTTACGCAGGGCTTCTGGAAACAGGTCCTCCTCCTTAGGAGCCTGACCCACGGGCCTTGCTGCAGGCCGGAGACTTAATTTCCAGGCCCAAGACCTCAGAGCCCATTTGAAACCTTAGGCCTTCTAAGCCAAATGTTCCAGCTTCCTGGGCCAAGGTCATGCTCCAGCTCTATCTGCCCCCACACCCCCTCTTGGAGACTTGGGTCTCGGCACTGTCTGGGTCTGGCTGAGGGAAAGGGCTAGAGCAGAACCCTGGGGCCCACACAGCCTATGGCCTGTCCCCTCATACCCCTTAGCCATGACAGAAGTGGCTCCAGGTCTAAGCTGGGAGGGTGTCCTGGGGTCCCCAGTGGGGTACAGTGTGGGGTGGCTCTCAGCTGAGTCCCTCCTCAGGTCTTGGGGCGAGAAGGACCCTTCCCCCTCATCCTGCTGCCCCAGTTTGGGGGCTACTGGATTGAGGGCACCAACCACGAAATCACCAGCATCCCCGAGACAGAGCCGCTGCAGTCGCCCACGACCAAGGTGAAGCTCGAGTGCAACCCCACGGCCCGCATCTACCGGAAGCACTTTCTCGGCAAGGTGGGTGGCCGGCTGGTGTAGCGGGGCTGGCTGGGGTGGGTCACAGTTCAGCCCCACTCGAGGCTAGGCCTTGGAGGGAGCAGAACCCATGGACCAGGGCTGGGTGACAGTCCTAGAGCCCTGAGTAAACATGCTGCCACCACACACACTCCCAGTCCCCAGGGAACTCGCATGGCGGAATCTCTTGTTCATTCAACAAACATTGATTGCAAAGGCAGCATTATGGCATAGTGGTTCACGGCAGAGACTCTGCCAGGGCTTGAATCCTGGCTCTGCCAGCCACTACACAGGACATCGGGCAAATCGCTTAACTTCTCTGTGCCTCATCTCCTAATCTGTGAAAATGCTGGTTGGTGGTGACGATACCCACCTCATGAGGTTGCTGTGAGGCTTCAGTGAGCTGTTATCTGTCAGGTCTTTACAGTGGCGTCTGGGACAGAGTAAGTGCTCAGTCAGGGGTGGCAAATAATGAGGACGGGCCGTGTGCCTGGCCCTGTTCTAGGCACCAGGTATACAGCAGCCAACACAATAGACCCAGCCCCTCCCTTCGGGCAACTTGGAGTTAGGGGAACAGTAACGTCATGGATTGATGCAGCCCCTGCCCCGCCACCAGCACAGAGCAGGGACCCTGTCCAGCAACCACTTGTCAGAGTATTGAGGGAGCCAAGGGGAGGTCCCGTGCCAGGAACGTGTGTGTCAGGTTTCAGGCCGGGTGCTGTCTCTTTGTCAGCGTAGAGCCAAAATGGGGAAGTGTGTCGTGGACTCTGGAGCCTCATGGCATGTGTGGGAATCTTGGCTCTTCCATTAACTGATAGTGTGACCTTGGGTAAGCTATTTAACTTTCCTCATCTGTGAAAATGGGGATAATAAAAGTACAGGCAAAGCTTCTAGAACCATGCCTGGCACATGGTAAATACTCAGTTAATGTTAGCTGTTGTCACGTCTTCATAATTACTTGGTGATATCAGGATTATTCTGTTTTTGCAGAAGAGGAAACCGAAGCTCACATAGGTAAATGATTTAGTCAAGGTCACACAATGACTAAGCCTGGGAATTGAACCAGCTTTGGCTGACCTTCCATTAAGATGCACAGGAGAGATCATGCTCCTAGCCATTGTGTGTGTGTGTGTGTGTGTGTGTGTGTGTGTGTGTGTATGTGTGTGTGTGTTGGGAAGAGGGGGTGACTACTTGGGGGTTGGGAAGCTGTGTGGCCTCAGTCTGGGCCTGGGCATTGACCTGACTCTGGGAGACACTGGTGCTAACCAGTGGAGTTAGGGGAGGATCCATCGTGACTGAGACTAAACCAGCAAGCCAGGTTCAGGAGCCTTTGCCTGGGAACAAACCCAGAACCCAGCATGGAATTCCACTTCCCAGCTGAGCCCTAGAGGTGGAGAGAGACCTGCATCCTAGGCATCTGCTGTCCAGAGGTTCCCAGCTGGGTCTGGCAGGTGGTAGGATCTGGGGATACTGTGTGTGCCAAACACATGGTTGACACTCAGAAAAGTTTGTTGAAAGAGTGACAAGTGACAGATGAAGGTAGGAACAGACAAAGGTAGTGGACCTTGAGTACAGTAGGATCTGAAGAAGTGCAGGCTGGAGGGTCAGAAGATGTGGCTGGGCGCCGTGGCTTATACCTGTAATCACAGCACTTTGGGAGGCCGAGGTGGGCAGATCACTTGAGGTCAGGAGTTCAAGACCAGCCTGGGCAACATGGCAAAACCCCATCTCTACTAAAAATACAAAAATTAGCCAGATATGTTGCTGGGTGCCTATAATCCCAGCTACTCATGAGGCTGAGGCAGGAGAATCGCTTGAACCTAGGAGGTGGAGATTGCAGTGAGCTGAGATGGTGCCACTGCACTCCAGCCTGGGTGACAGAGCAAAACTCTATCTCAAAAGAAAAGAGGTCTCATGTCCAGGATCAGATTAGCAGTACTGAGGGGAGAAGCCCCAGGGCTGGCAGAATGGCAGGGCCCCTTTCTGACTCTAGGTGGGGTAACGGGGGAAGCAGCCAGGTGCTCAGGCACTGGACCCTATCCTGGCAGAGGGGGGAGGTTGGGATGACTTTGGGCGTTGACTTTCTGGGACCCTGAGCGCGCTCTCCCACTGTGCGCCGGGGGCTCCTCTGGGCTTGGGGGTGTCCAAGGAAACTCCCCGCTCCCTGGACTTCCCTGCTGAGTGCCTTCTTATCAAGTGCCTGCCACTCCCTCTCTGCTGGACGGTGTCAAGCATTTGGGGGTTTCTGCCACTCTGTGCCCAGGCAGGGCTGGGGGACTCTTCCCCGGGTCCATTGAGAATGCCCCTGAGCTACGGATTCATGGGGCACGTCCACTGGCCCCTGCCTCTGTCTGCTCCTGGCCTCTGAGCACAGGTGTTCATGTTTGAACAGGATTTACTTCTAGGATGATTCCTGGGGTGGGTGTGGCCGGGAAGCCAGCTCCACTCCCAGAGTTTGGACTAGGGCTGGGGCTGGGGTTGGCAGGGGGAGCCCGGGGCCAGGCTGGGTGGTGTCTCCCTGAACTTCCAGCCCTGGGCTTTGGGACTTCCCCACCTGGAGGTGCCAGCCCTGGGCTCCTTTCTAGGGGTGCCATCCCTGCAGCAGCCACCCCTGATACTCCTCGGGTGTCTTCCCAACCCTGCGCCCTCTCCTCCAGGTGAGACAGGAGGGCGGAAACCTGCCTGGCCAGCCGCCCTGTGTGTTGTGAGATGTTTCGCTTCCTGTTTCTCACGGGCCCTGGCTTCAGGGGCCACAGAGTCACAGGTTGGGCAATCAGCTTTTGCTCATTGAACACCTGCTGGGTGCCCAGCCCTGAAAAGGGCCAAGGCTGAAGACAGACATGGAGGTCCGAATATGGTCCCGACTCGATGAGCACCCAGAGATCCAGTGTTACTACCCACCCTCACTGAACTGAGCCAGGCACTTTGTCCCTTTCAGTCCTGGCCGCCACCAAAGTACAGGGTTCCCTCCTACTTGGCAGACTAGGAAAGCAAGGCACAGAGAGGCCAAGTGACCTCCTCAGGCTGCCCAGCTGGTCAGTGGCAGAGGGGGGCTTTGAGTGCCAGTCTGTCTGACGTGGGATCTGCTATCAGCCGTAACACCTGCTATGGGCGAAGGACCCCCCCATCTGGGAGTGGGTTGGCTTTCTGGCCTGGTTTCAGGAAGCCCCGTGCTCAGCCTCACCCACTCCCCTGGACCCCACCTCCCACCGCAGGAGCATTTCAATTACTACTCACTGGACACTGCCCTCGGCCACCTTGTCTTCTCACTCAAGTACGATGTCATCGGGGACCAAGAGCACCTGCGGCTGCTGCTCAGGTGAGGGTGGTGGGGGAGTCCCGAGATGGCAGGAAGGGCTGAGGCCTTAGAATCTCAGAGCCCATCTCATTTGACCCACTCTCTTCATCAAGGCCCAGAGAGGGGCAGGGATTTGCCTGAGATTGCACAGCAAGTTAGTACCCGAGTCAGCCTGATACCCATCATTACCTCTGGTCCTGGCTGTGGTCCACCCCCTTCTGGCCTTACTTTATGGAGGGTGGGGTTCCCGTTTTCCTTTCCCAGGCCTTCACCATGTGACTTTCTCTTCCCAGGACCAAGTGCCGGACATACCATGATGTCATCCCCATCTCCTGCCTCACCGAGTTCCCTAATGTCGTCCAGATGGCAAAGGTGAGGCCTCCGCTCCCCTGAGCTTCCCTGGCTGGCCTCGCAGATGGGCACCTGTGGGGCTTCAACTCTGCCTCGGTGTGCCCCCTTCAGCCATAGGCCCATGCCCTGGGCTGCTGCCCTATCCTGAGGCCGTCTCTCACGTGTTCCCACCGTGTCTTGGGCTACCATGTGTTCTCCCGGGCCCCCGTCCCCTGCCTGTGTGCTTTTGGTTTTCTCTATAGCACCCTCAGATCTCAGGGGACCTCCGTTCCCTAAGCAACAGTGAACCCCGAGTCCTGCTTTAGCTTTGTCTGTTCCCAGCATGGCTCCTCCCCAAACCTTGACCAGGGAGGCCCAGGCAGCCCCGTCCTCTCCTCCCTGGCCCCATGCCTCACGCCCTTCCCTTATCTCCTCCTGCAGCTGGTGTGTGAAGACGTCAACGTGGATCGGTTCTATCCTGTGCTCTACCCCAAGGTATGACTGGATCTGGGCATAGCTGATTGAGGGTGGGAGAGTAACTGGAAGACTGAGCATTTATTAAGCACCTTCTGTGTGCCAGGTACTTTCCCCAGGTTCTCTCATTTAATCCTCACAATAACCCTGTGAAGTCCACAATTTGCAGAAGAGGAGCCACCGAAAGGGCCTGTGCCTTACCCCAGGGTGCACAGCAGATAAGGAGGGCCTGCATTTAAGCCTAGGTTTGTCTGCCTTCGAGGCTGGCCTCACTAACATCTGGAACCTCTGTGATGTTTGGAGACCCTCCTGAGAGCAATCTGTGCCGCAGTCCTCCCCTGGAATGGGTGTCTTTTCTACTGGCCTTGCCTTTTTATCCCAGAGGAGACCTGTAGAGAAAGAATAGCCCCGGCACTTCCTGCCCGGGTGCTGGGAGCTGGGCTCTAGGCACTGTGACAGTGTGGGCTTAGGGGCAGGGGCTTCTGCCTTGGACGAGCCAGGGGCACCTCCTGGAAGAGGACAGACAGGTAAACCCTTGTGTCCCTGACTGAATTCTGGAGCAGTGTGAGGTCTCTAGAGGTGGTGTGGTCCAGGACAGGTATCCTGAAGTGGCTTCAGAAATCAGGGCCCATCTCCTGCTTATGGGAGAGGAAACTGAGGCCTAAGGTGAGAAGGAGAACTTGCTCAATGCCCACAGCAGATTGGTGAGATGTGGCCTGTTCTGGAAGAATGCTGTGGGTTTACAGAGAAGCCGAGGAGTGAGTTGGGAGTTAGACTGGAGTAGGGGCGGGCTTGGCATGGCAGGACTGGGACTCACGGCAAATTCAGGAGTGATGAGCTTAAGCTTTGGGATCCAACAGACCTGGGGTCAAATCCCAAGCCTGTACCTGCTTGCAAGCCATTGACCCTAGGTGAGTCACTTAAGGTCTCTGAACCTGAGATTCAGAGGGGACAGCTGGACTGTCTCCCTCCCAGGCTTGTTCTGAGAATTACATGACGTGATGCGTGTAGAGCGCCTGGCTCAGTGCTTGGCACAGGGGAAGAGCACGTCGAATGGCAGCTTGCACATGCAGCCTCTTCACCCGGCGTCCTCTCCTGCAGGCTTCCCGGCTCATCGTCACCTTTGACGAGCATGTCATCAGCAATAACTTCAAGTTTGGCGTCATTTATCAGAAGCTCGGGCAGGTGTGCTCACCTCCTCCTCCCTGCTGCCCCTCCCCACCCGGCCCCGTATCTGGAGCCTGACACCTTTTCCAGGGCAGCACACCGGCCAAGGGACTCGGGAGCCCAGGAGGCTGCCAGAGGTCCTCCCTCCAGCCCTCTCTGGGTCCTAGTAGGGACAGAGGGCAGGGGCTTCTCAGGAACTCCAGCTCAATGACCTTGGCCCCTCATTCCCAGACCTCCGAGGAAGAACTCTTCAGCACCAACGAGGAAAGTCCCGCCTTCGTGGAGTTCCTTGAATTTCTTGGCCAGAAGGTCAAACTGCAGGACTTTAAGGGGTGAGTATTAGGGTGGGCTGAGCAGAGTATAATCTGACTGTGCTCCTGGGCAGGGAGGGAGCCCCTGTCCTGGCCCCGTGGAGGCCTGGCCGGGGCTGGAGACTGAGCCGTGGCCTGGGGGGCCCGGGGGCAGGTTCCGAGGAGGCCTGGACGTGACCCACGGGCAGACGGGGACCGAATCTGTGTACTGCAACTTCCGCAACAAGGAGATCATGTTTCACGTGTCCACCAAGCTGCCCTACACAGAAGGGGACGCCCAGCAGGTAGCCTGGGCACCCCCACCTGCCTCCCATCTTCCACCTGTCCTCCCCCTCCACCTGTCCGTTCAGCCTCCATCACGCCAGGCTCAGCGCGGGCACTGGGACAGAGATGGAAATGATCAGCGCCCCCACTTGTGGGCTCTCATTGGGTCAGGGGAGACAGGCTGCTTCAATGCTGGGAAAGCCTTGGTTTCTACAGTCAGAATGGCACCCACCTCCTAGGTGAGCATAAATGCGTGAGTGCATAGAGGGACTAGAACAGTTCATAGTATGTTGCAAGAGTTTAGCAGATCTGAGCTGGTGCTTTATGGGGAGTGGAGAGCATCATGGGGTCATGTGGGGACATGTAGTCTTGGCAGAGGTGGGAGCTTTCAAGAGAAAGTGACTTTTAGACTGTGAAGGAGCTGGGAGAAGGCAGGGAAATGTTCCAGGTGGCGAGAACAGCTTCTGCAAAGGCCTGGACTCGAGGACATGCAAGGCATGTTCCAGGAACTGAACTCAGAAGTGTGTGCCCTTGTCCTGAGCCTCCTACAGGGCTATCTGCCTTCCCAATCAGGTCCCCAGCCCAAGGGAATAAAAGGGAAATGTGAGAAAAATGGAAATAGTTATTCCTTGTTTTTAGTGTCTTTTAACTTTTACTGAGGGTCTGTGTTCATTTTAGCAACAGGAATGTATACCAAGTAGAACTTGTTTATTCAATCGGGGGCCATGTTTGGGGCATTGATATAGGAGAAGGGCTGAGAGGTAGGGTCTAGGGACCGAGAGACCTGGGCTCGAGTCCCCAAGCTCATTATAGCTCATTATAGCACCTTCCAAGTCAGTGCTCTCAGCCTTGGTTTCATCGTCTGTCACAGCACTCCAAAAAACCTGCAGGAATTGTTCTTGTAATTTCAACAGATGTCCAGGCACAAGTGGGTTTTGATTGCGTGGATGAATTGAATAGTGGTGAGGTCTGGGACATTAGTGTACCCTCATCACCTGAAGAGTGTACGTTGTTCCAAACAGGCCATTTTTCAACTAAAATCGTTTTAAGACAAGTTTATTTTGCTACATCATTTTGGGGAAAGCAAATCCTTAGATGTGCCCTCTGACTACCCCAAACCCTCCTAAACCTCTGCGGGCACCCCTCTCCCCAGTGGGCCCCTTGTGGCCAGACCGTGAAGGCCCGTGGCCTTGTGCTCAGTTGCAGCGGAAGCGGCACATCGGGAACGACATCGTGGCTGTGGTCTTCCAGGATGAGAACACTCCTTTTGTGCCCGACATGATCGCATCCAACTTCCTGCATGCCTACGTAGTGGTGCAGGCTGAGGGCGGGGGCCCTGATGGCCCCCTCTACAAGGTGGGTGCTCTTGGAGCCTCCCAGGGCATCAGCAAGGACTCTGGCTGCAGCTCTGCCCTCCCTGGGATGCCCCTCTGAGCCTCACTTTTTCCAGCTGTAACGGGGGACCATGGAAGGCTTCAGTGGTGCACTGTTCACACCATGCCCTCTGTCTTCCCCAAAGCTCACCCCCTCAGAGAGGACCGTTTCCCTCCTCTGCCTCCTGGCCTGGTATCACTGTCCTCCACCTCCCATAGCCTCCTCTGCCTTCACCATCCCGATGATTCCTGTAGCCCTCACCCCTCTCCACCACTGAAATTCAGGGCAAAAGATAGAGGGCAGAAATCCCTGGAAGAAAGATTCATCCAGCCCACAATCACTGAGCCTCCCCGACCAAGGGGCAGGCCAGGGAGGCAAAGTAGAGGTTTCTGGCTAGGGTGGGGCAGAGCAGACCCCAGACTCCACAGGAACAGACAGCTGCCCTCCCTTCCAGGTCTCTGTCACTGCAAGAGATGATGTGCCCTTCTTCGGACCCCCCCTCCCGGACCCTGCCGTGTTCAGAAAGGTGAGGGGCAGCCCCTAGTCATGGGCAAAGCAGGACAAAATGGGTGGGGGCCTGGGGGGTGCACATACATTCTGCCTTATGAGGTCCCAAAGCTGCATTGTGTGCCAGGGCAGCTGGGCTCCCCTAACTGCAACTGGGGACTGGCTTTTCTGTTCATCTTGAAAACACTTTTTTTTTTTTTTCACAAGGTCACAGAATAAACTACACAATTGTTTTATACTTTCCATGTAGTAGACTGGCCTTTCCTCATTTCTGTTCTCTTTCTGACAGTTCCAATCTCTTCTTTCTTCTAAAATGTTTGGGGAGGGGCACACTTCAAGCTTGGGCTTCAGCTCTGTACACAGCTCAGCTACCCTAGACTGAAGCAGTAGGTTGAGACCCCAACTCAGACCCTAACATCTGTGGGGTTTGCTCTCCTGAGGTCATGGGCTGCCATGAAGGGCACTGGGGCCCCTTGAAGGTACCTGGGGAGCTGAACCCAGGGAGATGCCCTTTTGGGAGTGAAGAGGGTGACCCCAGGCCCCAGGAGAGCATGGTTCAGGAGCTGCAGCCTCTGCCTCATTGGGGTTCAGACTCTTGTTTATGTGTTCATCTGAACCTCCATTTCTTGTCTCCTCCACACTGGGGGTTTCCAGGGGCCTGAGTTCCAGGAATTTTTGCTGACAAAGCTGATCAATGCTGAATATGCCTGCTACAAGGCAGAGAAGTTTGCCAAACTGGAGGTGAGGATGGGCTGTAAGAGCTGGGTCACCCTCTTCTCACCTTCCAACCTAGAACTTCAGTCCTGTCCCTGGGAAGGGAAAAGCCATGTTCAGACCCTGGCCTTAGCGGGGACACCTGGGGCTGGATGGATTGATGGATGAGTAGGAGGTTGGGGAGAGGAAGCCGGAGGGATAGTGAGGAGTGCCCAGGAGATGCTGGGATGCGGGCAGGCTGATGGGGGACACCTTGGGTCTGGGTAGGGGGCGAACCTGGGGGGTGGGAACATGAAGCCAGACCTTGAAGAGGCTATGAGGGGCCCTTCATATGAGGGTCCCTGGGGGCTGCTTGAGCTGTGGAGTGGCCTGGGGGAAGGCGGTGCAGGGGCCCTCCCCACTCCCCACTCCCCACTCATTCAGAGAAGGTGTCCCGTGCCTCAGAAGGTGGCCGGGATTTGAACTGTGGGCCGAAGGGCTGATCCCTGGGGTCCTTCCTGACGGCCCGGGCCTGGCCCACAGGAGCGGACACGCGCCGCCCTCCTGGAGACACTCTATGAGGAACTGCACATCCACAGCCAGTCCATGATGGGCTTGGGCGGCGACGAGGACAAGATGGAGAATGGCAGTGGGGGCGGCGGCTTCTTTGAGTCTTTCAAGGTGAAGGGCCCCAGGTCTAACTGGCCGGGGAACAGGGATGCAGCTAGGGCGGAATCCCAGGCTGAGGCTGATAGACTGATGGACACGGTGTGGGGGTGGAGTCTGACAGAAGGGGCGTGGCTTAGGGGGTGGAATCCCGGACTGGGAGATTTACACAGCATGAGGCGTGGCTAGAGGCGGTTGGCATTGGAGGTGGAATCTGAGAGGGGGTGTGGCTAGAGCGAAGTCCCGGACTGGGGCTGATTGACATGGTGTGGAGGTATGGCTAGAGGCCGCTCGCATAGGGGTAGAGTCTGGGAGGGCACGTGGCTGGGGGTGGAGTCAGGGGCCAGAGCTAATGGACATGGCGTGGGGGTGTGGCTAGAGGAAGCCCTAGTCTGGGAGGAGGGCCGGGCTCGAGGTGGATTTGGGCTTTACAGTGGGCTTACACTTGCAGACATAGTCTGCCTTGAGTAGAGTTTGAGGGAGCAGCGTGTAAGGTGGGGCCCTGGCTTGAGGAGGAGTAACTGTTGGAGGTGGGGCCTAGGTGGAGAATTCACCTGGGAATTCTGCTGAAGGTTGGAGGATTCTGGGAGACAGCAAGGGCTGCTGATACAAAGGCTGCCAGGTCAGCAGGCAGAGAAGAGAGGAAGAGGCTCTGTCTTGACTGAGAGAAAGAAATAGAGTTCTCAGAAGGGGTGTGTGAACCATGATCATTGGAGAGGGACCTGGCCTGTGTGACCCACCCTGCCTGTCCCTGGTTTAGCTTACTTTAAGAGCAGGGACACTTCAGATCTCAGCTCTGCTACTTACCAACTTGGGCATTCCGTGAGCATCAGTTTCTTTATCTGTTGAGTAGGGTAATGGCAACTTACCTCATACAGTTATTGTTATCTTTAAAAGAGTTAGGTTAGTACAATGTAAGTTTAAAAGCAAAATGCAAAACCTTGCCTGTCTGCCTCAGCAATTATTGTCTGAAATGAGAAGTGTGGGGAGTGGAGTAGTTCCTGGACAGGGTCTGGACTCACCCAGGCTACAGGGCCCCAGATGGTAGCCTTTTTGCCACCGTCTCCACCCACCTGCCCATCTTCCAGGTGCCCGGCCAGCTGGTCACACCTCACCCTCAACCCAGGGCAGGTCACACAGCTGGAGATATGGGCTGGAATAAGGGAATTAGTCCAGCTGCCCAGGCCTGCCCAGGAACTGAGGGGAATAGATCATCTTTGAGAAAGAGGCTTGGAGACTGGAGACAGGACAGATGGGGTCAATATGGACCTGGGGCGTCTCCTTTGAGGAGGGCTCCGATGGTCCCACATCTGGTAGGTGCTGGACGGTGGACCTAGATTAGGTTAAATAATTTTTCAGAAGCAGCAGAGTCCAGAGTTGAGAGCATGGGTCCTGGCATGCTGGGCTCGCCCCTGCCTCAGTTCCATCATGTGTGAAATGGGCATGATTGCTAGTCCCCTTCTTGCAGGGGGATCCAGTGACAGAGTGACTGTGAAGCACTGGTCCCACAGCAAACATTTGGTATAGATTGGTCTGAAAAAAACAGGGAAGGAGGGTGTGAGGGAAGAAAAGAAAGAAGACAGGAGAGCTCTAAGAGGCCTTAACAGGAATGAAACTCGGGTGTCAAGAGGGCTGTCTGTGCACTCAGTATCTTCTGCAGTCCTTACGCAGCCACATGAGGACACTCAGCACAGAGCAGCCTGTGTGTCCCAGAGACTGAGAAAAGTGAAGTTGTGTCCCCCAGGCCACCCGGCAAGTTGGTGGCAGAGCCAAGACCTGAGCTACCCTTAGGCAGGCCCCATATTTACCTGCTTCTCATGTGACGCACAGGGAAATTGAGGCCTGGCCCCACCTCCCTCTGTTGCCCTGCTGTCCACGTGCCCAGGGGAAGGGATTTCCAGGGCTCACCCAGAGTGGCATTGCCAGGGAGGGACCAGGTGCCTGGGCTCCTGGGTTTCCCCAAGGGGACGGCCCTTAGGAATCCTGTGCCTCCTCCACCACCACCCCCTTCACAGAGGGTCATCCGGAGCCGCAGCCAGTCCATGGATGCCATGGGGCTGAGCAACAAGAAGCCCAA
This sequence comes from Chlorocebus sabaeus, assembly GCF_047675955.1. Taxonomy (NCBI): domain Eukaryota; kingdom Metazoa; phylum Chordata; class Mammalia; order Primates; family Cercopithecidae; genus Chlorocebus; species Chlorocebus sabaeus. The sequence continues at coordinate 115,449,830 of NC_132923.1, forward strand.
CACCGTGTCCACCAGCCACAGCGGGAGCTTCGCACCCAACAACCCCGACCTGGCCAAGGCAGCTGGAATAGTGAGTACCCTCCCTGTGCCCAGGCCCCTGTCCCTCCCTGGGGGGCCCTCAGCTCTCCTCTGCCTCCTGAGGCCTGGCCCCCCTCTCTCTGTTGCCCTGCTGCCCACGTGCCCATCCTAGGCTCTGGATTTGGTCTAGCCACTGCTTTCCTTGGGAGGGGGGTGAAGTGCCCAGGCCAGGACACTGCGGTGCTGACAGCTTGCAGCCTGCGGCCCCTTCCCAAGCTCCTTGACCCTCCCCTCCTCCTGGCCCCTCACACATTGAGGTGTGACTTTCCACAGGTCAGCCCTGGGGCAGCCTCTGTGTCTCATTCCTTATTGAGTATCTACTATCTGTTTGCTGGGGACTGGGCTGCTGTGTGGGCACCTACTGTCAAGCCTTGGGTTTCTGTGGGCACCTACTGTGTGTCAGGCTGTGGGCACCCACTCTGTGTCAAGCCCTGGGCTGCTGTGTGGACGTGCACCCTGTGAGCATCTACTGTGGGCCTGGCCCTGAGTACCTGTGAGCACCCACTGTGTGTCAGGTCCTGGGCTGCTGTGTGGGCATCGACTCTGTGAGCGTCTACTGTGTGCACAGCCATGGGCTGCTGTGTGAGAACCTACTCTGTGTCAGAAAATGGACTGCTGTATGAGCACATCGTGTGTGCTAAGCCCTAGATGTCAGTGAACACCTACTGTGTGTCAGGAAGTGAGCTGTTGTGTGGGTACTTTTTCTGTGAGCACCTCCTACCGTGTGTCCGCAGCAGCCAGGGCCTCTGTGGTGTGGCTGCCTATTGTGTGTCAGAAATCTGGCTTCTGTGTGAGCATCTCCAGAGGGATCACCTCCTGTGTCATCACTGACTGTTGTCCAGGTTCTGGGATTCTGCTGCTCACACTCGGGAGTGCTGGGCACATGGATGAATATGGCCTATGGCTGTGGGCCTCACTGCTGTCCACTGCCTAGTGGCCACCCCAGGACACTGCACCCACTGCTGTGCTCCTCACTCATCCATCCATCCATCTACCCACCCACCCATCCACCCATCCATCCATCCATCCATCCATCCACTCAGTCATCCACCCATCCATCCATCCATCTCCATCCATCCATCCATCCATCCATCCATCCATCCATCCATCCCATTCATTCACCCACCCATCTATCCATCCATCCACCCACCCACCCATCCACCCATCCATCCATCCATCCATCCATCCATCCACTCACTCATCCACTCATCCATCCATCTCCATCCATCCATCCATCCATCCATCCATCCATCCATCCACTCACTCATCCACCCATCCATCCATCCATCTATCCATCCATCCATCCATCCATCCATCCCATTCATTCACCCACCCATCTATCCATCCATCCACCCACCCACCCATCCACCCATCCATCCATCCATCCATCCATCCATCCATCCATCCACTCACTCATCCACTCATCCATCCATCTCCATCCATCCATCCATCCATCCATCCATCCATCCATCCATCCCATTCATTCACCCACCCATCTATCCATCCATCCACCCACCCACCCATCCATCCATCCATCCATCCATCCACTCACTCATCCACCCATCCATCCATCTCCATCCATCCATCCATCCATCCATCCATCCATCCATCCCATTCATTCACCCACCCATCTATCCATCCATCCACCCACCCACCCATCCACCCATCCATCCATCCATCCATCCATCCATCCACTCACTCATCCACCCATCCATCCATCCATCTCCATCCATCCATCCATCCATCCGCTCACTCATCCACCCATCCATCCATCTCCATCCATCTGCTCACTCATCCACCCATCCATCCATCTCCATCCATCCATCCATCCATCCATCCATCCATCCATCCATCCATCCCATTCATTCACCCACCCACCTATCCATCCATCCACCCACCCACCCATCTATCCATCCATCCATCCATCCATCCTTTATTGACTGTCTACTGCATGCGAAGCCCTGCGCTCAGTGCTGTGAGGCTATGTCACGTGGCAGGAGGGAATTCTCCCAACCTCTGCTGTCCAGCAGTCACCAAGCACACTGTCATGTGAGAAGCAGGCCCAACCTCTCCCCAACCCAGTTTTATCAACCCCTCCCTTCCTCTCCACCAGAGTGACCCAGCCTCCTATGGGTGGCCGAGAGGGGCCCCAGGGACAGGACCAGGCCAGCAGCACCCACCATGGCAGTAATTGGACCCATTTCTGTTTTGTTTTTGCACAATTCTCCCTCTCTCTGTGTTTTCTCCTTTCATTCCACTCTCTCTCCTTTTTTTTTTTGTTCCCTCCTCCCTTCCCTCTCCCCCTCCTGTGGCCTCTCTGCCCTTTGGCTCTCTGTTTCTCCTTCCTTCTTGCACCTGTCTTTTTTGCTCCCTCTCTTCCTTCCCTTTTCCGCTCTTCTCACCCTCGCCTTTTCCTTTCGGCCTTCCCCTGTCTTCCTTCTCCGTCTCTGACCCTCCCTGGGCCTGTCTCTGTGTCCTTGCGTCCCTGTCTCTCTGGATTTCCTTCTGTGCCTGTCTGGTGTGCCCTCGCTGGCTCACGCATGTCCCTGTCTCTGGGTAATTGTCTATCTGTCCATCTCTCTCCCTGTCTCCCCTGTCCTCTGCCTCTCCTTGTGCTTCTCGCCTTCCCTTCCCCTGGCCCTATCTCTCCCATTGCCTCCTGCGCCATTCTCTTCCTTTTTCTGTCTGTCTTCCTCCTTTCCCTGCCTCTCCTCCTCTCTTTGTCTCCCTCCCACCATCTCTCTCGCTCTCTGACTCTTTCTCTGTCTCTCTCTCTCTGCCCTCGCCCTCTGCTGCTTGCCAGTCATTGCTTATTCCTGGGAAAAGTGCGAGTAGATTCGGACGCCGGGGCAGTGCCATAGGCATAGGAACCGTGGAAGAGGTTGTCGTCCGCGGGGCCGCCGGCTCTGGAGGCTGCCTGCACGCGCTGTTCTCTGCTCACTCTCAGGACGGAGGCCATATTGGGGACGTTGCCCCTCTGCCCCCGGGACAGGCCCCAGGGCGTGCGGGATGGAGTGGCGGCAGCTCCGATGGCACTCAGCACCTGCTTTGGGGCCTGGTACCTGTGCCAGAGCCAGTGCCCCTCACCAGGGGCTTCTGGCCCTGCCTTGGCCCCTGGGACCCTGGCCCAGTCCCTGCCAGGATCCGGTACCCGAAGGCCCTATACCCAGCCGCACGTCCCCCAATATCGCCGGTCTGCATGGAGCGCCATCCCTCTCCTCTGCCCTGACTCCTCCTCCCCGCCACAAACTGGCCTGGGGTCCTACCCCTTCCTGCCTCCAGAGAAGCTGGGGGCAGGCTTCTGGGGCCTGGGGCATCCCAGCACAGTGTGTGGGAAGCTGGGGGGGGGTCTTCCAGCTACTGGGCCAGAACCTCCCCCACCCAATTTGGAGGTTCCGGGAAGGGGCCCCAGCTGGCACGGGGTGGGGCTTGGGTTGCTACACCACACTCTGACCACCGCCCTTAGGCTGCAGATCCCGCAGAGCCCTGCGGGGCGGGGAGCCGTAGCCATTGTGAGGACTCGGCCTCCTCCCACCCCAGCCCCCTCAGGACCCTGCCCTAATCCTGGGCCTGTATTGGTGGTCCTGCCGTGTGAGCTTGGGAGAGCCCCTTGCCCTCCTGGGGACTGTTTCCCTTTCTGTGAACTGGGAGGCCTATCTGGGGATGGATATCTTCTCTCGTTCTTTCTTGCTCACCAACTCTGCTTCAGGGCCTGGGGCAGCAAGGTCCCCAGAGGGGATGTTGGGGGGCACTGGGGCTCCCAGGGAAGGTGGCACTGAGTTGGGGCCTCTCCCCACAGTCACTGATTGTCCCTGGGAAGAGCCCCACGAGGAAGAAATCGGGCCCGTTCGGCTCCCGCCGCAGCAGCGCCATTGGCATCGAGAACATACAGGAGGTGCAGGAGAAGAGGTGGGTGAGGGGGGGACAGTGCCCTGTTGCCCTGCACCCCCATCCCTGATCCCCATTCGGTGGCAAAGCAGAGCAGGCAGAAGGGAGTGCCCGCCCCTCTGCCTCTCTGTCCCCACTAGTGACAGCTGTGTGGTCAAGTCTCTGCTGCGTGTCGGGCACCAGGGCCAGCACGTCACCTAACGTGCCACATGCAGATCAAGAAGCCGTAGGTCAGAGGGGTCAAGGGGCTTGCCCAGGTCACACAGCCAGTGATGGGCAGAGCTGGGATCTGAGCCCTGATCTGTCTAGGGCCAGCACCCATGCTCTTCCCACGGCCCCAGCGCATGTGGGAGGGCGTAGTGCTGATGTTTGGGGTGGCCACAGATGGGCCTGGGGGTGAGCGAGTGTGGGCAGTATGAGGGCAGTGAGCCCAGGCCAGCAGCAGGGCTGCCCCCGGAATTCCGAGGCTAGCTCCTGGGTGTGAGTACTGCCTCCGTGGTACTAACCATGTGTGACCTTGGGTGAGTCACTGAGCTCCTCTGAGCTTTACTGTCCCAACCTGGAAAAGGGACAAGAACACAACCCATGGCATGGGGCTGCTGTGGGGACCTGGGGCGCTGCATGTGAGGCCGGGGCCAGGCCCCCTGAGAGCTCCAGGAGGGGAGCGGCCATTGTCCTTGCTGCTGCCAGAGCTCCACGTGCTGTGAGTCCTGGGTTCAGGTCTTGGCACTGCCACGTCCTAGCTGTGCGTCCCTGGGCAGGTTCCTTATCCATAATGGGACAGCTGTACCTGCTCCTGTGGAAAGGACCTGGGAGGAGTCCCATCCCTGTCCCATACAGCCCCGTCAGTGCCAACCCCATCACTGGCCAGGCTCGCCAGGGAGCCCACAAGACTGCTCCAGGGCTGGCCCTGAGGATAGGGGTGTGGGTATGAGGCAGGAGGCACGGTGACCCCCCCTCACCGCCTGGGCCTCATGCTACCCCTGATGCTGGGCCCGGAGCTGAATCCCCCTGCTGCCCCCGTGTGCCCCGCAGGGAGAGCCCTCCGGCTGGTCAGAAGACCCCAGACAGCGGGCACGTCTCACAGGAGCCCAAGTCGGAGAACTCATCCACTCAGAGCTCCCCAGAGATGCCCACGACCAAGAACAGGTTGGGGCTCAGGGCACGTGGGGCTTGGGGGCTTGGGAGTGGTGAACCGTCCTTCCCCTCCCCTGCCTGGGCCCGGGACAGCCCAGGAGCCTTGACTCTGCCACAGCAGGGTGTCAGGGGGGCCTGGGCATTCTCTGGGGCCCTCCTTTGACATATACCCAGTGAATGCTTTGTGCACACCCAGCCCCGCGCCCGGCTCTGGGGCACAGAGGTGCCCTGCACATAGGTCCCCGCCTCACGGCCGCAGGTCTACCAGAACATGGCCTCATAAGCTGTTTCCGGATCATGGTGATAGGAGGAACCCGAAGCAGAGTTGGGGGGGATGAAGAAGGACTGGGTGCAGGGGTGCTTTAGATGGGTCCTCAGGGGAGACACCTCCATGGGGTGACATTTGAATTGGGAATTGAGCCAGCCCTGCTAGGACTGGCATGGCAGAGAGAAGAGCATTCTGGTGAGGAGCTCGGCCAGTGCAGAGGCCTGGGGCACACTCCAGGGACAGAAAGAAGGGTGGCTGGGAGTGGTGACGTATGCCTGGAGTCCACCTCCCTGGGAGGCTGAAGCAGGAGGATGGTTTTAGCCTAGGAGTTTGAGGCTGCAGTGAGCTATGATCATGCTTGTGAATAACTACTGCAACTGCACTCCAGCCTGGACATCATAGCAAGACTCCATCACTTTAAAAAAAAAAAAAAAAAAGAGTACCTGAGGGGCTGGGCCCGGACAGACATTGTGACACTGTGCTGGATGGTGGCAGGAAGGAGGTTGGAGACGGGGGCAGACACTGGCTTATAGCTTAGCAGGCTGTAAAAGAGCTTTGACCTTTTTTTTTCCTTTTCTTTCTTTTTTTTTTTTTTTTTTGAGACAGAGTCTCGCTCTGTCGCCAGGCTGGAGTGCCGTGGCACAATCTCAGCTCACTGCAAGCTCCGCCTCCTGGGTTCTTGCCATTCTCCTGCCTCAGCCTCCCGAGTAGCTGGGACTACGGGCACCCACCACCACGCCCAGCTAATTTTTGTATTTTTAATAGAGATGGGGTTTCACCGTGTTAGCCAGGATGGTCTCGATCTCCTGACCTTGTGATCCTCCTGCCTCGGCCTCCCAAAGTGCTGGGATTACAGGCATGAGCCACCGTGCCTGGCCTAAGAGCTTTGACTTTTATCCTAAGTGTGACAGGGAGCCTTGGGAGGATTTTAATCATGAGGGTGATGCTTCAAGAAGCTGACCGCGGTTGCTCTATGGAGAAGAGGCTGGAGTGGGGTGGGATGGAAGCAGAGAGGCCAGTGAGGAAGCTGTCCCTGCATTTGGTGTCTGTTGGCTGAGCTGCCTCTGTGTTGGGTTCTGTGGGGATCAAGAGGACTCAGCCCAGGCTAAAGAGCCAAGTAGGCGAACAGAGAGGCAGGAAAGGATGGCAGGGACAGGGGAGACGCGGTATGCAGGAGCCAGAGTGGGGAGGGTCATTCTCACCTTGGGAGGAGGAATTGGGGAAGGACTCCTGGAGCGGGAGCTCTCGGCTGATTTTTGAAAGGCACATTTGCTTTTTGGGATTTGAGAGGACTGAGACTCCAGGCAGGAGGCGCGGAGGCCCTGAGCATGAAAACTGTGGGGTTAAGAGAGTAGACTGTGGAGTTGCCTGGACCTCATCCACTGCCCTCCCACCTGTGCCGAGTGACCCTGGGCTGTGTGCCTGCCCCCTCTATGCCTGGCGTCTCCTCATCTGGAAGATGGGTATAATAATCATAGTGATAAGATAATTCGGGTAAAGGCACATAGAGCAGTGCCCGGCGCAGAGTGGACGTGCAGCCGATGATGTTAGTGTCACTAATCGCTGCTGTTTTTGAACATCAGGCCAAGGACATTGTGCTTTACCTGGGGAAATGGGGAACCAGGAGAGGGTTTTGAGCAGGGGAGGGACATAGTCAGATTTATGGATTAGGAAGGACTGCGGCGGTAGGAGGAGGCTGCAGGGGGAGTCTGGGGGGCTCAGAGGCTCAAGGATCTGTAAGGGGTCCCCAAAGGTGCTTGGCTGCTACAGGCTGGGCCTCCCGGGTTGGGGAGGGCAAGGGAGTGAGGGCCTGGCCCAGGAGGGGCTCGGGGTGGACACTGGCTAATGGGGCGCTGTCTGTGGCAGAGCGGAGACCGCTGCGCAGAGAGCAGAGGCGCTCAAGGACTTCTCCCGCTCCTCATCCAGTGCCAGCAGCTTTGCCAGCGTGGTGGAGGAGACGGAGGGCGTGGATGGAGAGGACACAGGCCTGGTGAGAGGCTCAGGGGGTCAGGGGCTCCACAGGAGCTGGGAAGGGGGCTCTTTGCTCCCTGAGTAGAACCACGAGCCTGGGCGTGGCTGAGATGTGATCAGGGGACCCGGCCCAAAGGAGCAGTACAGACGAACCCTCCCCTGCTCAGAAGCCTTCCATGGCTCCCCAGCACTGTCCACAGGAAGCTCAGTTTCTGGAGCTCTTGGAGATCTGGTCACTCCCTTCCTCTCTAGTCTCCTCTCTTACCACTTCAGACATTCTGGACTCCCTTGTGCCCCCCCAAGCCTCCCAGGCTCACTGCACCCCTGGCCCTTTGCACGTGTGCCATCTATTCTGTCTGGAACACTCTTCTGCCGCCTCCTCCTTTCTTTGCCAGGCTGGCTCTGACTCATCTTCTTGACTGAGTCTCACACACCTCCTTTTGAAAGCCTTCCCTGATTTCCTAGTCTCAGGGTAGCTTAGGAACCCCCTTTGCGTTCTCACAGTCCCTGGGCTTTGCCCGGAACACCCTTTGTCATTCTTCATGCTGCAAACCCTGTTACTTGCCAGGCACTGCCCCAGATACAACAGGTGCAGCTGGAAACGGTGCAGACCCAGGCCCTGCCCGCTGGGGCACAGAGTCTAGAATTACAATGGTCTCTTCACAGCCTGCCTTGCCTCCCAGATACCAGGCTCCTGAGGGCAGGGCCCATGCCTGATTTATGTCAGTGGCAAGCCCTGGAGAACATCAGTGAATGTTTCTTGAATGAATGAGTGGCAGTGGGTGGTGTGTGCCCGGGTCTTTGCCTGCCCTGACTCTGCCCTCCCGTGGTCTCCCTGGGGCAGACATGGCTAGGCCCGTCCTCCTTGCAGGGGGTCTGGGTGGGGGATTGTAGAGTGCAGTGAGGGAGAGGGGCTGGGAGGGAGCCCTAGCCAGTGCCAAGGGCATGGGCTAACCTCCCTCCCGCTCTCCACCCCCTCCCCAGGAGAGCGTGTCGTCCTCAGGAACACCTCACAAGCGGGACTCCTTCATCTATAGCACGTGGCTGGAGGACAGTGTCAGCACCACGAGTGGGGGCAGCTCCCCAGGTACCAGGACAGGGCAGCTTCCCCACGAAGCAGGGCTACCCTTGGGGTAGGAGGGGGACAGGGCTGGGCACCAGGTCCCATGTCCCCACACAGTCGGTGTGTGATGTGACTGCCCCTGCCTTGGAGGACAGCGGCCAGGTCATTGTCCAGCTTAGGGTGGCTGGGCAGATTGGAGGGCTGGTTTCTTCTGGAAGGGTCTCGGAGGATGATGGGGGATGGCAAGGAAGAAAGTTAAGGATGGGGTTGGAGCGCACTGGTGCCGACCGCCCACCTGTGCCCCCGTCTCCCTGGTGCCTCCCCGCGGCCAGTGAGGTGGCTCCCTCCTGCCCCCCTCCCCAGGCCCCTCTCGATCACCCCACCCAGACGCCGGCAAGTTGGGGGACCCTGCATGTCCCGAGATCAAGATCCAGCTGGAAGCATCTGAGCAGCACATGCCCCAGCTGGTACGTGCAGCCTCCTGGGGCTGGTGCTGAGGGAGCCGTACCCGGGAGGGGATGAGCTGGCGGGGAGGCTGGGAGCTGAGGCTGGACCAAGAGGTTCCCCCAGGCCAGGAGGGGTGGGGCTCGCCTGGCCTGGACATAGCCAGTGACTTTGCACACCTGTGTCTCCCGCCCCGTTGCCTCTCCCGTCTTGCCACCTGCCTCACCACCACTGTCTGTCTGCAGGGCTGTTAGCCGGGCCACCGCCTCTGAAGGTGAAACTGAGCAGGTTAGACCCAGCCCTTCAGCTTGTGTTTGGTGGGAGAGGGTGGGGGTGTGTGGGGGGCTGAGGTGATTCCTCCCTGTTGCTCTGTCACCTCTCTGGGATGGGAGCTATGTGTCTGGGTTTGAGTCCCTGGCACTCAGTTGCTGGGTGACTTGGGCAGGCCACAGCCCCTCCCTGCAACCTCTGCCCTTGCGTTGTTGGAGGATTTGATGGGAGTGTGAAAGGGACTTGGCAGTTGCTGGGTGGCGAGAAGTTTCAGGGGTTCCCAATGGGACAGAAAGACCCAGAGCCTAGAATTCCAAGGGTGGGCCCCTCTCCCAGGGTGGGGTTCCCTGAGGCAGGGACTTGGCAGAGTTGGGGTACACTGGTGCCAGTCACCCACCATGCCGTGTTTCATGGTGTCTCCATCCCCCATTGCCCTGCAGATGAGGCCACAGAAGCACAAGGGGAAGGTGCCGTGTCAAGCCCAGGCAGACGGGACCTCTGCCCTGAAGACCAACACCAGCCTGTGGGCTGCCCCCTGCCTCCCCACCCTCCCCATGGTCCACCCATCTGGGCTATCTCTGCAGGGCAGAGCCGTCCAGACCTGGGATCGGGGAAGCTGCTGGCATCGTCCCCACCCGCAGCCTGGGGGTCCGGGCTGGGGCAGGGATTGCTCAGTAAAAGCAGGACTGGGGGCCTGGCTTGGACCCACCCAGGGCCTCCATCACCCCTGAGCATCCCTCTGGACTCAGGGGGAACAAGGTGGGAGAGAGGGATTGAGACAGTTCCGTGCGGAGAGCTTACCCCCTGGAGGCAGCACGAGGTGGATGTGATGTGTCGGGGAGTGAACACTGGGATGGGAGCTGGATCCTGGATTCTGATTTGGGTTCTGCTGTGTGACTCTGGGCAAGTCACTCTCCCTCTCTGGGCGCTTCTGCTACAAATGGACAAGATTATTTCAGAGGTCACTGAAGACTGTGATTATATGCACCTGCCCTAGAAGATGGGATTTTCTTCCCAGGGACCTCCCGTCACCCTACCCTGCTTCTTGAGGTCCCTGGAACCCCAGGTGGGCTGAGGGGCAGGGAGCTGGCTGTGCCCAGTGTGCCTCCTGGACCCTCCAGTTCTGCCACAGGTCTGCCAATGCCCTGTCCACTGCCTACATGTGACAGACAAGTGACCCCCTCATGGGGGATGGGGACCTACCTGACTCCTCAGCCAGCACCCAGCTTAACCCCTGCCATCCCATGCTGGACCCTCCAGGCCAAGAGTCTCAGCTGGCCGAGAGTCCAGGCCTTGCCTCCCCCGACCGCCATGGAGGGGGCAGCCAGGCACAGTTGCTGGGAGCCCTTGTGTGTCTGGTCACACTTTTTAGGCGCCAAGCCAAAGGCCAGCCTCCCAGCCCCAACACCCATTTTGGAAGCCCCTGTGGCCGTGTGGATGTCGGTAACAGTTGTATAAAATAAATTCTATTTATCGCTATTGTACCCAGAGTTGGGCCTGGCTTTGTGTGAACCGTGGCCAGATTGACCCCAGACAGACGTCCAGGGATGCCAAGGTGGCAAGGAGCAAGCCTGTACCCATCAGAGTTGCTGGGCCTGGGGACACCTCCAAAGCCAAGCCACCAGCTCTGTGAGCACGGCCCGTGGTTTCCTCCCTGGGGTACTGTCCTTCCCTGCACCCTGGGCCCCTTCCCCACTGCAGGAAGAACATGACTGTGCTGTTAAGCAGACCTAGGTTTGAGTCCTGGCACCAACTGGGTGGGTGGCATTGAAAAACTTACTAGCTTCTGTGAGCCTCAGTGTTTCCTTTTGTAAAACAGGAGTGGTAGTGTTTCTCCCAAGGGTTTGTTGTGAGGATTCAGTGAGCTGGTGGGTATCAAACATACAGCACACAGTGTCTGGCACACATTAGGTGCTCAATTAATTACTTCCTGCTCCTGTTCTCATATTCAGTGAATCCCCTTATATGGCCACAAGGGGGCGCCAAGGGCTCACTTACGGGACCCGATGGGGGCCCAGGAGATGGGGATGAGTCCAAGATCCTTCTACCAGGAACTCACAGCTGGGACAGTAGGATGATGGGTGATGAGGGGCAGCTGGGGACAGGAGAGGTGTGTACCAGCAGGGCCTGGGGGGAGAGGTGTCAGGGAAAGTCCCTGGAGTTGCTCCCCGTTCCTGAGAAGGCCTAGGGAGAAGGGAACCTGCAGGAGGGGGCCTCGAGTAAAAGGCGGGGAGGCAGAGCACCCCTGGAACCGGGAAGGTGGCAACCAGCTCCAAATGGTGGGAAGGTGACAATGGAGGGGACAGGGAGATGGGCAGGGATGAGGCCAGAGGCAATGTGGCCTTGAACTCCAGACGGAGGGGCCAGGGCTGTGACAAGGGTAGGGGGAGCCCCGGGCAGGAGCGGTAGTTGCTGGTGGAGGCTGCACCAGCGGAGGCAGGAGGTGACCAACGAGGCTGTTGATGGGGTAAGAGGGTAGCCAGGAGGACGCTGAGAAGGACACCAGGCAGGCCTGAGCAGGGGGACCAAGTGCCTGATGGGCTGTGGGGCTAAGGGGAGAATCGGGAGGCTCCTGGGGGTACAGACTAGGACTTGGGTGAATGAGAGGACTCCTCCCTCTGGGGCAGGACCACAGAGGAGAGCAGGTCTGCGGGGTGGGTTTGGGGACATTTGGGAGCAGGCACCAAATTGGGCTCCGAAGGGATCAGCCGTGCCTTGGCCTCCCTGACAGCTTGGCAGTGCCCCCCAGCCCCCGCTGGCCCTGCCCCCTTCCCAGGCACCCCAGGGGGTTGTTCAGGGAGTGCCACACTTTTCCTGACAGGGCCCTTCTGTGACCCTCTGATGCCTCAGGCCACCCATGGGTGGTGACTCACACCCAAACCCCAGCCCCACCCAACTGGGTTTGGCTCTAGGCTGCTCTGGACCCAGTGAGTCCCCTGTGAATCGCCCACCCACCAGCCTCACCCCTGCTCCTTATCCCTCAGTTCCCCCTCTGTGGCAGTCCTCTGCCCTCTCTCCTCCGGCCCCACCTCTGCAGGGCCAGCCGCCACAGTTCAGCACCACGGTTAAGAGCTTCTTCAGAGTCAGCTCTGAGCTGCTTCGCCTCCTCACTCTATGACCACGGAGACATGATTTTGGCTCCCTGGGCCTCAGTTTCGTCATCTGTGCAGTGGGGGTGCTGACAGCCCTGCCCTCGCTGACACCCTGGCATGAGGATTAAATGAAGTGACATCTCATAACGTTCTCGGTGCAGCCCCAGCACATGGTGGGCTCAAAGAAGAGAGTGTGCGTACCGGGGGAGGGGATCAATGACGTCCGTCATTCAGAACACGTGGGGTCCGCTCGGTGCGTGGAGGATGCCCACCTGCTGGGCCCAGCACAGGTGCCTGGATGTGAGGCTTTGGGAATGGAAGGTGTCAGGTGCTTCCCTGGGCCTCAGCTTGCCGGGTTTGCCTGGGGTCATGATGCTCCCATAACAGAGCTGGCAGGGGAGGTGTCCGGCTTGTCTCCCTGTACTTAGCAATGCACCCCCACTCCACTCTATCCCGCAGCTGAGACGGAGCAGCAGGGGCTGCCGTGGCAGAGCAGATGGGCAGCTTGGTGGGCAGAACCTGCCTTTGCCCCGTCCTTGTCCAGCTGGTGCCAGGCCGTCTGCGGGAAGGAAGGCCTCTGGGCTGAGTTTCACCCCACCGCACCCCTCCAAGCTCTGAGGTGGGGTCAGGGGAGGCTGGCAACGGAGCGGGCCTCTGGGATCAAAGTGTCCAGTGCTGTTTCTCTTGTGCCTGCGCCAGCTCTGTGCTCACCCTGGGCTCTGAGGTGGGAGGGCGAGCCGGGACACTGTGACTAGAGGCTGGAATTAGGACTTGGGCGGGGGGTACCAGGCTCCGGGAAGCGCTGGACTCTGCTTAGAAATTACTCTCGTAGTGGAAACAGCAGCCGGGGGGTTCCTCCAGACGCAGGAGGGAAGAGGCCTCCCATGGACGGACTTGGGTGTCTGGAAGACTTGACCTCCCCCATCTCCCCTGCCTCACAGCAGCAGCCTCCTCGCTCTCAGAGTCTCAGTTTCCTTACTTGGAGAATGAGGACAAGGCCCCTACCTATTGCTCTGAAGAGGCTGTCTTGGCCTCTAAGTTACCGGGATGGCTGCTGGCACAGAATGCACGCCCAGTACAAGGGGGTCCTCCCCTGCCTACCCCCAGCTGGGGTGTCCCTGGACATCCATGGCCAACCCTGGGGCAACTCTGCCAAGGAGATGACCACAGACCCAGGCTGGCCACGCCAGGGGACTGGGAGCTGGACGTTCTCTGCTGCCCAGGCCACAGGGGGTACTCAGCCAGGGACCCTGGAATGTGGAGGTTCCTCCCTTCTTCCCTGCTCCCGCCCTGCCAAAGGGATGGAGCCTCCTGAAATAACCAGATCTGGTTAGCGAGGCTAATTTTAAAAGCCACTCTGGCTGCCCCATAGGCCCTTCTGGGAAGCCATGAATGTCCCTGTGTTTGTCCCTGGGAGGCAGGGCAAGAGGAGAGCCCCAGGGCTGAGGCCGGCCTCTGAATGGACTCCCACCCCTGCCTCCCAGGGCCGGCCAGTCTGGGGCCCAATGTTGGGGCTCAGGGGCCCCACCTCTCCTCCTGCCCAGTCCACTCAGGGAAATCCCAGTGGGCTTTCAGGACGCTCCACCCCCTTCACTGGTCTCCCAAAGCAGCTCTGGGCAGGGGCCCCGAAGCTCTCTGTCCATCTCCCTCTGGGCTGTCTCCCCCTCTGTCTCCAGTGCTCAGTCTCTGTGTCCCTTTATCTCTGTGTCTCTGCCTCTGTCTGTCTCTGACACTCGTGGTCTCTCTCTGCAGCTGTGGCTCTCTCCCCATCTCTCCTTGGACCCATCACGCAGGAGGTGGGACGCAGTGCTCCTAAGGGTCCATGCGCTGGGCTCTGTGCACCGGGTGGTGGGCGGCTGTGTCCACCTAGGAGCTGGGGTTTCAGGTGCGGCCCAGTGAGGGAGGGAACCAGTCCTGGGGACCAACAGGAGCTATAACTGGGTAGGCAGGAGCCAAGTCCAGACACGACCTGGGCCATCTGGCCAGGCCCACTTCCAGCAGGAGGAAAGAGCTCCAGGTCTAGGGTTGCCAGATTTAGCAAATAGAAACCCATGGTGCCCAGTTAAATTTGAATTTCAGATAAACAAGGAAGAATTTTTAGTTTAAGTATACCTTGTGCGATATTTGGGACATACTTATACTAAAAAATTATTATTTGTTTGTCTGAGATTCAAATTTAACTGAGTGTCCTGTATTTTATCTGGCAGCCCTCTCCAGGGAGGCTCTTGGAGTGAAGGGAGAGGTTTCTCAGGAAAAGCAGGTTGCATAGGCCAGTGTGATGGCAGTGTCACAACCATGCTCTGGAGAAATCCCGGTCTGATGAGGGAGGCACAGCTTCAGACCACAAGGAGTTGGCGTGGGGACAGTCCTCGGGAACGTGGTGGGGAGGCACATGACACACAAAATCTTCTTAGTGGAACCAGAGACATCAGAAGGAAGCGTCTGCGTGTGCACTAATGGCTGAGCCCAGCACCTTGCACACAGTAGGGGCTCCATAAATATTTGCTGAATGAATGAAGAATCTGGGGAATGGAGGGGGATGTGTGGCCAGCAGGGGGCTCTAGCACCCTACTGCCCAAGCTCTTAGGAACCAAGTGTGCACCACCCCCAACCTGGGGACTCCCTAGTGTGAGCTGCAAAGGGGACAGGAGGGGGCAGAGTGGGTGAAGAGAGGAGATCAGCTTTTCCCCTATTTTGGTCCCTCCCCAGACCCCAATTCTATGTGGGAATTCTGCCCTGGGCAAGGGTGCAGGTGGCGGTGGGGACTAGGACGGGTGATCTACCCTTGTGGCATTTGGGGGATGGCTGGGACGAAGGTGGCAGGGAACAGGCCAGAGAGGCTGTTTCTCAGGGGTCTCCCGTGTGCAGTGCCCTGTGCCCTAGCAGGGCGTTGGATGAGCCAGGGGTTCCCTGGAACCCGGGAAGTGAGGGGTCCTTGTTTCTGGGCAGGCGAGACTTGGGCCTTTATCTGTGGCCCATTAATCTCAGGAGTCTCCTTGAAGGCGGGGGGCAACTAGGGAGAGACCTGTGGCCCTTTCGTGCCTCCCCAGGGGCAGAATTACTTAAACAGCCTTTTTATTCGTTCATTCATTCATTCACTTGCTAACAGGCTCGCTTACTCACTCATTGCCATTCACTGAGATGACCCCCTAACTGCCCCCCGAACTGCGCCCCCTGCTCAGGATCTCAGCGGCTTGTCCAGTTCCAGCAGGAACACACCACTGGCTCCTGGCGTGACGCTGAGCAAGTCATTGACCCTTCAGAGCCTTGGTTTCCCAAGCCCTGCCATGTGGCTACACTAGCAGCTCCCTGGCAGGATTGCGAGAATGCGCGAGATGATGCCTGCCCCCGGGGAGCACTTCCAAAGGGAGCCACGGCTGCTGCTGGCACCATTATCTTTATTATTATTAATCATTTCAAGGCCCCCATGGGTTGGGCAGGGAGCAGCCGCCTGGCTCCATGTCCAGGTCACGCCGAGGTCGTTCTGGGAAGCGCCTGCTTCCTTCCTCCTGGGGAGTCAATCATCTCAGTCCCCAGCCCTCCTTTTCAAGGGGTGTCAACGTCTTGGCTTCTGGATGCGGCACGAAATCCTTTAGAGAAAAGTGAGAGGTGGGGATGGAGCCTCAAGCCTCGCCCCCTCTTCACCTGCAGTGCGAATTCCGGGCCTTGATTTCCCCAGTCACGCAGCCGGGGGCTGGGCTGGGCATCCTGCCAGACCCCAGAAGGGGCCTCTCCATGTGTCATCCTGTTAGAAATGGTTTAGCTTCGAGCCTGTAATCACATCTACCCGGGGAGGAACTAACACAGCGTTTCTTTCAATTGGGCTCTAATTGCGGCTTTTAGTGGAGTCACATGCACCCCATCCCCCAGCCGGTCTGAATTAGGGCGGCTGTCCCAGCCTGCCCTGCCAGGTCCAGGAATCCCCCAGGATTGCTGTGGCTCCCACTGAGCCAGCGGTGGATGAGTCCAGGGCTGCTGTTTCTCAGGAGCCTCCCATGTGCAGTGCCCTGTGCTGTGCGCTTCCGTCCAGGGAACTCGGTGTCATTTCACCTCCTGGGGATCAGGCACTTCTGGGACCTGCTCACTGCCAGGCCTCCATTCTATTCACCCAGAAGTGGGGAGCCAGGCCTAGAGAGTGGGGTGTTGGCGGGCAAGGCCAGAGGCAGTGCCCCTCCTTGGGGGCGTGGTGGGGGAGCCTGCGGTTTCCCTGTTTGTTCTGGAGATCCCAGCCGCTTCCCCAAGGAGACAGCTGGCGGTTCCCAGGCCACAGCCCCTCAGGCGGGGCCAGACCACGGCTGGCCAGCCTGGGAGTACTGCCCGCCAGCCACCCGGGCTCCGCCAGGCCTTGGCGCTGGGTGGTCTGGGCAGGGGCCAGGGGGGGCCTTGGTCCTGGCCACAGGGCAGGAACCATGACCAGAGCCAGGCACGGGGTTGCCCTGCCAGGGACCTAGAGGGGTCTTGAAGGCCAGGGCGGGGCCGGACCAGGGGCAGAGGCTGGCATGGGCAAACACTGCCTTGGGGGGGACCCAGGAGGGGAAGACTGCAGGCCCCAGTTCCATCTACGGGAGGACCTCAGAGAGACACTCACCCCCTTCAGGAATGCCCCAGTTGGAAGGTTTCAACCCAGCCATTGAGTTGGCCCAGACAGGAGTCCAGCTTAGGGGCTGGCAGAAGAGTCAGCGTTGGCAGACAGAAGACCTAGACCCCAGCCCTGCCTTCCTTCAGACCCCAGTTTCCCCATCTGTACAATGGGCAGGGGACCTCATGCTTGACATGGGCTCTTCCAGCTGACCAGGCTGTGGATGGGAGGTGGGCAGCCCAGGCTGGAAGGATCTCAGTCATTCCCAAATTCATTCTCAGGGACTTGTCTTTTTATTTATTATTTGTTTTTGAGACAGTGTCCCGCTCTGTCACCAAGACCGGTGCACAGTGGCATGATCGTAGCCCACTGCAGCCTTCAACTCCTGGGCACGCTCTTCCCATCTCATGTCAACACCCGGGACTGCAGGCACGCAACACCACACCCAGCTCATTTTTCATTTGTAACTTCTTGTAGAAATGGGGCCTCATTTTGTTGCTGAGGCTGGTCTCGAACTCCTGGGCTCAAGTGATCCTCCTGCTTCAGCCTCCCAAGCTGCTGGGATTACAGGCATGAACCACCGCATCTGGCCTGACCAACAGGATTTTGATTAGGATTACATTCACTTTATTTCTTTATTTTGGTTTTATTTGTGTTTTCTTTCTTTGTGTTTTCCTGAGGGGCTTCTCCTTGCCCCACCCCTGGGTCCTGCAAGCCCCCTGTGCCTTGGACAAAGCCCTCTCTGTTCCCAGCTGTCTGGGGTGAACGGCTCCTGCAGTGGCAAGAGCCCCTGTGGGTTTCAGAGCCTAGCAGACCCCGTTCAAATCCTGACCACTGGCTTTCTGTGACCTTGGGCAAGTCACTTGCTCTCTCCAGCCCGTAACTATAAATACCATCCTGACCCTCATCTTTCTATTTCCTCCCTCAAACTCCATACTTTTTTCCTCCTACCTACCCAGCGTCTCCACTCCAAGGTCCAATGGGCACCTCCAGCCCAATGTGATCCAAACCCAACTGTCTATTTTCTCCCCACACCTGGTTCCCCATATCCGTAAACAGCACCTCCATTAACCCAGGTGCCCAGCCCCGATTCCCCTGTTCCCTCCCCTCCCGACGTGCAGTCCACCAGGGAGCTCTGCTGGCCCTCCCTCCCAGCTTGTCTGGAACCAGCTCCTCCCCGCCACCACCACACTTAGCCTGGTCCAAGCCACCACCACCTCCAACCCAGACAGAGAAAGCTCCAGACTGTGCTCTGGCCTCAGCTCCTGGAGCTCCCTGGCCGCCTCTGCTCCACAGCCACTCAAGTGATCAAAGCACAAGCTGGTCACTTGTTTCCCCTGCTTCTAACCCTGCAGTGACTTCCCTGCTGTGACCAGAAGAAAATGCCAGTTCCTTTCTTGCCATACCCCTTCATGCAGCCTCTGTTCCACTCACGGATCCCCGTTTCTCTGGGCTCCAGCCACATCACCTTGTTTCTGTTCCTTATTTCCACCCCAGTTGTCTGCACTTGATCTGTTGCCTGCCTGGAGCAGTTGTTCCTCCAGGTCTTTGCAAGGCATTGTCCGTGCAAATGTCACTCCCTCAGACAGGCCTTCCCTCACCACCAGCTAGAGCAGTGCCCCAGTCACTCTCTGGCTCTTGGTTTTCCTATCTGTAAAATGGGGCCGGCACCGGTGTTGTTAAGAGGGTGGGAAGAGACTGCTGGGATTGGGGGCTGAAGTGCCAGAATCAGACAGGCGCTGGGTACCTGCGAGTCCCTTCTTCTCACTGGCCAGACCCAGGGTCAGAAGGCCGTGAGAACGCCTTGCTGGAGATGGAAGCTGGGCTCCTTTGCCCATTTTGCTGTGTGGCTGCAACTTGCTGTCTGACCCTTCCTGGGCCGCCTTCCTCCCTGGACCATAGAAGCCCATTCCAGGCTGAGTTTTGTCTAGGAACCTGTGGAAAGAGGCCTTTGCCCCAGGAGACTCTTCGACAGTGGAGGGCTCAGAGCACAAAGGGCCCATCTGGCACCTGTCACAACCTGAGAGGAGGCAGCAGCTCCCCAGGCCTTGGCCCAGGACACTGGGAGGCAAAGAGGAGCAATGATCACATCTCAAAGCCTCTAGACCCTGCCCCAGGCCCCTCCTCTCACCCTGACCCAGCACTCTGCCCCTTCACTGCCATTTTTCCCCAACCAGGTGACCTGAGTGGGCTGGAGGCCGATGACAGTCCCGCAGGCAGCGTGGTCAAGCCCGGGCTGACTTGGGGATCCGGAAACCCTGGAGCTGCCCTAGCATGGGTGGGTGGAGGCTGCTGGGCACTCCCCACAGGTCAAGGGCACAGCCATAAGTGCCCTGTTTACAGGCCAGGAGGACAGGATTCCCAGCCACTGAACCCCCACCTCCACCGCCACCCCCACCACCTGAAACCTTGCAGTGAGATTCCTGAGTCCTCCTCATTACTCCCCACCCATGGCCTCCGAGCCTTCCCCGCACCCTGCCTGCCCATACCACAGCACATGGGAGGCTGCGGCTTCAAGATCAAGGAGTCCACAGATGAGGGCACTGGACTCCAGCCAGCGGGTGGCAGTGACTAGCCAGGCCCCGACCCTAGGAGCAGAGAATGGGCACGTGGTGACTCACCCCTAGACGCTGGGCCTCCTCTCCGCCTGCAGTCACAGCACAGGAAACTCAGCTCTGGGAGGAGATGCGACGTGGGCGCAACTGGAAATGGGGAAAACCCGTCCTGAAGTACAGCCCTGCCTGACGCCAGGGTATGCAACGGGGTGATTAAAATCCTGTACTCTGGAGCCGCATTGCGTGGCTAGAGTCCTGGCTCCGGCCCTTGTTAGTGCTGTGACTTCCGATAAGTTTAATCATTTCTGCTTCTGTTTCTTCATCTGTAAAATGGGGGTAATCACAGTCCCTGCCCTCCAGGGGTGGTTGCGGGGAAGATGAGCTAATGTGTATTGTGAAGAACATAAGAACAGCGCCTGGGCAGCAGGGAACACCGTAGAAATGTCCACTCCTGTGCCCGCGGCTTTGTTCCCACCGCCTCAGTGATTCTAAGCCTCGGTTCCAGTGGCAGGAGGGAGAGGTGACACTGGAGGACCGGGTCCGGCCCGTCCCCTGCTTGGCTGGGGAGGCCACGTGTGCCCGCCCCATCTCAAGGTTCACAGACTGCTGAGAAGCCAGAAAAGGGCCTGGCGCTGTGATCAAGGCAGAGTCCCCGCAAGGCTCAGAGGAAGCCACACAGGCACTCGGGAGCCCAAATCCTCCTCTGAGAACTTAATCCCCACCCGCCTTCCCCTGAGATGGGCTCTGGTTGGATCCTGGTGGGAGGTCTTCGGTTCAGCCACAGGGTTAATTACAAACGCTGCTGTCTCATCACCCCCCGTGGTCGCTTCTGGGCTTCTGGGGGGCCCAGGGAGCCCACGGTTCTGTGGCTCGTGGGGCTGGGGTTGTTTTCCTTGGAGAGATTAGAGCCCCAGAGACAAGGAGAAGAACACGGGCTGGGAGCCAAGGAGTCCTGGGTTCAACTTGCAGCTGTGACCTACAAGCCACGGGCCCAGGAGCAGGTCACCATATCCTGCCGAACCTCGATTTTCCCATCTGTGAAATGGAGGGTGCTCACTTCAGAGGATGGGCAGATGTGGAACATGTAACCCCAAGGCGACAACTTCACTGCCAGGTCTCAGCACTCGGTAGGGTATGTGGCACACACTAGGCACCTTACTGCCTCCTGCTCTCCATCCCAGAGCATTTGATTTGCTCGTAATCCTTCTATTCACCTGCTGGGCTGGCTTCCTTCTTGATAAACAGGAGCTGGGATTCACAGGGCCAAATTTGGGGGTTGTCCCTCCCCTCTCCATTTCCACAGCTCCAGTTTCTGCTGCCTGGTCTATTATAGCAGTCTCTGGGTGGGTCTCCTGGCCTCCAGTTTCTCTGCTTGACGCACCCTTGAAACTGATGGCCAGGATGATATTTATTTATTTGAGGCAGAGTCTCTCTCTCTGTCACCCAGGCTGGAGTGCAGTGGCGTGATCTTGGCTCACTACTAGTTCTGCCTCCCAGATTCAAGCAATTCTCCTGCCTCAGCCTCCCATACCTGGCTAACTTCTGTATTTTTAATAGAGACGGTGTTTCACCATGGTGGCCAGGCTGGTCTTGAACTCCTGACCTCAGGTGATCCACCCGCCTCAGCCTCCCAAAGTGCTGGAATTACAGGCATGAGCCCAACCAGGATGATCTTTCAAAAACAATGCTGACTCCCTAGCTCCAGAGCCTTCCATGCCTCCCCAGGGTCTTCACGGTCAACCCCAGCTTCTCCAAATGGCATTTGAGGCCCTTCTGCCCGCCTCTCCCCACAGCATTTCCCTCTGAATTACCCTCAGTATCCTCCTCACTCCCTGTGTCCTCCTCCCTTTGTTAAGCCTCAGCTTACTCACTGCCCTCTGTGCCCTGTGCACCTGCCCCCACCGTGTTCCCTTCCTGTCCCCACAGCTCCTGGCTTCACCACACACTGGGGTGGTCTCTGTCATGAGATATGAACTTGAGGACAGCCTTGGACTTGTCCACTGTTTATTCCCTGGGCAAGACTGCGGCACGGGGCGTGGTACTCAATAAGGCAGGGGCCACAGCCTGGTCTCTACCATGACCAGATAGGTGACTTACATCTGAAGGCCCAGTGTCAGAATACAGGACACACTGGGGGCTGTGGCAGCCAGAAGAGCACAGTCCCCTGACAGGCTTGTCGCTCAGCTCCAACGGACGGTTGCCCTGCAGAAATGTGGGGTCCGCTGCTAGCTGGATCGCCTTTTTTTAAAAGCCAGAATCCCAGATCTTATAGAGAATTTCCCAATTTTATTTTATTTTATTTTTTTGAGACAGGGCTACACTCTGTCACCCAGCCTGGAGTACAGTGGCGTGATCTTGGCTCACTGCAACCTTCTCCTCCTAGTCTCAAGGTCTCCTCCCACCTCAGTCTCCTGAGTACAGGAACTACAGGCTTGCGCCACCGTGCCCAGCTCATTGTTTATTTTTGGGTAGAGACAGGGTCTCACTATGTTACCAGGCTGGTCTCCAACTCCTAGGCTCAAGCAATCCACCTGCCCGGGCCTCCCAAAGTGCTGGGATTATAGGTGTGAGCCACCGTGCCTGGCCCCCAATGTTTTAAAACATGGCACCCGTGCTCAGCAATGGCTGGGGAGTGTGTGAGTCGGAGGATGTCTCCAGCCTGAGCCAAGTTGACCATCCCAGCCTCCCACGCCTCTTCCTTCCTACAGAGCAGAGGTTTTCAACTGATGTGGGGGTGATTCTGCCCCCAGGATGAGAACCTGCTGTGTTGATGTTGGTGGCAGCGGTTGCCCAAGTGAAGTCGGCATTTCCTAGCCTTCCTCGCATCCGGGGAGGATCACAGGACCGGTTCTTGCCAATGCACTAAGGGTGGAAGTGATGTGTGTCACTTCCAGGGTGAAGTGGTAAAGAAGCAGGCGTGGTTCCCACCATCAAGGTGCTGGCCAGATAGGAAGGACATCCAGAACTTACAGGTGGTGGCAGAGCCACCCCTGGAAAGATCCTGGGTCCCAGCCACCTGAGCAGGGGTGCTGATATTGGAGGTAAGAATACATCCTCAGGTGTCAAGTAACTGAGTTTTCTGAATTTACCTTTAACAGAAGGCAGGGTTATCTCAGTGAATACAGGAGGGTGTGTCGGCTCATCTTTGTTCTTCCCCTGGGAGAAGGCAGCTGAGGGCAGCAGAAACCCCCGTGATGTGGGCCTTAGGGTCTAGGTCCATGCCCACAAGCCCTAGTTGTGAATGGAGCTGGGACCTATGCCTGAACCCCGGCTCCAATTAGGACTCAGGGCCCATAATAGTTAAAATATAAGGTGATGAGTGACCCAGGGCCCAGCCTGAGTGTGGGGAGACGCTGAAGCCATGGGTGCCTGAGCACCTCAGTGACTGCTTCTTGAAGGACACATCATCCCACAGCCGGGAGTGTGGGCAGGAAGAGCTCCTGGCTCCTAATTCGGTCCTAAGTCCTCACTACGTGCTAGGCATCACTAGACACAGGGCGTCAGAGAAGCTGAATCCCTTGCCCAAGTTTGTAGAACTGAGAAAGTGATGGAGCAGAGATGTGGACCCCCATCTCTCTGACTCACAGTCCGTGCTTTCTACCCCAGCAATGTATCCCAGAGTTCAACAGAAGTTGTTGGTTTGTGTCCTTTGAGCAGTTGATGTTCCAGCACCAGGCCTGGGGGCTTTCTGTCAGCCCTTCATGGGGAAAGTCAGAAGTGCCAGTGTTAATTTCCTCAGGGGCAGCCCTCGGCCAATGAGAGGTGAGAGTTGGAGAATAAATACCCCTGCTCCCTCGCCCCTTGAGTGAGATATCTCTGAAGTGTCACTCCTACACTGTCTCCCAGAGGTCCTTCGTGGGATTGAGACCTGGCCAGCCTCAGTGGCAACCTGTTTAAAAACACACCTTTCTCAACATCCTTCCCTTTCCTGTCTTGCTTCCTCATTCCCCGATTGGTGCTGCTTTCTGGGTTCTTCTTATAAACAAACTACTTGTGCTGATTCCTGTCGCAGGTTCTGTCTCCGTGGAAACCCAACGCAAGATAATAAAGTATGGTTTGTCAGACAACCCACAGGGAGAAAATCTTCACAATCTATACATCCAATAAAGGACAAATATACAGAATCTACAAGGAACTCAAACAAATTAGAAACAACAACAACAAAAAGGCCAGGCGTGGTGGCTCACACCTGTAAACCCAGCACTTTGGGAGGCCGGTGGGCAGATCAGGTCAGGAGATCAAGATCATCCTGGCTAATACAGTGAAATCTCATCTCTACTAAAAATACAAAAACTTAGCTGGGCGTGGTGGCGGGTGCCTATAGTCTCAGCTACTCAGGAGGCTGAGGCAGGAGAATGGCGTGAACCCGGGAGGCAGAGCTTGCAGTGAGCCGAGATCGTGTCACTGCACTCCAGCCTGGGCGACGGAGCAAGACTCCGTCTCAAAAAAAAAAAAAAAATTCCTGTCAAAAAGTGGGCTAAGAACATGAATAGACAATTCTTTTTTTTTTTTTTTTTTTTTTTTTTTTTTTTGAGACGGAGTCTGGCTCTGCCGCCCAGGCTGGAGTGCAGTGGCCAGATCTCAGCTCACTGCAAGCTCCGCCTCCCGGGTTCACGCCATTCTCCTGCCTCAGCCTTCCGAGTAGCTGGGACTACAGGCGCCCGCCACCTCGCCCGGCTAGTTTTTTGTATTTTTTAGTAGAGACGAGGTTTCACCGGGTTAGCCAGGATGGTCTCGATCTCCTGACCTTGTGATCCGCCCGTCTCTGCCTCCCAAAGTGCTGGGATTACAGGCTTGAGCCACCGCGCCCGGCCGACAATTCTTAAAAGAAGATATGCAAATGACTAACAGACATATGAAAAAATGCTCAACATCACTAATGATCAGGGAAATGCAAATTAAGGTGGTATCACAATGCAATACCACCTTACTCCTGCAAGAATGGTCGTAATCAAAAAATCAAAAAATAATAGATGTTGTCATGGATGCAGTGAAAAGGGAACACTTCTACACTGCTGTTGGGAATGTAAACTAGTACAACCACTATGGAAAACAGTGTGGAGATTCCCTAAAGAACTAAAAGTAGAACTACCATTTGATCCAGCAATCCTGCTATTGGGTATCTACCCAGAGGAAAAGAAGTCCTTCAACAGAAAAGATTCTTGCACATGCATGTTTATGGCGGCACAATTCCCAATTACAAAAATATGGAACCAGTCCAAATCTCCATCAATCAACAAGTGGATAAAGAAACTGTGGTGTATGTGTATATATGTATATGTATATGTGTATGTGTATGTGTGTATATATATATGAATATGATGGAATACTACTCATTCAGAAGGAATGAATTAATAGCATTTGCAGCAATGGGATTGGAGACTACTTTTGTGAGTGAAGTAATTCAGGAATGGAAAACCAAACATCATACGTTCTCACTCATAAGTGGGAGCTAAGCTGTGAGGATGCAAAGGCATAGGAATGATAGGATGGACTTTGAGGACTCTGGGGGAAAGGGTGGGAAGGGGATAAGGGATAAAAGGTTACAAATTGGATTCAGTGTATACTGCTTAGGTGATGGATACACCAAAATCTCACAACTCACCACTAAAGAACTTACTAATGTAACCAAACACCACCTGTTCCCCAAAAACCTATGGAAATAAAACCACAACAAAACAAAGTATGGTTTGCACACCCCCGAGACATGTAAATTAACTTCAGGTGGTACTGGGAACACTTAAAAATTGACTGCTTAAATGTGAATTCAAAGGAGTGTTTGGGAAATAATAGTATGGACATGGCAACAATTGTGAAGGTGGTGTGAAAATAACACCTGGAAAATGCTGCATCGTACAATTCAAGATGAGGCATCTCCCCTTGGTCCTGGCCAGAATGTATGCATATAGTTTATTTTCTTTTTCTATGTATTATTTTTTGAGACAGGGTCTCACTCTGTTGCCCAGGCTGGAGTGCAGTGGCATGATCTCGACTCATTGCGACCCCTGCCTCCCAGGCTCAAGTGATCCTCCCCCTCAGCCCCTAAGTAGCTGGGAATACAGGTGCCTGCCACCATGCCCCCATAATTATTGCATTTTTTATGAAGATGGGTTTTGCCTTGTTGCTCATGCTGGTCTCAAACTCTTGGGCTCAAGGGATCCTCCGGCCTCAGCCTCCCAAAGTATTTTGATTACAGGTGTGAGCCACCACTCCTGGCAGTTTCTTTTCTTTTCTTTTCTTCTCCTTTTTTTTGAGACGGAGTCTTGCTCTGTCGCCCAGGCTGGAGTGCAGTGGCCGGATCTCAGCACACTGCAAGCTCCACCTCCCGGGTTTACGCCATTCTCCTGCCTCAGCCTCCTGAGTAGCTGGGACTACAGGCGCCCGCCACCTCACCCGGCTAGTTTTTTTTTTGTTTGTTTGTATTTTTTTTTTTTTTTTTGAGACAGAGTCTCGCTGTATCGCCCAGGCTGGAGTGCAGTGGCCGGATCTCAGCTCACTGCAAGCTCCGCCTCCCGGGTTTTTACGCCATTCTCCTGCCTCAGCCTCCCGAGTAGCCGGGACTACAGGCGCCCGCCACCTCGCCCGGCTAGTTTTTTGTATTTTTTAGTAGAGACGGGGTTTCACCGTGTTAGCCAGGATGGTCTCGATCTCCTGACCTCGTGATCCGCCCGTCTCGTTCTCCCAAAGTGCTGGGATTACAGGCTTGAGCCACCGCGCCCGGCTGTTTGTTTGTATTTTTTAGTAGAGACGGGGTTTCACCGTGTTAGCCAGGATGGTCTCGATCTCCTGACCTCATGATCCGCCCGCCTCAACCTCCCAAAGTGCTGGGATTACAGGCTTGAGCCACCGCGCCCGGCCTATTTTCTTTTTAACTAGAGATAAGGTCTTGCTCCTTCACCCAGCCTGGAGTGCAGTGGTGTGATCATAGCTCACTGCAACCTCTAACTCCTGGGCTCTAGTGACCCTCCCGCCTCAGCCTCCCAAGTAGCTAGACTACAGGCATGTGTCACCCGGCTAATTTTTTAATTTTTTTGTAGAGACAGGGTCTTGCGATGTTGCTCAAGTTGGTCTTGAACTCCTGCCCTCAAGCAATCCTCCAACCTCAGCCTTTTAAAGTGCTGGGATTACAGGTATGCACCATTGTGCCTGGCCTATAGTTTCATCTTTTATCCCAGCATCAGCTTGGCTGTGCTTCCCTTTTTTGTCAGGACTGCTAGGAAGCTCAGAGACAAATCTGCTTAGTTTGCATTTTCAATCCTGAAGAAGTCCACTTCTGACATACGGTTTCTCATCTTCCTGAGTTTATATTTAACTAGTGTATGTCACGAGTTTATATTTAACTGGTGTATGGGCAATCACCTCGCTTCCCGAACCCTCAGGGTCCTCACGTATACATGTGGATGATGGGGGCCTATTTCCTAATCAGGATTAAATGCAATGAATCCACATAGAGCGTGAAGCACAGACCCGGCATGTTGTAAATGATCAGTGTTAATCGTCATGATTGTCATCCTTATTAAAGGAATTTTCATTTCTTTTTTTTTTTTTTTTTTTTTGAGACGGAGTCTCGCTCTGTCGCCCAGGCTGGAGTGCAGTGGCCGGATCTCAGCTCACTGCAAGCTCTGCCTCCCGGGTTTATGCCATTCTCCTGGCTCAGCCTCCCGAGTAGCTGGGACTACAGGTGCCCGCCACCTCGCCTAGCTAGTTTTTTGTATTTTTTTTAGTAGAGACGGGGTTTCACCGTGTTAGCCAGAATGGTCTTGATCTCCTGACCTCGTGATCCTCCCGTCTCGGCCTCCCAAAGTGCTGGGATTACAGGCTTGAGCCACCGCGCCCGGCAGGAATTTTCATTTCAATGAAGCAAGAGGAGCAAACTTGGACAAGTCTGTATCCCCACAAGGTCAGCTGCAGTCCTGAGTCTAGTACCGAGGTGTGAATATCAGAAATGGAAAGATCACAGTTGCTAAGCTAGGCTGACGCTCTGTGAGGGCAAGGAGCCCTCTGTCTGTTCAGCCTTCTGTCTGTCATGTTCACCACTAAATTCTTTTTTTTTTTTTTTTTTTTTTGAGATGAATTTCACTCTTCTCACCCAGGCTGGAGTGCAATGGCATGATCTCGGCTCACTGCAACCTCCACCTCCCGGGTTCAAGCAATTCTCCTGCCTCAGCCTCCAAAGTAGCTGGGATTACAGGCGTGTGCCACCGCGCCCTCCTAATTTTGTATTTTTAGTAGAGATGGGGTTTCTCCATGTTGCCCAGGCTGGTCTTGAACTCCCGACCTCAGATGATCCACCTGCCTCAGCCTCCCAAAGTGCTGGGATTACAGGTGTGAGCCACCGTGCCCGACCAACAATTCTTAAGACCTAATACCATGCCTAGCACGTAGTCAGTATTGATGAATGAATGAAATAGGCCAAGGTATGTAGTGCTGTTTGTGGGTGTCATGCAGCCGGGCTGCCACTGGGCCCCTGAAGTCCTCCTTGCTGTGGGTTTCTGGGCACACAAACACTCCTCTTTAATCTTTTTTTTTTGAGACAGAGTCTCACTCCATCACCCAGGCTGGAGTGCAGTGGCGCTGTCTTGGCTCACTACAACCTCTGCCTCTCCGGTTCAAGCGATTCTCCTGCCTCAGCCTCTGGAGTAGCTGGGACTACAGGCGCGCATGCCACCACGCTTAGCTAATTTCTGTATTTTTTTGTAGAGACAGGGTTTCACCACGTTGGCCAGGATGGTCTTGAACTGCTGACCTCAAATGTTCCTCCTGCCTCCGCCTCCCAAAGTGCTGGGATTACAGGTGTGAGCCACCGCGCCCGGCCGGCCTCCTCTTTAATCCTCACAGCAACCCAGAAGTGGGTTGTCTCCCATTTCACAGACAAGAAAACTGAGACACAAAGCAATGTGTCCAAAGTGGCATAGGTAGGGAGTGTGAAACCCCCAGGACAGCAGAAGGCCTTTCCACCCCTCTCCAACCCACCTGTACCCTGGGCCCTGAGGCCATTTCTTCCCAGAGAAATAAGCTTCTTTCAGTCTTTTTCTCACCGACCACAAAGACTCAACTCTGTCCTCAGAAATATTTGGAAAGTTTTATTTAAATGTTTTGTGTTCCCTTTTAACCACCACCAAAAAGAGAAATTTTTTTGCCATTCCAAACAGGAGAATCGCTTCAGAGAGGAGCTGGCATGCGTGTTCAGAGCCCAGAAGTGTGAGCCCTGCCAGGTGGCTCTTCCTGGCCTGGGCCACGCCGGGTAGGATGGCCACCCAGGCACCGGCTTCCTGGGACCCCGGTGGCCTTGGAGTGAGTGAGCGAGGCCTTGTCCTGAAGAGAAAGACCTCATCTCCCCTGAAGAAGGGCTGGCCCTGAGGACAGGGACATGAGCATGGTAGGGCCTGGGGGGTTCTAGAGGGAAGGAGATGAGAGTGGGAGGGTCAGATCCGGAATGTTCCATGGAGGCTTCAGGGCCTCTGGGTCTGGAGAAATTGTTTGCTAGAAAAATAAGAGGCTTTGAGAATTTCTGCAGTCTGTGCTCTCTGCTTGCCCAAGAGAAATCTACCCTGTTGGCCAAAGGGCAGCGGGGAGGGAGCAAAGGCTGGAGGCCAGAAGTGGGTTTGGCCCTCGGGGAAGATTCCAGAGGGGAGCGAGGTGGGCGGCAGACTTTGGTTTCCCAGGTCCCCTTTCTCGCAGTTGCAGAGGCTGAGGAGGCCCCCACCTCCCTGCCCCTTGCGGGTGGGCTGCCAGGCGGTGGGCAGCACTGGGGAGTGGGAAGTTGGCATGTCATGGGCTCGTGGGTGCCCGGGCCCTGGGCCCTCAGAACAGGATGCTCAGGGGGAAGAGGGCCAGTGGGAGCAGCAGGGGGCCTGCAGCAAGGCTGCCTGCCGAGCTGGCAGGGGCACAGTGGTCGAGGTTGGCCCCGATGCAGGCTGCGTACGCCATCACGTGGGGGATGTAGTTCTGCTCATGGACGCCGTGCAGCAGGTGTGCCATGGGGCCCTTGGAGAAGACGGCCACATCCTCCCCGCCATGGGTCTCGTGGCGCAGGGGCACAGCAGACTGCGCTTGGTAGTTGTTGTGAGCTGTGGGCCAGGAGAAACGCCTGCTGAGAGCCTGCCAGGGGCCTGGCGCTGCGCACGCAGCTTTTCCATCCCCCTTCCAGGCTGGCTTGAATGCTCCCATTTCATAGAAGAAGAAAAGGAGGCTCAGTGTGGGAAAGTCATTTTGCCTAAGGCCACAGGATTTGAATCTGAGCCTGTTCTGACATAGGAGTCTGCATTCTCAACCCCCAACAGAGAAAGTTAACCTCATTGGGGCTGCTTGGATCAGCAGGGAGAGTTGAGAGGGAGACTCTTACCATTGCTGCATCTTTAGACCCCCTGGAACCACTGGGAGTATCAAGAACAAATGAAAGATATGGGATGGGATGAACTAAATGCAAAGTCTTGTATACTGGAATATTAAAGAGCCAAGAAAAATGAGTATAAAATATTGAGCACCTATTTCTGCCAGGCACTATGCTAAGCTCATCAGACCCATTTGGTCCTTCAGACAACCTTCGAAGGTAAAAGAACCCTTTTAGAGAGGAAACGGAAGCAGAGAAAGGTGAAGTCACATGCCCAAAGTCTCAGAGCTGCTAGATTGTAGAAGGCAATTCAAACTGAGGTTGTTCTGACAAGTCCCAGTCATTCTGAGACCCCTGATCTTGACCACAAGCTGACACCCTATTCCCAAGCCCCACCCCGAGGGGTGCCCTGTCCCCTCCCAGCCCTGGGTCCTGGAGGGTCTCACCATAGTCCACCATGGAGACATTCTCTCGTTCACCGCCCACCACCTTGTAGCCAGGCCCATTGCCGTACAGGATGGCAGTGAAGGGCTTCTTGTCTGTGTCACTCAGCATGGGGGCCAGACCTGCACAGGGAGGGGGTGTTCAGGGGTCATGTTGGGGTACCAGTACAGTCCCCAGCCCCCAGATTGGGCTTCTTGGTGGCTTGGTAACCCCTGGGATCTTCTCTGAAGGGCCCCACAATGCCTCCATGAAGCTACCTTATTACTTCCAACCATTCCCCAGTTCCCATTGTACTCATGTCCCTCCCATTCATCTGTCCATCCATCATCCATCTATCATCCATCCATCCATCATCCATCCATCCATCCATCAACCCATCCATCCATCCATCCATCATCCAGCCATCCATCCACCCACCCATCCATCCATCCATCATCCATCCATCCATCCATCATCCATCCATCCATCCATCATCCATCCATCCATCCATCCTCCAGCCAGCCAGCCATCCTCTCCCCCATTCATCTATCCGCGTTCTCGCCCAGCCATGTTCAATGTGCCCATAGATCCACCCACCTGCCTGTCCACCCAACCACCACTCAACTCACTCCCTCGCCTCACCCTGTATTTTCTCACCATCCCAGTCACTCTCCCTCCCCACCCAGTTGTCATTGAGTTCCTACCATGCTCTGGGCTTGCTGGCTCTCCCACCCACTCCTGCTCCCAAGTGGGTAGACAGGAGACCCCAGGAGTGTCCACCCCAAAGAAGGCCCACCTACCAAAGATAGAGTTGCCACGGGGGGTGTATCCACCAAAGGTGAAGACGTGGGAATGGTCCGCGGTGACCACGGTCAGAGTGTCTTCCAAGGAGGTCATGCTGCCTGCCTGCCCGATAGCCCGGTCCATCTCTACCGCCTCGTGCAGGGCCTGCTTGGCTTTGCCTTCATGGTGCCCGTGGTCGATCCTGCCTCCTTGGGACACCAAGGCAAAGGCCTCGGGTAAGAGAGGAGGGGAGGAAGATCTGTTCCCCAGCCCTATGACACTGCTGCTGGATTAACCTTTGTTAGCTAGAGAAGGACAGGAACCTTCGCTGGACACCACTCTGTGCTAGCACCACCACCTAGGCATTTCACGCAGCCATTCAACCTGACAGAGGCTAGAGAGGGACAGCCCCGGGGCCAAAGGCACACGCATGGGGGCTGCAAAGCCCAGATGTGTAATCAGATCCACCAGGCCGGGAAGCTATGCTCCTCCCACCGCCCCTCCCAGCACTGTCTCTAGCTGCTTGAAGGAGGCACTGAAGCCTTTGGGAGGTAGTGAAGGGGGCATGCTGGAATCCCTACAACAGGCCAGGCATGACACACCCATGTTTCTTTTCCCCTGAACAGCAGTGCTGGGAGAGAGGAATATGATCAGTCCTGTTTACAGATGGAGCAACTGAGGCCTAGCGTGGGGAGGCCCACGGTGGGATTTGCCGGGATGTGAATTCAGGTGTGACTCGTCCTAACCCCGTTTTTCATCTCTACCTCAAATCATCCCCTCTAAAAAGAAAGCACGGAGCTCCCAGAGGTGGCGAAAGTCCCCAGTGCCTGGGCAGTGCCTGTGGCAGGTTCCACAAAGCCCTGCCGAAACCTGAACCCCGGCTGCCTCCGCCCCCACCTCCCACTCCCCCGGGTGAGTGCAGGGGCCTGGCTAGAGGCTTGGCCCAGCAGCCGAGGGCTCTGTGACCTTAAAGGAACACCTCCCTCCCTAACAGGAGGGCGCTGCCTGGTGGATGCTCCCAGCTTGGAGGGTCCTGGGCGCCAGGCAGCCCTCTGTTCCCACCAGCCTGAGCCTCACGGCGGGCTGGCCGGCTGGCAGGGCGGGTCCTCCCTTTGTTGTGGCTCTGGGAGCAGCTGGCCTGGCTGGCCCATTCTGGCCTTGCTCACAAAGGGAACCGCTCCCGGGGGAGCCCGTGCTCGCCACCGCTGGTTTCTGGCTGGCTCCTCGGCGTCAGAGGCCTGTTCGGGGCCAGGCCGAGACCACTGTGCTTGAGTGGGAACCCCGGGGTTTGGCAAGAAAGCAGTCAAGCTGGGCTGGCAGACACTCGCCTCTGGAAGGCGGAGGGGCTGAGCGTGTGTGTATGCGTGGGGAGCATATGTGCAAACATATTCGTGTGTGCATGTGCGTGTGTGTATACATACCGATGTCAGCAGGGCAACATGAGAAACCGCGGTGGGCAAGGGCTGTTAGCACTGGAAGGTTTCTAGAATCTTTATCACTTCCTCACACTTCCTATTGTTCCCGCCTTAACTATTGTGTAGCCATAAGGCTAATAATAGAAACACAGGGTTTATTCTTTACTGGGTCCCGTTCCAAGTACTTTATGTCTCTGAACACAATGGAGGTGAATCACTCTCCAGGAGACAGATGCTATTTTTGGCTTCACTTAACAGAAGCTCACAGGTAGAGGTCACACCGCCAGCAGATGGCAGCGCCAGGCCAAGAATTCACGTCTGTCCGTAAGGCCCCTGGACGGCGCTCGAGGAGCCTGGGAATGTCAGCGTGGGAAAGCCGGAGCCTGTGGATTTGCCTTTTGGGGCAGTGAGGTTGAGGGGCTGCTTGCCCCTCCAGGGCCAGGTCTCCAAGAAAGACTACCAAAGGGGAGAAATCTGCCTCCTCTCCCAGGAAGCCTTCCTGGACTGGTGAACCTGACTTGCATCTCTATGCCCAAAGGAGAGCAGCTTGCTGGGCTGGGAGCATCCACAGAGCCACCCGTCTCTTTCCACAACCCATTTTCCTAAAGGGACTTCTCCCTTCACCCCCAAACCCAGTAGTTCCCTTTAAGAGCTGGACTTCTCCATCCCCTGACACCAGGGCCGTGTTTCCAGCAGCCCCCTCTCAGCAGACCCGGGGCTCCTACCTTCCACCAGCAAGAAGAAGCCTTTGGGGTTCTTCCGCAGGATCTGGATGGCCACCACCACCATCTCGGAGAGTGACGGGTCCGTCACATTGTTCCTGTTCAGCTCGTACTCCATGTCCCCCGGCTCAAAGAGACCTGAGGACACCAGGAGGACGCGGATGCTGAGAGGCTGTGACCCTGCTAGGAGGACCCCAAGGAACTTGGGGTATCTCAGGGGACGCAGGCTCCCCACAGCCAACTTGGGGGTAGAGTATGGTGGCTGGGAGGATCCTTATCTGGGTGATTTTTGTGGGCCCAGAATGGGGCCCCCAATTCCTTTTTTTTTTTTTCTTTTTTTTTTGGAGACAGAGTCTCACTCTGTTGTCCAGGCTGGAGTGCAGTGGTGCGATCTCGGCTCAGGCTCACTGCAACCTCTGCCTCCTGGGTTCCAGCGATTCCCCTGCCTCAGCCTCCCGAGTAGCTGGGATTACAGACATGCATCACCTCACCGGCTCATTTTTTTTTGTATTTTAAGTAGAGACAGGGTTTTACCATGTTGGCCAGGCTGGTCTCAAACCTGACCTCAGGTCATCCACCCTCCTCGGCCTCCCAAAGTGTTGGGATTACAGGAGTGAGCCTCCGTGCCCAGCCCCAATTCTTTTCATCTTCACTCCCACCACTATGGCGTGGCGGGATCGCCATGCGCTTTTACAGAGGAGGAGCACTGAGGCCCAGAGGTGTTCCATAACTTGCTATTGTCAGCTGCAAAGTGGCAGATCTGGGGTTCAAATCCATCAGTCAGTCTGCCTCCAGCCTGCAGGGCTCAGCACACAGGACTGTGGCCCCAAGGCAGTGGGCCACAGCCTGGACTCGATGGGGCTGCTAGGGTGTGTGTGCATTCACATGTTGGGTTTGAAGGGCATGGTGGCCTGTGCAGCAAAACAGCAGAAGGTTTGGAATCATTGTCCCCCCCCCCGCTCATTGGGCTCCGTTTTCTCACTTGTGACATAAGGAGAATGATCTGTTTCTTGCCCATGGCACAAAACTCCATGTGTCCTATGCTGGTGCTTCTGATTCTGGTGTCCTTCCAGAACATCCTGTCCTCTGTGAACGGGTACACAGCCAAACAATAGCTCCAGTGCATACAGCGTTTACTTTGTGCCACGTGCTGTGAGCGCTTTGGAGCAGGCAAAAGCGTCTCCAAGATGGCGCCCAATAACGCCTGCCCCCCGGAATTCACGCGCTTGTGTGGTCTCCTCCCACACTAGCCTTTGTATGCAACTGAAACGACATTTCAGTGAAATGAAATGACATTTGTGTGATCTCCAAGGCTGGGGCATAAAATGCTGTAGCTTCTGTGTACATACTCTTGGATCTCTGTGGGAAGCCAGCCACCACGTGATGAGGACACTCAAGCTGCTCTACAGAGAGCAATGTGCCAAGGAACTGAGGCCTCCTGCTAACAGCCAAGACCAACTCGCCAGCCATGGGAGTGAACCGTCCGGGAAGGGACAGCCCCAGTCAAGCCTTCAGATGACCGCAACCTCCTGGGAGACCCAGCTAAGCTGTCCCCAGATTCCTGACCCAAAGAAATTGAGTGAGGCAATAAATGTCTACTCTTGTTTTAAACTGTTAAGTTTTGTTTTGTGACAGGATCTCACTCTGTTGCCCAAACTGAAGTGCAGTAGCATGATCATAGCTCACTGCAGGCTCGAACTCTTGGGCTCAAGCAAGCCTCCCCCCTCAGCTTCCTGAACCACCACACCTGGTTTCTTCTTTTCTCTCTCTTTCTCTTTCCTTCCCTCTCTCTCTCTTTCTTTCTTTCTCTCTTTCTTTCCTTTCTTTCTCTCTTTTTCTTTTTCTTTTTCCTTCCTTCCTTCCTTCCTCTTTCTTTCTTTCCTCTTTCTCTCTCTCTCTCTTTCTTTCTTTTAGATAGGGTCTTGCTCTGTCACCCAGGCTGGGGTGCAGTAGTGCAGTGGCATAATCACAACTCACTGCAGCCTCAACCTCCTGGGCTCAGGTGGATCCTCCTACCTCAGCCTCCTGAGTAGCTGGGACTAAAGGTGTGCGCCACCACACCTGGCCAGTTTTTAAAAAATTTTTTGTAGAGTGGAGGTCTCGCTATGTTGCCCAGGCTGGTCTCAAACTCCTGGGCTCAAGTGATCAACCTGCCTTGGCCTCCCAAAGTGCTAGGATTATAGGTGTGAGCCATTGCACCTGGCCTAAGTTTTTGTTTGTTTTTTGTTTTGAGACGGAGTCTCGCTCTGTTGCCAAGGCTGGAGTGCAGTGGTGCCATCTCGGCTCACTGCAAGCTCTGCATCCCAGGTTCACATCATTCTCTTGCCTCAGCCTCCTTAGTAGCTGGGACTACAGGCACCTGCCACTACACCAGGCTAATTTTTTGTATTTTTAGGAGAGACGGGGTTTCACCGTGTTAGCTAGGATGGTCTTGATCTCCTGACCTCGTGGATCTGCCCACCTCAGCCTCCCAAAGTGCTGGGATTACAGGCATGAGCCACCGTGCCCGGCCTGCACCTGGTCTAAGTTTTGAGATAATTTGTTACACAGCAACAGATAACTTATACAACACAAGTTCATGTCATGCTCATGACAACCCAGGGGTTGTCTCCAGCCCCATCACTATCTCCATTTTATGGGAGAGTCACTATCCCTACTTTATAGAAGAGGAAACTGAGGCAGAGAGAGGAGAAATCACTTGCCCAAAGTCACACAGTTTAGAGGTGGTAGAGCTGGATTTGAACCCGGCACTCTGGCTCTAAGATCCATGAGCAAAACCAGCATGATACACGGGTGCATGCACAGCCCGTGTGGTACTGGGTATGTGCCGTGTGAGCCAGGCAAGCAAGAGGCTGTGTGTATGTGTCTGGAGGACCCACCAGGTGCACAGCTCTGAGCCCATAACCTCTAATGACACCCAGGACGTGGAGCTGTGTTCCTTGGGAAATGTCTGCAGGAGATTTTGCAACCACTTGCTTGGCACTACAGGCAGCTGGAAAAGAAGACCCAGATAGCTGCGTGGTGGTGCTCAGGGCCTCATCCCACCAGACCTGAAGCTGCCCCTGTGCCCTCACCACCTGCTCCCCACTGCCTGGGGAGGAGGGCAATCATCAGGATGGGCAGAGATAACTTGGCTGGCTTCTGCCCTGTCCATGCACACAGTAGAGCTGACTCCAGGTCCTAGGCTCCATAGCCCAGGAGCCGTTAAGTCCCAGTTCCCAGCCAGGGATCAAACTTGCCTGGGCCGTACCCGTCGGCTGTGCCACATGCCGTGTGCCACTCCCCTCTTTGAGCTTCAGTTTCTTCTTGTGCCCAATGGGGCTAATCCCCCTGCACAGCCAGCAGATTTCAGGCCTAATTCCAGGAATCAGAACCCCCTTCCTTGCTTCTCCCAGGTCCTGGAGCCCAAGGGTAGAGGCCCCTAAGTGAGTGTCAGGCTGGGGCCTTGTCCCCAGGTGCTGGCCACACACAGCCTTGGCCACCAGGCTCCAAGCCATGCATCCTCCACTCCACTCCCTCCACTTACCCAATAGGTAGTCCACATTGTGGGGGTCAAGGGTCAGGAGTTCCGTGCGGTTCCAGATGAAGTGGGAGTGCTAGGAGGAAGGGCTGTGTCAGCACATGCCGGGAGCTAGGGAGAGTCGGAAGGACTGACCCCAGCAGCTATCGGAGTCTGAGGCCATTACTTATTTCCTTCCTTCACTTCAAAATCCCTCCCTGAGGACCCTCCATCCCTGACCTCAAGAAATGATGAATCAATAGCACATTATAATGTATAATGCAAGGGGATGAGAATTCTGATAGAGCCCAGGGAGGTCGTGAGCCCAGACACAGGACCAGGGAGGGCTTCCTGGTAGAGGTGATGTTCTAATGGGGCCCTGGAGGACAAGTGGGAATTTAACAGCCTGGGGTCAGGAAGGCTATCCCAGGAGGGAGGGATCACGGGGCAAAGAAGAGCCAGGCACAGGTCTCTAGAGGCCTTGAGGGCTGACAGGCCTGGGCTGTGTTTTCTGGAGGCCGTGGAGTGCCAGGGAGGAAGCAAAGCCCTAGTTCTGCTTTGGAGGCCCCATCTAGGACGGGAGATAAAGGTGGGGCTGTTTCCCCAGGGAATAAAGTCCATGGAAAGAAGCCAGCCAGGCCAGGCCTGGAGAGGGCACCATGTTGGCCTGGACCAAGGGTCCCAGCACTGCCAAGGATCTGCTGTGTGCCCTTAGGAGACCCCCTGCCTTCTCTTGGCAATGACCATGGGATCAGTGGCTTTTCAAGCCTCAGGGGCTGTTGTGGGGAGCAGGGCGGAGAGGCTCAGAAAGTGGGGCTTTGCCACCCCCAGCCCCTGCTTCCTGGAGGTGACTCTCCTGTGCTCTCTGCCTCCAAGGTTGTTCCTGTTACTCCCTCTTTACAGATAAGGGCAGTGAGGCACACAGACCATGTAGCCACCGAATGGTAAAGGTGAAACTGACTCTGGAACCCACTCTTAAGGCATGATTTTCTAGGGATGTGGGGCCTACATGGGACCTGACTGATACCCAATGTGGCCAGGCTTGGGGCCATGGTATAGACGCTCTCTCCCCATCTTAGAGGCTTAGACTGAGCTCCAGGGTAAGCTGAGCAAGGAGGTTGAAACTCTGGCCCCATGTGCCACGTAGAGAAACTGAGGCTGGTGTCTCTCTGGCTTGAGCTGGGAGGGGGCTCTGGCCCAGCCTGAGCTGACTCAGAAGGGATGGAAAGGGTTCAAAGCCGCTCAGTCCCACACCCCCACTGACCCCACAGGGCCCTTCCCTAGTTCCTACCCCCACCTTTTTCTTGGCTCAGCCTCATTCCACGAAGCCTCCCCAGGGGCCAGTCCTGGAACTCGCAGAAACCCAACTCCAGAGTGACATCAAAGTGGCTGCCAGGCTACTCCCCACTGTCTTCAGCCCTGACCACAGTCATTTCCAGACCCCAGCTGCCCCAGGCCCGCAGGCCAGCAGCTCAGATTTAAAGGGCCAGAGGCCGCTCCAAGGAGCCGGAGCTTGGGGTCCTTCTGGAGGTGCCTCCAGCCTCCCTTCCCCAATCCATTCCGTCCAGCCAAGGGGGACTCATTGTGGAGGGCTTCCCTGCTCCCTCTGTGGCTTGCACACTGGGGCCAACCATGTCCTCCCCTGATCCATACAGTGCTGCCTCTTCCCTCTGCCCTCCTACTTGCTCAGGGCTTCTTGGCCCCTCCTTGTGGTCT
Source organism: Chlorocebus sabaeus (assembly GCF_047675955.1). NCBI lineage: Eukaryota > Metazoa > Chordata > Mammalia > Primates > Cercopithecidae > Chlorocebus > Chlorocebus sabaeus. The sequence goes on from NC_132923.1 coordinate 115,488,066, forward strand.
GTCCCCCCAGGGTGCCTACAGAGCCAGGCATCCCCCATGCAGGCACACAGCGTTCCATGTTTCCTTGGCCATCTGGCTCAGCCTCTGTCTCACGCATGCCCCAACAGGGGCCTACATATAATAGGTGCTCAGGGTGACTGAATGTCCACGCAGGTTATTCCCTGGCCCAGCCTCCTCCTCACGGTCCACCTCTCTCTTGTGTCCCCTCCAAGGGAAGGAAATGATCAGTCACCGACTATCTACTGCTTGTATATCTCTTAGTCCATTTGAGCCCCTGGAGGGAAGAATTCTGATGCCCTTTCTATAGATGACAACAGAGCTTCAGAGTGGGGGTCACACAGCCTCTCACCATCAAAGGCCACCTCGGCAGCCACATGGCCCCAACACAGGCTACCTTGTGTCTCGGTTTGAAGCTCTTCCAGATGTTAACGAGGTCCAGGCCGTCCAGCCTCGTGCCCCTGGCTTTCTCGTCAATCTCATACTCCACATCAGTTTTATTCTTGGGGTACATGTATTTCCGGCCACCCCCCATGATCACCTAAAAGAGACAGGAGCCATCACTTCTGCAGGGTTCCAAGATGCCCAGAAGCCCCAGTGACCTCGGCTTGGAACCTGGACTCCTGGAGTCCCTGGACAGTGTGGACACTTTCCCAGCCTGGTGAGCCAGGCCTCAGTCCTCTCTGGGCCTTACTTGTCCACTGTGGGGAGATGAAACCATGAGTCTATCGGGACCGTGGTTTGCCGCTTCTAGGGATATTGGAGGAGCTGATAACTTACCTTACTTGGCTTCCTGCAATCCACATAACTCCCACTTGAATAAGAATCAGACCATCAGATTTGGTATGAAGTTGAGTCAGAATGTATCTTAAGTGTGTGTCAAGCACTAAACACTTAAGATACATTCCGAGTCAACTTCATACCGAGGCTGCAACGAACCCTGGTCACCCGTTTTCCAACTAAAAAAATGGGCACAGAAATGGGTTTTTTCCCCTGAAGGCCACACAGCCAGGAAGTGGCAGATTCAGGATTCAAACCCAGGGCTTTTCCAGCTATGGCACTAGGGCCCTGCTGTATTCATGTAGCAGAGGGCAGGGACTCCCGGAGCCTCCTCTCCCACGGTGACAGGCTGAATGCGTGCAGGGAGAGGCTCCAGCCAGGGAGGTCTTTGGGGCAGCCCACAGCTGGGAGCCAGCCCACCGCAGCCTGGGCAAACAGCGGGGCCGGGCCTCATGGCTGTGTAGTCACCACCAGGCTAATTTTACCCACCGGCTGGTGTGTGCGGGCAGACGAACGCGGGACTGTTTGTTTTCCTTGGGAGTCCATGTTTGAAGTCCTGACTATTTTTAAAATAGGGCCAAGAGCATAACAGCAGCCGCCTGCGGTGACCACCACACTAGTGTTCTCTTGTCACCGCGGGCGCCAGCCCGGGCCACTGCCCCTGGCTGACACCTTGGGAGTGCAGAGCCTGGCTGACACTGGGCCCAGATCCACCATTCCAGGCCTGCATCTCATAGGTCCTCTGCTCTATCCTCCACTCTGTCTCCCACCTTAGAACCTAGGTTTTGCAGAATGCATAGAGGGCCAGGAGCACAGAATGGCAGGAGAGGTGGGAAAGGTGCCCCAGGACCAGCCTGGATCCAGGCCATGGTCATGGCCATGAGCTTTGAAGTCGGATTTAGGTTTGAACCCTGACTCTATCACCTCCTGATCAAGGGCCTGCCACCTAAACTCTCTGAGCCCAGTTTTACTACCCATAAAATGCGACTGGCTGGGCGCGGTGGCTCATGCCTGTAATCCCAGCACTTTGGGAGGCTGAGGCGGGAGGATCACTTGAAGGCAGGAGTTTGAGACCAGCCTGGACAACATGGCAAGACCCTGTCTATACAAATAAAATTTGTTTCAAAAATTAGCCGGGCATGGTGGTACAGACTTGTGCTCCCAGCTATTCAAGGGACTGAGCCAGGAGGAGCACTTGAGCCCAGGAGGCTGAGACTGAAGTGAGCCGCGATCATGCCACTGCACTCCAGTCTGGGCAACAGAGCGAGACCCTGTCTCAAAAATAAAATAAAATAGGCCGGGCGCGATGGCTTACGCCTGTAATCCTAGCACTTTGGCAGGCCAAAACGGGTGGATCACCTGAGGTCCAGAGTTTGAGACCACCCTGGCCAACATGGCGAAACCCTGTCTCTACTAAAAATACAAAAAAAACTGGCCAGATGTGGTGATGTGCGCCTATAATCCCAGCTACTCAGGCGGCTGAGGCAGGAGAATCGCTTGAACTCGGCAGGTGGAGGTTGCAGTGAGCCAAGATCGCACCACTGCACTCCAGCCTTAGAAACAGAGTGAGACTCCATCTCAAAAGAAAAATAATGATAAATAAAATACAACTAACATCTATCCACAGAACCATCATAGGAGGAAAGGCAGTCACCCAGGGAAGTCCCCAGCACCCAGTGGGTGGCTGCCACTGGAAGGCATTTCTACTGCCGGGGTGGGACAAGTGGTTCAGAGAGGCAGAGTCCTTGCTCTCCGCTGTAGCCAGGAGTTCAGGGAGCAGGGCGGGCTGGGAGGGGAAGAAGAAGGGGACCCCAGGTCACGGGTCCCTTGCCCCACCCCCCCCAGCTGTTCCCACAGAACCTGACCTCTTGGCGTCTTCAGAGTGGAAAACGAAGCCCCCAATCTTCCTGCAGGGAGCCTCATCGTTTCCAGCCCGGCAGCGACTTCACACGGGCTCATTAAACTTCCAAATAACAGACTTGCTGTTTGGCTTTGGGGTTTGGGTTTGTGTCTTTCTTTCTTTCTTTCGTTTTAAGCAACAGTATTTATTTTCAGGGTGGACACCAGGATTTTTGTTTCATGTACAGTCTGGGGACTGGGAGGCTTTTGGGGGGGTGTTGGTGATGGAGACGCAGGTGGGGCTGGGAGAGAAAGGAAGAGGAGGAAAGAAAGGGGTCCTCACACAGGTCCTCCCTCCTCATTCACTCCCTGGCTTGTGCCCCCTGACGTGGCCCCTGTGGCCCCCCTCCTCATCTCCTACCCCCTCACCTGAAACATCTTCCCTCCCCTCCAATTTCCTTCAAGTTCCTGTCCCCTGCTCAGGCTGTCCCTGACAAACCCCTCTGAGGAGCAGTCCCCATGTAATTATACCCTGTGCCTGTACAACAAATGTTCTCACATCCATGACCTCACCACGGCCTCCCACGGCCCTGGGAGCAGGCAACTGTGGCTCTCTGTTCCTGCTGCACAGGTGGGGAAACTGAGGCACCGGGAGGGGAAGGGACTCACCCCAGGCCATGTGTCGGGTGAAGGCAAGCCAGGATGAGTGGCTTGGCCTCAGATGTCTGCTCACTGAAAGGGGCCAACAGCACTGTGTGTCCTGAAAGGGGGCACTTCATCCACCATGCTGGGAAAAGGGCAGACATGGGTCTCTACTGTAGAGGGGCCAAGTGGCCCCCAGAAATTTGTGGGGGCAGTGCATGGAGGGCTGAAGGCAGGTGAGTTTGTCTGGTGGTGGAGAGAAAGAGGTCAGGCATAGCTGGGTCGGGGGGCTTTCTCTGCCCCTCACCGAATCCCCATTCCAGGCTCAAGGGGCAGAAGTCCCCAGATCGCCTCAGCAGTCCCCCACAGTAGGCAATAAAAGCCTGAAAAGGAACGAGCCTGGCGTTCTCACTGAAGAACAGAGAGTAGGCCAGGCGCAGTGGCTCACACCTGTAATCCCAGCACTTTGGGAGGCCGAGGTGGGCGGATCACAAGGTCAAGAGATCGAGACCATCCTGGCTAACACGGTGAAACCCCATCTCTACTAAAAATACAAAAAATTAGCCGGGCGTGGTGGCGGGCGCCTGTAGTCCCAGCTACTCGGGAGGCTGAGGCAGGAGAATGGCGTGAACCCGGGAGGCAGAGCTTGCAGTGAGCCGAGATTGTGCCACTGCACTCCAGCCTGGGCAACAGAGGGAGACTCTGTCTCAAAAAAAAAAAGAAAAGAACAGAGAGCAAGCGTCACATGGATGACTTCTGCCTCATGAGTCAGCTCAGTTTGTTGAAGTGTGTTTCAGGGCAAGGCCGTGTGGCTCCTGCATAAGTGCCACCACCTTCTGGGAACTCGCTAGGCCTCAGGTCTTGTGCTGAGCTCCACAGGGATTATCTTAATCAGTTCTTGGCATAAGCTTATGAGGCAGGCACAGTTCACAAAGGAGTTGTGAAAGGGAAGCCTCAGAGAGGTTAAGTAACTGACCCAAGGTCACACAGCTAGCAAAACGCAGGGCAAGGTCTTGAACTCGAATTTTAAACACAAGAGCTGGCACTAACCAACCATTGTACACACCAGCTCTTCGCCAGGCATGCTGGTGGTTGAGTGTACAGAAATGTGCCCATCTGTGCCCATGTGAATGCACAGGGCAGGCAGACGCCACTTGGCCACCACCACCTCCCTGTGTAGTGGGGGGCAGAGGTGGGCACAGCACCAGGTTCCGATTTATGGAATCATCCCTGGGTGCCTGGTTCTTGGGGTGTGGTGGCGGTCACATGAGGGTTCACCCCGCAGCCCCACCGCAGAGAAATCCCATAGTGCCTGCCTGCCCAACCGCAAATCCCCTAATGGGCTGGGAGCCTCCCAGGTGTGTGGGGAGCCAGGCCAGGCTGCTTTCTCCGGGCCAGCCTGGGCCTGAGGCCTCCTGCCCACCAGAGGCCCCGCCTTGCCCCGTCCTTGCCCGGCTGCCCCCGAGCACTCACGTCAATATCCCTGATGTTATGCACGAGCTGGTAGGCGATGTCCTTGCAGCCCTGGCTCAAGGCCTCAGGGGGCATCTCGTTGTCTGAGTACCAGTCCCGGTCAGCTGAGTGGGCATAGGCAGCGCTGGGGGTGGCGTGGTTCACTCTCGTGGTGGTCACGATGCCCACAGATTTCCCTGGGGTGCAGAAGGGACAGGTTCAGCTTTATCCACAGAGTGGGGTGTCCCAGCTGTCTCCTCCCTCCCCCTCCCCCTCCCCGCTAAAGACAGGCCCCCCTTCAGTTCCGAGGATTGCCTGGTCTCAGTCTCCCCACCCATAGCAGTAGGTGTCTGGCAGTGGCTTCTAAGTAGCTGAGCGGCTGGAACACTGCCTCTGGGACCCTCTCCCCTCACCCCGAAGGCCCTTGAGATGTGAGCACCCGGGCTGGAGTCCTCCCCTTCATCAAGGCACCCACAGGACCCCTGAGGGATCTCAAGTGGACTATGGCTCTGTCACCTGCGTGTTGGCCTTGTCACCTGTGTTTTGGCCTTGGCCCCTGACTAAAGCTCCTGGGGGCACGGGCTGGGCCTCCCAATTCTGAGGAGGGAAGGGGCGTGGCTATGGACTGCACCCCACAGGCTATCCCTGGGCTGACTTCTCCCTCCTCACACCAAACCTACGAGGGTTTTATGTTCCCACCCATTTTATAGTCAAATGAAGAATCAACTCAGGGAAATGAACTGGGAGCAGAACCCAGCACTGAGTGAAGCCTGAACCCCCAGCCTCCCCTGTCATTGAAGGAACCCCATGGATATTACAGACTCCCAGACATCGTAGCTGGGAGCCCTGCAGAGAAGCCTTCTCTAGCCCTTTCCCATGACAGAGTTTGAAAGACTGAGGCCCGGACAGGCCATGGAGCTCACCCTGCTCCCCGCTGCTCCCCGCACTCACCAGCGTCCTTGGCCCAGCGCAGGATGGAGGTGACCTCGTTCCCCTGGGTGGTGTTGCACCGAGAACGCTCGGTGGCTGCGCTTACCCCCACGGTGCCCTCGTTGGCCTTCACCCCACACAGGTAGGCGGTGGCGGTGCCGGCGCTGTCAGGGACCTGGGCATTGGTGTTGTACGTCTGCAGGTGGGAGAGGAAAGTCAGGAGATGGCCAGGACTTCGCCCCTACAGCCACCCACCCCACCTCCACTCACACCATGGGGACTGGGGCGTGAGGAACCAGAGAGGACCCCATAGCCTTGACCAGGCCCACTGCCCACTGAAGCCCCCAAGAGCCACAGGACTACCTATCTGCCTGCTTCCTGCCGTCATTCCCTGCACCCTGGCAGCACTGGGGCAGGACCCCAGCTCTCCAAAGTACGGAGAAGTGTCTGGCGGAGGAGTGGGGCTCAGGTGGGGTCAGCAGAGGCCTCTCTCTGGGCCTGGGGCTGCAGGAGCCAGCGAGGGGTTGGGGAGAAGGGGAGTCCTGGAGAAGGGAGAGGGAGGGGCCTTCTTGAAGGAGTGGGGGTCCTAGGGATAGGATAGTGAAAGTGAGGAGGAGAGGAACTGGGGAAGGGAAGGGTGGGGCCAAGACCAGCTCTGATTTCTCTGCCACCTGCCCTATGGCCACCCTCACAGGGTTGCCCTACATCCAGATGTTTAGCAGAGACCCCAAAACTATTTGCCTGTCTCCCTTCCCCACCAGCCTGAGAGCGCCTTGAAGGCCCAGAAGGCACCACAGTCCCCGCTACTGCCCCAGAAGTGAGCCTGGGGCCTGACCCAGGGTGTGGAGGTTATTGCATAATGCCACTATCACCACCACCAATAACAATAGCTACCCAGCAGTGCACACTGCCTTGAACAACCTAGGTCAGTACAGGCATACCTCATTTTAGTGTACTCCACAGACACTGTGTTTGCTACAAATTGAAGATCTGTGGCAACCCTGTGTCAAGCAAGTCCATCAACATTATTTTTTCCAACAACATGGCTCACTTCATTAGTGTTTTTTAGCAATAGCATATTTTAAAATTAAGGTATATATGTTTTTTTAGACATAATGCTGTCCTACACTTAAAAGACTACTGTAGGGTGCAAACATAACTTTCATATGCACTGGGAAACCAGAAAATGTGTGACTTGCTTCATTACAATATTTGCTTTATTACAGTGGTCTGGAACCAAACCCAAAGTATAGCTGAGGTAGGCCTATAGCTTAATTAACTTCACGAACCACCTCAGAAAAGAATGAATGACCTAGAACTTCATGCAAAAGCGTATACAGGCCAGGCACGGTGGCTCATGCCTGTAATCCTAGCACTTTGGGAGGCCCAGGTGGGCGGATCACCTGGGGTCAGGAGTTCGAGATCAGCCTTGCCAACAGGTTGAAACCCCGTCTCAACTAAAAATACAAACATTAGCTGGGCATGGTGGTGCATGCCTGTAATCCCAGCTACTCGGGAGGCTGAGGCAGGAGAATCACTTGAACTCAAGAGGCGGAGGTTGCAGTGAGTTGAGGTCATGCTACTGTACTCCAGCCTGGAAGACAGAGTAAGACTCTGTCTCAAAAAAAAAAAAAAAAAAAAAAAAAAAAGAAAAGAAAAAAGCATATACAGGCCAGGTATGGTGGCTCACGCCTGTAATCCCAAGACTGGGAGGCCAAGGCTGGAGGATCGCTTAAGCCCAAGAATTAGAGATCCCCATCTCTACAAAAAAATTAAAACATTATCCAGGTGTGGTGGTGCACACCTGTAGTCCCAGCTACTCAGGAGGCTGACGTGGGAGGATGGCTGGAGCCCAGGAGTTGAAGACTGCAGTGAACTATGACTGCACTACTGCACTGCAGCCTGGGCAACAGAGCAAGACCCTCTCTCTAAACACACACACACACACACACACACACACACACGCACGCAGGCACAGCGATGCTATGGTGTCAGAAGTCAGGAGGGTGGCTGCTGCAGGTGGGGAGTGAGCTTGGGCATGGAGGGGGGTCAGGGGACCTCTGGCTGCTGTCATGTTCGGATGCTCGACCTGGATACTGGTTATACAGACCTGAACTGGGCTTGGGGATGGGGCTCACCTTGGAGAGGGCCACGAAGGGGAACTTGTCCATCTCCAGCCTGGTCTCCTCCCCAGGGTTGTGGTGGAGCTGACCCTTGAGGATGCGGGTGGCCGTCACTGTGGAGACGCCCATCCCTGCGGTGGGGAGTGGGGGCCTCAGTCTCTCGTGCTCCTGCCTCTCCAATCAGCCTACTTGGGTACCCAGAAGTTCTCTAGTTTGGTACCAAGGCAGGCTTGGGCAGTTGGCACCGGGCATGGCTCTGTAAATGTCAGGGAGTAGCCCCTCTCTCCCTTACCTCCCAGATCCTCAGGGGGCTAGCTGGCAGAGCAGGCCTCTTGAATCCACAGCCTGGCCCCTCATCCTTTTAAACACCCTTCCTCCCGAGCCCTAGCCCCTTCAACGCAGCCCCCTTCAACTCAGCCTGGCTCCCTGGGCTCCTGGCTAGGTGTCCTGTCTCCCCACCCTCCCCGGCCCCCACAGGCCCCCGGGCCTCACCATCTCCCAGGAACATGATGACATTCTTAGCCACGTTGGTGTTGAGCTTCTGAAGCTCCAGGGCGTATTTCAGTGTCTCTTGTGCTTGGTCTCGCCAGTACTTGGGGTCTTTCTCTTTCTCTAAACAGAGAGGGAGACAGTTACTGGGCAGGGTGAGGACAGCCTCCCATCTCCAGACATACAGATCCCCCCACTTCTGACTGCTCAGGCTGGAATGCCTGAACTTGGAGGAGGGTGCAATAGTTGTCCCGAAGACAACACACCTGTGGTTTATAAATATGTGCCATCCAGATCCTCCAGAAAAGCCCGTGGACCCTGGGATCTTCTGCTCACATCTCAGAATGAAGAAACCAAGGCTCAGAGATAACGAGCGACTTGCCCAAGGCCATGCAGCACAGACAGACACTGGCAGGGCTGGGCTTGGCTCCAAAGCCCATGCTCATTCCTTCTACCCAGTAGGGAGATGAGCTGCTAAGGCAGCAAATGAATTGTGCTAGCACAATTAAGAGAGTAATGTTTAACCTATTCAATAAACTCCTTCCAGCAGCAGGGGTCCCCTGATGTAGCCAGTCATCAATTATAAACTCTGCTTAGCTTATTCATTAAAGTAGGCTCAGCAGGAACCTGACTTGGTGGCAGAGTTAATAGCAGTGCTGGAAAGCGAAGCTTGCCTTTTGCTTAATGTGTCAAATTCGAAGGAGCCAGGTGATCTCACTCTTGTTAGTTCTAGATTAGTTATCAAGGACGACATTCTGCATCTCTCATCACCCGCCTCCATCCCACTTGGCTGATAATGACTTCTGGATGGGGCTTTATGGTTTTGAGATAAAATGAGAACTAAGAACACTTCTTTCTCTCTCCCTCTTTCTCACGTGTGTGTGTCCAGCAACGAATCCACAGCTTTAGTGCCAGACAGACCTCAACTAAAACCGCAGCTGCCGGGCGTGGTGACTCACGCCTGTAATCCCAGCACTTTGGAAGGCCAAGGCAGGCGGATCGCCTGAGCTCAGGAGTTCAAGACCAGCTTGGGCAACATGGTGAAACCCCATCTCTACTGAAATACGAAAAATTAGCCAGATGTGGCGGTGTGCACCTGTAGTCCCAGCTACTCAGGAGGCTGAGGCAGGAGAATTGCTTGAACCCGGGAGGCGGAGGTTGCAGTGAGCCGAGATCACGCCACTGCACTCCAGCCTGGGCAAGAGAGAGAGACTCCGTCTCAAAAACAAACAAACAAAAAAGCCCCCAGCTGCTCCAAGTACTAGCTGTGTCACCTCCCTGAGCCTCAGTCTCTTCCCCTGTCAAATGACATTGCTGGCACCATCCCCTCAGGGTCACTCTAAGGACTGGGCCGGAGAAGGCAAGTGACACACCTGACCCACAGGAGAGGCTCAAAAATTGCCTCCCACCCCCATTATCCCATCTCCAGGACTGGACCAGGATCCTGGCTATGAGAGCTGGAGTCCCTCCCAGAGTCTGCGGGGCCCCTCTCTGTCTTGGGGCCCTATCAGATCTGCTCGGAAGCCTAGAGAGGAGGTTCCCTAGCGGTTTCCTCTTTTGAGGCCTCCCACTGCACAGAACGGGAGTCGAGATCAGGAGGAGTGGGAGGGTCTTGTCCAAGGCCGTGTAGCACGTTTGTGGGCTGGGGACACAATTCTCATCTTTTGGCCCAGCTCCAACATGTGCCTGGCTCTTGGGGTGGGGTGGGTGAAGAACAGCCCTCCTTCCTCACACACGCACCAGCTCTGGACAAGATGCCAGGGGCCCCCCACACAGCTTCTCTTATTCCTCCCAACTGCCTTGGTGGGTGGGCACCAGTGTCTCCTCCACATTAGGAAATGGAGAGCCTGAGATCAGGGCCCCAGTGGGAGAACTGGAAACTCATGTGTTGCTGTGGCTCTGCCCCAGCCTATGGACAGCACAGGCGAGAAGCGGACAGGATGCTGCAATGCACCTCTAGCCTTGGATCCAAGCACACCCCACACCCCTCCCCAAGAGGCTTCCCCTTACATCGCCACCACCCCAATCCCTCAGCCCACTGCCCTCACCCTGACAGCCCCAGGTCCACCCTCTCTCTTCTGGAAGTGTCTGCTAAGGGCATCAATTTCAGACATCCCCAAGCAGTCCCCACTGGGAATCGGGAGCACCTTGGCCCTTCTGCCCGACAGGGTGCCTTTGGACAAGAGTTTCCGCCCCAGGAAATGGGAGACCCGTAGCTATCCACGAGTAGTTCTAGGATGACATGAGATAAAGTCTGGGCAAGGCTGGGGCCAAGGGTTTTGCTCGGAGGTCCCCCAGGCCCAGGCTGGTTCCAACCTCCCTCCTGCCTTCCTCAAAACACCCCACGGTGCTGTTGGTCATGGAGCCTCTTTGGCCAGTTGGCTGCCATTGGGTGGTGAAGATCTTTCACCCATCCTGACACCCGACCTGTCCCTGCCTTAACAGCTTGGAGTCCTGGGGCTGGGCTGACATCAGCCTACCCTGCACCTCTTGCTTTTGTTCAGCCCAGGCTCTGCCACCAGGTCCCCTGCTAGGTCGAGGGCTTGTTCTCTCTAGACTGGAGTCCCATGTGGGCAGAGTCCTTGTCTTTTTCACGAGAGCCACCCAGGGCCTGTCCCTGAGAAGGGTTTGGAGTCTGGTTTAAGCAACGATGGCTCTGGACAACTGGATTCCAAGAGGCCATTGTTTCTGGAGACTACTAAATGATATATGCAAATGCTCATGATAGAATGCCGGGGAAAGGGCACTGATCGGTACATACTGTATGATTCCATTTCTATGAAGCTCAAAACAGGCAAAGTGAGTCTCGGGTAACCAGTGAAAGCTTGGGCATCTCCTCTGGCTTTGGGAGAGGGTTGGCACAGGGAAGCCCACAGATGCCCCACGACCAGAAACGTTCTGTCTTGATCTGCGTGGTGGTGACACGGGTATAAATATATGTCAGAAATTTTTCATGCTATGTATTTAAGATCAGTGCCTTTTTCTGTAAGTTATACCTAACTGAAGAAAAAAAAGAAGGCTGGAGTAGTGGCTCATGCCTGTAATCCCAGCACTTTTGGAGGCCATGGTGGGAGGATTGCTTGAGGCCAGGAGTTTGAGGCTACAGTAAGCCATGATTGTGCCACTGCATTCCAGCCTGGCGACAGTAGATACAAAAAGTTGAATTGCTGAACGTTTAAAGACTTTTCTTTTTTTTTTTTTTTTGAGACAGAGTCTTGCTCTGTCGGCCAGTCTGGAGTGCAGTGGCGCAATCTCGGTTCACTGCAAGCTCCGCCTCCCGGGTTCACACCATTCTCCTGCCTCAGCCTCCCAAGTAGCTGGGACTACAGGCGCCCGCCACCATGCCCCGATAATTTTTTGTATTTTTTTTTTTAAGTAGAGACAGAGTTTCACAGTGTTAGCCAGGATGGTCTTGATCTCCAGACCTCGTGATCCACGCACTTTGGCCTCCCAAAGTGCTGGGATTACAGGCGTGAGCCACTGCGCCCAGCCTTGAAGAGTTTTCATGTTGTCACTTTTTCACCTTTTCCCTTTTCATCCATTAGTTCATCTTTCACCCAGGTGGGCTGTAAGTGCTGAGAAGGCAGGGACCCTGTGCCAGAGTGACCTTGGTCCCCCAGGGATGCAACTGGCACCACGGGGTCTCAGAGGCAGCAATGGCCTGAGAGCCCATCGGCTCAGGCTCGGTGCCCCACTGCACCCCATCTCCTCATCTGCTGAAATGTAGCCGTCCTAAGAGAAGAGACCAACACTCACTGAGCATCCACTCCTTGTCAGACATTGACTATCAGACACTGACTATCTCATGTGATTCCTGTGATGGCCCTAAGCGGGAGGAACTCTTATCCCTACTGGAGAGATGGAAACACTGGGGTACAGGGGAGGGAAGTGGGGACTTCTAGCCACATAATGGACTGAGCTGAGGAAGGTTCTCCTGCAGCTCCAGATACAGAAATGCTGGGGAACAAAAATAGCACATAGCTTGAAAAAGGAAGAAAAGAGGGAAGGAAAATCCTCAGGAGGCAGCATTGATGAAGGAATCTAAAACCAGAGGGGCCCACAGGAGCTGATGCAGAGAGGAACGCCTGGGACGGCAGGCCAGGTACAGGTTCAGGCTGAAGCTGGTTTCTTTTCTTTTTTGAGACAGAGTCTTGCTCTGTTGCCCAGGCTGAAGTGCAGTGGTGCAATCTCGGCTCACTGCAACCTCTGCCTCCTGGGTTCAAGTGATTCTCCTGCCTCAGCCTCCCAAGTAGCTGGGATTACAGGAGTGTGCCACTATGCCCGGCTAATTTTTGTATTTTTAGTAGAGATGGGTTTTTGCCATGTTGGATAGGCTGGTCTCAAACTCCTGACTTCAAGTGATCCACCTACCTCAGCCTCCCAAAGTGCTGGGATTACAGGCGTGAGCCACCATGCCTGGCCAGAAGCTGGTTTCTTTTTAAGAGACAGAGTCTCACTCTGTCACCCAGGCTGGAGTAATTTGATTATAGCTCACCGTAATCTTGAAATCCTGGGCTCAAGTGATCCTCCCACCTCAGCCTCCCAAGTAGCTAGGACTACAAGCATGCAGCACCGTGCCGGGCTGTTTGTTTGTTTTTAGAGATGGAGGTCTCACTATGTTACCCAGGCTGTCCTCAAACTCCCGGACTCAAGTGATCCTCCCACCTCAGCCTCCCAAAGCCCTGGGATTACAGGTGTGAGCCACCACACCAGGCCTGCCGAAGCCGTTTTAAGGTACACATTTTGCCTTGGAGCTATGGAAGGGACAGAGAAAGACAGTCATTCGTAAGAAATGTGAATTCAAGTCCAAATCTGAGCCAGGTCTAAGTGGGGATCTGAATTTATAGTGTAAGAATTGCAAACCAAGAAATTAACATACAAACTGGCCTAGAATTAGTTGAACCCCTCATGTCCTGAAAACACCATGCCACGCTGTGGAAACACTTCCGCGTGAGTCTCCAACAGAAAAACAAAAAACTCCTGTTGAAGATGAGTTCACTAGTGAGAACTACGAATGACAAGAAAATATGCGACCCCGTGAGGGAGAATGAGCAGACAAAACCGACAGGAGACGCAGCGGACCAAGACTCGGAAGAGTCCATAGGATTCATTATATTTCAAATTATCAAAGATAAAAGAGACAATAGAAACCCCAATCAAAGAATAGTATAATATAAAAGGGAAAAGGCTGGGCACAGTGGCTCACACCTGTAACCCCAGCACTTTGGGAGGCTAAGGCAGGCGGATCACTTGAGGTCAGGAGTTCGAGATCAGCCTGGCCAACATGATGAAACCCCATCTCTAATAAAAATACAAAAATTATCCAGGTGTTGTGGCGCACGTCTGTAATCCCAGCTACTCGGGAGGCTGAGACAGGAGGATCACTTGAACCTGGGGGGCGAAGGCTGCAGTGAGCTGAGATCACGTCACTGCACTCCGTCCTGGGTGACAGAGTGTGAGACTCTCTCTGTCTCAGAAAGAAAGCATCAGGCCTCTGAGCCCAAGCTAAGCCATCATATCCCCTGTGACCTGCACGTATACATCCAGACGGCCTGAAGTAACTGAACAATCACAAAAGAAGTGAAATTTAAACGGCCTGTTCCTGCCTTAACTGATGACATTCCACCACAAAAGAAGTGAAAATGGCCGGTCCTCGCCTTAACTGATGACATTACCTTGTGAAATTCCTTCTCCTGGCTCATCTTGGCTCAAAAAGGTCCCCCACTGAGCCCACCAGAGAACAACCCCCATGACTGTAATTTTCCTTTACCTACCCAAATTCTATAAAACAGCCCCACCCCTATCTCCCTTCACTGACTCTCTTTTCGGACTCAGCCTGCCTGCACCCAGGTGAAATAAACAGCCTTGTTGCTCACACAAAGCCTGTTTGGTGGTCTCTTCACAGGGATGCAAGAGAGAGAAAGGGAGGGAGGGAGGGAGGGAGGGAGGGAGGAAGGAAGGAAGGAAGGAAGGAAGGAAGGAAGGAAGGAAGGGTAAGAAGGAAAGAAAGAATAATATATATATATATATATATATATATATATATATGGGAAAAGAGTGACATATCCTCAAGTAGCAAGGTTGAGGTTTCCTGCTCTGAACACTGTTTCAGCTCTTAAATACTTTGCATGGTTCTGGGACCTTGAACATAGACACTGCCCTCACCCTACCCCATCCCTCCACCTGTGTCCCCAAGCATACCTGGCACTAAGGAGTTGGTAAGGCAGGTGCCAATGGCCAGTACTAAGAATGGTGAAATCATGGTGCACCCCAAGACCTGCTTTATCCCTGGAGCCCAGAGATGCGATCGACGCGGGTGGGAGGCGGTGGGCTGGCAGTGGTCAGATGTTAACTGATGTTCCAATCCTAGAAATTAAAAAAAGACAAAAAGAGGCATGTGGGGCACGGCTCTAGGGATCCCTTTTTCACTCACTCAGTCATTCCTGGATTCATTCATCAAGTGTTCGGTGAGCACCTATTACAGACCAGGCATGGGGCTAGACACTGGGATGCCAAACCCAGGTGGCCCCTGTCTCAGGAAGCTGAACCACGCAAACAGTTGTGTCAGTATCAACGAGTTCCATGCTGCAAAGCAGTTCCGTCCCATTTCCTAAATGGATTTCCACTTTCAATTCATCTGAAGCCCCCAACCTCCCAGAGTCCAGTCTTTTGGTGCGGTGTTTCTCAAACTGTAATGAGAGCAAGCATCTGAATTCCCCCAAGGGCTTGTTACAACAGATTCCTGGCCCACCCGCCAGGCTCCGATTGTATTTCCAATAAGCTCCCAGGACAGGCTGCTGCTTTGCGGACCACACCTTGAGAAGCCCTGTTCTAGAGCACTCGGTCTTCAGCCTTTTAATTACCTGTGTCCCAGGAACATCAGGGACAAAACAAAGCGTGCACCCCTTCTTTCAGGACCCCTGCATTTGCTACATTCTCTTCTAGAGCTTGTCGTTTATGGTAAGAGATATAAAAACGGTAGGAGTCACATATGTGAAAAGACTGGCTGGAAGCGTGGCTATTTCTGGGTGGTGACATCACAGACAACTGATTTTTCTTTTCCATTGTCTTTTCTGCATTTCCAAAATTTTCTTTTGTGCTGAGATACAGTATTATCTTTATACTTTTTTAAAAACATTGTTTTTTTTTTTTAAAAAAAAAAAGTTGGATTGTAATTGAAGAGTTTAGGTGGAAAATAAAAAACTGGAAGGAAATACACCAAAACATTAACTGTGGTTTTCTCTGGGTGGTAGGACTATAAATGATTATTTCCTCTTTTTTTTTTAGGTTTTTGAATTTTCCAAGTAGCCTAAAACAAGCGTGTATTAATGGCATAAGAATGTTTTTACACTGTGGTCATCCTGTTAAATCACAACGAACAACCTCACTGGCAGCTGAGAAATGTACTAACCCCTGTTGCGCATGAGTTACGAGACGAAGAATTTTAAATGGCAAGAGTTTCACTGAGAAATGTTATTGCTTCAACCAAGACCAAGATATGACACCATTTGTTGTGGGAAACGGCAGTAACGCACACTCTACCGTTAGAAAAGTGTTGTGACAGATAAGACACTACTCTAGTACAATTATATGTTAAGTAAAAACAAAATAAAACATTTTTAAAAAGTTGTTTAAGAAAAAAAGCCAGGCATGGTGGTACATGCCTGTAATCCCAGCTACTTGGGAAGCTGAGGTTGGAGGAAGTTCGCTTGAGGCCAGGAGTTGGAGACCAGCCTGAGCAACACGGCAAGACCCTGTGTCTAAGAAAAATTTTTGTATTTTAATTTTTATAGATTTTCTTTTTAAAAATTCTTCTCTTTGCAGCTCCAGCTCAAAAGAAAAAGATTTTTTCTTTTTCTTTTGTTTTTTTTTTTTTGAGACGGGGTTTTGCTCTTGCTGCCCAGGCTGGAGTGCAACAGTGCAACCTCGGCTCACCGCAACCTCCGCCTCCGGGGTTCAAGCAATTCTCCTGCCTCAGCCTCCCGAGTAGCAGGGACTACAGGCTTGCGCCACCATGCCTGGCCAATTTTGTATTTTTAGTAGAGAGGGGGTTTTCTCCATGTTGGTCAGGCTGGTCTCGAACTCCCAACCTCAGGTGATCTGCCTGCCTTACCCTCCCAAAGTGCTGGGATTACAGGCGTGAGATGCCATGCCCGTTCAAGATTTTCTTTTTAATTTAAAAATACAGTAAAAGAAAAGAGAGAGAGAGAAAAGAAAGGAAGGAAGGAAGGAAGGAAGGAAGGAAGGAAGGAAGGAAGGAAGGAAGGAAGGAAGGAAGGAAGGAAGGAGAGCAGGAGAGGAGGAGAGGAGGAGAGAGAAAGAGAGAAAGAGAGAAAAAGAAACCACTACCACCAGAAGAAGGGATCTTGATTCAGCCTTAAAAACATGCAAGCTGCGCTCCAGTGCCAGAAGTGAGGGCTCTGGGGTAGGGGCTGGGGGCGGCGGTGCAGAGTGGAAATTAAAAGGAAATACCCCACACCTAACATCTAACAGCACTTAACTGTGAGGGAGTGGTAGAATTTGGAATTTCAGATGATTTCTACATTTTTTTTTGTTCTACTTTATGGTTTCCCAACATTTCTATAGCAAATCCTAAAATCAGAAAACTGTTATTAACTGAATACAAAATACTAATACATTAAACTATTATTTAAAATCACTTAAAAACGAAGTCACCTCTTTCAGGAAGCCTCCAGGATGGTCACTCATTCCAATATAACACCACTGAGCTTCATGCCACCTCAAACATCGCGTTTTGAAGGTAATACCTTCCTTTTCGAAGGTAATATAATTCTTTCCTGGGCCATCTCAGCTGCCTCACCGGGAGCTTCTAAGAGTGAGGACTTTGTCTTGTTTGTCTCTGCACTCCTAGTGCTTGGCACAGTGAATATTTACATCAGTTGAACGTCAATGCCCTAAGGAAGGAGGTGGGGGGAAGGGAAGAGCCATCCAAAATTCTCTCCTGTGTGTGTGCAGGAAAGTCCAAGAGTTCGTGAAGGTCTGTAACTACCGGAAGGTCCGCTCGCCGCTGGAGTGTAGACCCGCACCGCGCATGGGAAAACCGGCAGGACTACCAAAGCTGATCATTGGACCTGCGCCCTGGGACCCGTTTCTCTCCAGCAGAATGTGCACATCAGCCCTGTTCATAATAGCTTCAAAACTGCCTCTATCTACGGCAGGCTGGATAATCCATTGTGTGTGTTCACAACACAGAAACCACCACAGACAGCAAGGAGAATGGATGATCCCCAGCTCCTCACAACATGAATGAATCCCGCAAGGTAAGTTTGAGCAAAGGAAGCTAAAACCAAGAGCACTTACAGTGCGATTCCAATGACAGAAAGTATAAAAACTAACCCAGGGTGTTGGGAAACAGAATGGAGGCTCCACGTGGAGGGTATGGAAACGGGAAGGGGCTGCTGGGGTGCTGGTGCGGTTGGTTCTGTTTATGATTGATCTGGGTGGGTGGGTGCTGGTTGCACGGTGGGTTCAGCTGTCAATGTATAATGCACACATTTTTCTCTACGTGTGTTTTATTTCAATAAAATACTACTCTTTGGGAGCTTAGATGAACAATCTATAAAGGACACCGACGAAATGAAAGCAAGCCTATGTACTGCACTCCACAGTTTATAAAGAATTTCACCATGATGTTTCACTAATAAACTATGCAGTGGACAGAAAAGGACCTATCATCTTCTTTTACAGATGAGAAAACCAAGGCTCTGGAAGGACAAGTGACTTGCTCAAGGTTACCGACAGGAAGTTGCTGAGCAGAAACCTGACCACAGGGTTCCTGATTCTGGAATTAGCAATCAGGTTACCATCAGTCGCCTCCTCCAGAAGGAGGGATTTCTGTTGCTCCCAAGTGTAAAATGAGGGTTCTGATGTTTGACACATGGATAGATTCATGTAACCACCACCATCACCATCAGGACCCAGAACAGCTCTGCCACCCCAAAAATCTCCCTTGCGTTCTTTATAGTTACACAATCCGCCCATCCCTAAACCTGGCGATCCCTGATCTGTCCTCCACCACTGTGTTTTTGATAGGTATGGTATTAAATCCACAGACCAATGTGGGAGGGTTTACGTCTCTAGCACGTGGAGTCGCCCACTCATTCAGTCAGAGTTCTTCAGTTCTATCAGCACGCTGTAGTCTTCCGCCTGTAGATCTTGGATATGTTTTGTTAGGTTTATACCTATAGGTTCCATCGTGTAATGGTTAGCACTCTGGACTCTGAATCCAGATTTATACCTATGAATTTCGCTTTTTGGGGAACTATTGTAAATGGCAATATTTCTGAAATTGTTCATTACTAGTACATAAAAATACTACTGAGTCAAGCGTGATGGCTCACACCTGTACTCCCAGCACTTTGAGAGGCTGAGGCGGGTGGATCACTTAAGGTCAGGCATTTGAGACCAGTCCGGCCAACATGGTGAAACTCTCTCTACTAAAAATACAAAAATTAGCCGGGCATGGTGGTGTGCACCTGTTATCCCAGTTACTTGAGAGGCTGACGCAGGAGAATCGCTTGAACCCGGGAGGTGGAGTTTGCAGTGAGCTGAGATCGAGATCGCACTACCGCAATCCAGCCTGGGCGACAGAGCAAGACTCCATCTCAAAAAAAAAAAGAAAAAGAAAAAGAAAAAGAAAAAAGCATTCAGCCTTTCAGCATTTGGGGTGGTCTTCTGAGGTGTGAGGTGGAGTAGATTTTGTGGCGACAATCAGGAACTTGTTTTTGGACATGTTGAGTTGGAGATGTCTTTTGGAAGTGGAGACACTAAAGAGGCAGCTGAATATTTGAGTCTGGCTTTTGAGAAAGAAGTCTGGGTTAGAGGTGAAAATTTGGGAATCACAGGCACAGAGGTGGCGGTTAACACCCTGATGAAACTTGACGCGCTCATCAAGGGAGAGGGGTATTGAAAAGAATTTCTTTAATCTGATAAAGGCTTTATGCCAAAAACCTGCAGAAACCATCCTACTCACTGGAGAAAGCTTTGGCAAACTCCTTTTAATGCTGGCTTATGATGGTGAGGAGCTGGGGCAGCCTCGTTGTCCACAACTAGCGAAATAAATTAGTAACAAGTGGTGGAGGCCATGTCTGTGCGGCCGTGGTATTAAAACTAGACGTCAAAACAGCAGCATGGTGGAGTCTAAAGGCAGAGGACTGAGTGATGAATGTAAAGAATCAAACGCGGTATATGTAAGTACAAACCACTCCCATGGACAGAACACTGTGTAACGTACAAGGACACTTACAAATCCAAGGCCATATTACGTACATTAGCATAGGGACTTCGGGGAGCTGTGGGAATGGCAGTGGGGAGGCAGGGAGTGGGGACAAAGGAAAAAACGAATAAATGAAACAAGAACTGAGAGCTCATTTGGGTATGTCATATGCTAAGAGACATAATGCATCCCACTCTGTCTGCACCTAGGGTCCAAAACAGGTGAGTGAATACAGAAAAATAAAAGTGTAGAGTGATCCGGGAACTCCAAAAGGCTCATCCAGCCCCACATGATTATTCTTTCGGCTATTGGTTTGTCTCTCCTCCCTGCTAGCCTGAAGCTGCATGAGCGTAAAGACCATCATCTTAGCCATCTCTGCATCCCGAGCGCTTGCACATGGCAGCAGTTTCGTAAGTGCCACCAGTTCAGGCTGGGATGCTCTGAATTTTGGCCCCAGGGATACACACTGAGATAGGCTTGGCCTGGAGGCAGGTGCCTTCTCCCATAGCCTCTGCTCAGGACAAGGAGGGGGTGGGGACCTGGGAAAGCCTTCAGAACCCAGAGCCTCCCTGCTGGGCCCACCCCTCAGACCCCTCCCCCTCGCAGAGGCTCCTGGCTGCTCTCTGGCAGCCCTGGAAGTGGAGGGGCCCAGTTTGGGGCTGCGGGGGCCCCGGCTGCCCACCACCCTCCGCCAATGTCCTGCCAGCTTAAAATGGGGCCTCCGGGTGTGTGTCAGCCCCATCGCCACCCCCTCCCTCCCTTCTCTGCCAGGCTCCCGGCTCCTCTGTAGCCTGATTATAGAAGCCCCGGCTAGGCTGTGGCTCCAGAAGAGCAGCTACTTGGCAGTGCAGTGGAGGGGGCTGAGGGGCCAGGCCGGCCTTGGCTCTGAGGACTGATTCAGCAATCTGGGCAGAGGGCCCGGGAGCATCCTGGAGCAGGGCAAAAAGCCAGCCCTGGGCTGCATCTCAGAAGATCTGGGGCAAATGATAGAAGAACGGGACAAACGTGTCACTACCATTTCTTCGGCCCTCATGTCGCACTCAGCCCCATGCTGTTTACATCCCTGATCTCACAATAAGGATGAACAGCCCCCATTTTGTAGTTTAGGAACCCGAGCAGAGGGTCTGGCTAGTCTTCGACCACATTCCATTCAAGCCCAGGCTGACTCCAGGGCTCAACCTCTCCAGGCCTCAGTTTCCCCATCATGAAGAGTAAGAGAGACGAGTGCCCCGCTGGCTCCATCCCACAAGAATAAGGGAAGCCAAACAAGCTTAGGGCAGGGTATTTGGCAGCGGGGGGAGTCAGGCCAGGTGAGTTCCCCTACCTGAGCGGCCTGGCCAGGCGGCAAGTGAAGAAACAAAGGAGACCCAGGGCCAGCCCCAGAAGGAGGAGGCTGAGGGCCACCGTGAGGACCACATCCAGGATGGGGGACAGGAGGGCCATCTTGAGGCGAAGAGGGCCCTGGGAGCGGCCACCACGCCCTGCACACAGTCGGTCACACTAGCTCCAAAGCCCTAGGTCAGTGGCTGTGACCTGCTTTATCCCTAAGTTAATCTTTGTGGATTAGTCAGGCGGGATGAAATGGGGTGCTGGGGTGGGAGGGGGAGCAGGCTACGAAGCTCCCCTCTCCCATTTGAGCCCCAGGGGAGGACCCGATGCTTGTTCATTCAACTTTGTTCATTCATTCCTCACTCGCAAATACCTACAGAGCTCCTGCTGGGTATCTCTGTGCTAGGTTCTAGGGAAACAGTCGGGAACAGGACAGACATAGTTTCTGACAGCTTGGAGGTAACTGACCAGCCAGTGTAGACAAAGCACCTACTATGTGCTAGACATTGTGCCAGGTGCCCTGTGGGGTAAAAACACAGAAGGAAGGGAACCCCTTGGCTAGTAGCAGAGGTTTTCCCTTAACAGCAGCAGCTGCTCCAGCCCATCTATGAGCCCAGAAATCTGAGTTGGTGCTTACCTCAGCCAGAGGGATGCACCTATGTTCAGAAGAAGACAAACTGCTCTTATTGAGCACCTACTGTGTACCAGGCCCCATCTGGGCTAGAGACTAGTATCCCCATTTGCAGAGAAACAGAGGCTCAGAGGTGCAATAGTGGAGCCGGGATTTAAGCCCAAATCTGCTGGTCTCCACAGCCTGTAGCTCAGAACTGAGATAGCAGCAGCCTAGGAAGGCTTTAGTCAAGCCCTGCCAGGCGCTGGCCTAAAGCCAGCGGTCACCCAGGAGGCAGCACACACAGGCCGGAGGTGGACGAGCTGTTGCCAGCACGGAGGGGTCTTTTCTGCTTCCAAAATTGTCCCCCCAACCCAGATCCAGTCTCTCCCAAAACATCCCATGAAGTCAGGGGAGTGGTTATGATTCCCATCTCACAGAGTCAGAAACAGCCCAGAGAGGTCAAGCCACGTGACATAGGCACAGCTGTGCACCGTTAGACCAGGCCTTTTCCAATCATGCTTCCTGCCTCCTGGTACACCTCAGATCCCATGGCACAAAATACCCAAGGTCAGGGGGAGACACTTTTACCCTCTTGGTGCCAAGGAAAGTCCCCTCTTCTTGATCCCAGAAAGGCCACTGACCTCACCGTAACAGGAAAACGAATCTTGTTACTCCATTACGCCCTTTTCTTTCTCAACATTCCCGTAACTCAAATTGCATCAGATCCTCACAACATCCTAGTGATACTGGCAGGGTGGGGATTATTAGCCCTATTGATAAAAGAAAAACTTCAGCTGATTTAAATTTAACAGAGTTGCCTGCAATCCCAGCACTTTGGGAGGCCGAGGTGTGTGGATCACGAGGTCAGGAGATTGAGACCATCCTGGCCAACATGGTGAAACCCCGTGTCTACTGAAAATACAAAAATTAGCTGGGCATGGTGATGTGTGCCTATAATCCCAGCTACTTGGGAGGCTGAGGCAGGAGAATCGCTTGAACTAGAGAGTCAGAGGTTGCAGTGAGCTGAGATCGTGCCACCCCACTCCAGTCTGGCAACAGAACGAGACTCTGTCTCAATCAAATTTTAAAAAAATAAAAAATAAAAAAATATAAAATAAAATAAAATTAAATTAAATTAAAAAAAAAAGAGTTGGCCGGGCACGGTGGCTCAAGCTGTAATCCCAGCACTTTGGGAGGCCGAGACGGGCGGATCACGAAGTCAAGAGATTGAGACCATCCTGGCTAACCTGGTGAAACCCGGTCTCTACTAAAAAATACAAGAAAACTAGCCGGGCGAGGTGGCGGGTGCCTGTAGTCCCAGCTACTCGGGAGGCTGAGGCAGGAGAATGGCGTAAACCCGGGAGGTGGAGCTTGCAGTGAGCTGAGATCCGGCCACTGCACTCCAGCCTGGGCGACAGAGCGAGACTCTGTCTTAAAAAAAAAAAAAAAGAGTTTAATTGAGCAATGAACAATCTGCAAATTAGGCAGCCTCCTGAGCCAGAGTAGGCACCAGCGCAGCCACTTGGTAGAAGATTTATGGACAAAAAAGTAAAGTGAGGTACAGAAGACAGAAGTAAGGTATAGTCAGATTGGTTACAGCTTAGCACTTGTCATATTTGAACATGGTTTGAACGGATGGCTACATTTGATTGACTAAAACTTGGTAATTGGTGGCTGGGCATGGTGGCTCACTCCTGTAATCCCAGCACTTTGGGAGGCTGAGGAGGGTGGATTACCTGAGGTCAGGAGTTCGAGACCAGCCTGGCCAACATGGTGAAACCCTGTCTCTACTAAAAATATAAAAATTAGCGGGGCGTGGTGGCAGGCGCCTGTAATCCTAGCTACCTGGGTGGCAGAGGCAGGAGAATTGCTTGAACCCGGGTGGTGGAGGTTGCAGTGAGCTGAGATTACAACACTGTACTCCAGCCTGGGTGACAGAGTGAGACTCTGTCAAAAAAAAAAAAAAAAAAAAAAAATTTGGTGATTGGCACAAGTGTAGGCTATGGTCTGTTTATACCTCTATTACTTATAGTTTACAATGTACAGAGAAACCGTTAGGCTGAACTTAAAATATGTAAGAAAGCAGCATTAGGCTAGACTTGATTTAACAATTCCCTTCTTTTAGTTATTTTTTAAATTTTGTAGACCGGGCGCGGTGGCTCAAGCCTGTAATCTCAGCACTTTGGGAGGCTGAGACGGGTGGATCACGAGGTCAGGAGATAGAGACCATCCTGGCTAACACGGTGAAACCCCGTCTCTACTAAAAAATACAAAAAACTAGCTGGGCGAGATGGCGGGCGCCTGTAGTCTCAGCTACTCGGGAGGCTGAGGCAGGAGAATGGCATAAACCTGGAAGACAGAGCTTGCAGTGAGCCGAGATCCGGCCACTGCACTCCAGCCTGGGTGACAGAGTGAGACTCCATCTCAAAGAAAAAAAAAAGAAAAAAAAATTTTTTTTGAGACATTGACCAAAACTTGAGTCACTGATGTCACTATCACCATTGTAAATGTACTAATTTGGTCTTGAAACCCACTGGGAAACAGCAAGACAGTGGGTTTTGTAAGGTGGGAATAAAGACTTTAGGTTTTTTTTAAGGGTTAGAAGGTATTTTTTTTTAATGTTGGAACGTCCTGTTTACAAGAAGACAAAACAAAACAAAATCTGGTTTTAGCATTTATGTGTTCTTTTTAAAGTTTTAGTTTGATGATATCACATTTAGCACAAGTGACTCTATTTAGGTTTCGTCTGGTCTGTTGGGGCCTAGAGTATGCGTTTAGTCCAAACAATAGCCTCTCATAATTTTGCTTTTGTTTTGAGACAGTTTTGCTTTGTTGCTCGGGCTGGCATGCAATGGCATGATCTTGGCTCACTGCAACCTCCGCCTTCCAGGTTCAAGCAATTCTCGTGCCTCAGCCTCCTGAGTAGCTGGGACCATAGGCGCATGCCATCATGCCCAGCTGATTTTCTGTATTTTTTAGTAGAGATGGGGTTTCACCATGTTGCCCAGGCTGTTCTTGAACTCCTGAGCTCAGGCAATCCACCTGCCTCGGCCTCCCAAAGTGCTAGGATTACAGGTGTGACCCACCACAGCCAGCTCATAATTTTGTTTTAAAACTCCCCCTTTTTGGTCAGGTTCTCATTTCGGTGAGAGCATGACCCAAACTTAGGGCCTTAGCACCACTCTCAGTCACCACATTTTGAAACCAAGGCCTAGCAGTGAAGTCACTGGGTCAACCGTCACACAGCCAGCAAATCTGATCCAAGCCCAGGCTCCACCCTTCCCAGGTGTGTGAGGCCGGGTCAGTCCCTGCGCCTCCGAAGCTGTTTCCTTTGGCGTCTAACATTGGTTTCCCATTCAAGAGCTATGGTGCACCAGGTGCTGACTGTGGCACACCTGACCTGCTGTGTCCTCATTAACAACCCTGAGAGTGAGACAGAGCTGTCCCCCTCTATAGGTGAGAAAATGGAGGACCAGCTGACCATGATGAAGATGGCCCAGGGTCACATCGATGGCACGTACGGGGCCAGGCCCTACACAGGCCTCCATATGGGACCTACCCAGGGACATCCCTGTGCCAAACTCTCTCCACATCAGCTCAGCCGGGGGCCTTCCCCACCCAGCCCCTAGGCCTGCTCCAAGGACACCCTCCAAGGCTCTACAATGCAGCCTAATAAACTGATGTGCCCCCAGGGAGCATCGCCTGGTATGCCCCAGCTTGTACCTGGCAGGACTCACAGGGTCAGGTATTTGCCCTTAGGGAGCCCCTGGTCTAGAGCATGCAGCCCCAGACTGTCCCAGACTGTCTGGGCTGGGAAGGTCTTTTGTGATTTCCCAAATGCCCCGGACTACAAAAATCACTTGAGGTGCTTATGGAAAAAGCCTTATTCCCAAGTGGTTATCTTGGGAGGAGGATTGACTAGGCAGTGCATGAAGGAACTTCCTGGGGCAATGGAAATGTTGTTTTTTTTTTTCAGATGGAGTTTCACTCTTGTCATCAAGGCTGTAGTGCAATGGCGCGATCTCGGCTCACACAACCTCCACCTCCCAGGTTCGAGCGCTTCTCATGCCTCAGGCTCCCGAGTCGCTGGGACTACAGTATTTCTGCCCGGCCGGAAATGCTTTTTATCATGACCTGAGAGGTAGTTAAATGTCTGTACTTTTGTGAAAAGTTATCGAGGGGCTAATTGTCCCTACTCTGTCTATATCGCGAGGTTTCTGGGGAGGAGCTGATGAGATTTCAATAAAGGGAGTGTTGGGGAAAAAAGGGCTTAGTGGAGGGATGTGACTATATTCAAGTTTAAAAAGAGAGATTAGAGAGACAACAACCCCCTAAATAAATTCCTACTTCTCCTACCCCAGACCTACTAAGTCAGAATCTCCCAGAGGTCAGGGCCTGGGAAGCTATTTTTTATTTTTTGTTTTGAGACAGGGTCTTACCCTGTTGCCCAGGTTGGAGTGCAGTAGCACGATCACAGTTCACTACAGCCTCAAGCGATCCTCACGCCTCAGTCTCCCAAGTAGCTGGGACTACAGGCATACATTACCACATTTGGTTAATACTTACATTTTTAAAATAGAGGTGGGGTCTCACTATGTTGCCCAGGCTAGTCTTGAACTCCTGGGTTCAAGTGATCTTCCTGCCTCAGCCTCCCAAAATGCTTGGATTACAGGCATAAGCCACTGTGCCCAGCTGGAAGCTGTATTTTTTTGGGGGGGGGGGAGGTGGGGAGGATGGAATCTTGCTCTGTTGCCCAAGCTGGAGTGCAGTGGCGCGATCTCAGCTCACTTCAACCTCCGCCTCCCGAGTTCAAGCGATTCTCATGCCTTAGCCTCCCTAGTAGCTGGGATTGCAGGCGCCCACCACCATCCCTGGCTAATTTTTGTTTTTAGTAGAGACAGGGTTTCACCATGTTGACCAGGCTGATCTTGAACTCCTGGCCTCACGTGATCTGCCCACCTCGGCCTCCCAAAGTGCTGGGATTACAGGCGTGAGCCACTGTGCCTGGCTGGAAGCTATATTTTTAACAAGTCATTTTCTGAGCAGATTCATTTGGGAAACTTTGTCTTGGAGATCATCCCACTGTCCAAATGGGAAGACTGAGGCCTAAGGAGGAGGAAAGCCTTGCCCGGTGAGAGGAACCACTACAAGCAGACCCTGCATCTCCCAGCTGTTCCCCACCAGAGACACTCACAGGGCACTGAGTCAGCCTGGAGCCAGCATCCCCTAGCCTGTCAGCTGGGCCTTCTGGGCTCTTCCAAGGAGCTGTGGCTAGAGAGGAGTGCCGAGTCGCCCTTGTGTCCCTGGTGGGCATGGGGAATGAGGCAGGGGCTGGGGGGCACCTGCATAGCTGCCTAGGGAGGGAGCCCTGCTGAAGACCAACCCAGTAACATTTCAGCTGTAGAGTCATAGGGACGGGACATGGAATTCCTCTCTCCACCAAGCCCAGCATCTCTGGCAAGCCTTGCTGGCTAGGACTGCATTCATTACTGGAGGAAGTTATTTATGGCTGTCATGAAGAGCTGGATGAAGTGCTTGGGCAGGAATGTGTGGTTGTTTCAGAGTGGGCTGCAGGTCAGATCCAAGGAAGGACTTCCCTAGAGGGCAGTGGGCCAGTGCTGGGGATATATAGCAAGGCTCAGACTTCTAGCTGCTGACAGCACCCCATCCTGGCAGGAAACAGATGTGGAAGCGCCCCAGAGGCCTGATGCCAAGCCACTGTATCTTTATGGCGCTGGTGAGAAGCCAGCTGTCCGCTGAGCGCTCCCAGCCTCTGCACCTCTGCACACCGTGCTTCTCAGCCTAGAATGTTCCATGCTGTCCAACCAATGAATCCCTCCCCCTGCCCTCTCCCTACCCCACTCCAGCCCAGAGAGCAGTTTTGGCTCCTCCCCAAGCTCCCAGAGCCCAGTGCCGTGAAGCCCTTGGTGGCATTGATCAGAGCCTTAGAGAATCGTGGGTTGTCACCCTTTTGCCATGATGAGCTCCTAGAGAGCTGGAATCCTGCTCTGCTGATGGCAGCAGCCCCACAGCTGGCAGAGGCCAGCACGGGTGGCCAGGGAATGTCACTAGGTGGAAGGATGACGGGGTCAGAGGGTGGGTGGCTGAAGAGACAGCTCAGCAACAGTGAAGATGGATGCTGGAGCCAGGCTGCCTGGGTTCCGATCCTGCCTCTGCCCCTCACCAGCTGGGCAGCTCAGGGCAGGTGACCTCACCCCTCCACATCTAATAGAAGCCACTGCATTGTTGTAAGGATGCCTTCATACACACAAGGGCGTAAAACGGAGGCTGGGATGTGGTAGGTGCTGAGTGAATGTCAGTCAAGAGCTATGGTTATGGGGAGGGGGAGCAAATGGGGTGGATGGACTGCGGGGCAGAGATAGGCAAGTGGGGCAGATGAGGGGCTGGAACTGAGAACGGATGGACCCTTCCCTGCCCACTCGGTCAAGCCGCCATGTGCTCTGGGATTTCCCAGAGACCTGTTCTCCTGGATCGCTGCCACCACAAAGGGCTCTGCTCCCCAGGCACGGCCTGGTCGAGAGCAGGCCCTCTGCCTGCCTCATCTCACTACGTGCCCCATCGCCAGCCCCATTTTACAGGCGAGGAGGGTGAGGCGCTGACCTTCTGTCACTTACTCAAGGCCACAGAGCAGAGCTGGAATTGGAAACCCCGAGGGTCTGGGTTCTGGAGCCAAAGCTTCCCTGGGGGTCCCTGAGGCTCCAGGACAGCCATGATGCCCCAAACCAACTCTGTGGGCAAAGGACTGAAGCCAGAGGACTGGTGGCAGGAGAGACAGCAGCAGGCAGGCACGGGAGGGAGATCACAGGGGAGGGGATAGCGGGGCCCACAGACACCATGCCTGGGGCCTGCAGTGCCCAGGCAGGGGTGGGGGGTGGGGCATGGCTGCTTTGCAGGTACACAGCCTTCCGCCATGCTATGAAAAGGACATGTTCTGCCCCAGGCCACCTCGCTCTGCGCCAAGCCTAGATGCCAAGTACAGAAAGCGGTGGGGGAAGGTGGCGCATGCTCTGTGCATCTGAGATGTTCGCCAACCACCTCCTCCAGCACTTCCCTCAGCACTCTGCAGGGGGAGCCTCCCTGGTACTAGGAGACATGGCTGTCCCATCTTTGCTCTCACAAATAAGAAAAGGAAGGCACAGGCCAGGCGCGGTGGCTCACTCCTGTAATCCCAGCACTTTGGAAGGCGTAGGTGGGCGGATCACAAGGTCAGGAGATTGAGACCATCCTGACTAACACGGTGAAACCCCGTCTCTACTAAAAATATACAAAAAAATTAGCCAGGTGTGGTGGCGGGCACCTGTAGTCCCAGCTACTCGGGAGGCTGAGGCAGGACAATGGCGTGAACCCAGGAGGCGGAGCTTGCAGTGAGCTGAGATCCGGCCACTGTGCTCCAGCCTGGGCGACAGAGCGAGACTCCATCTCAAAGAAAAGAAAAGGAAGGCACAGAGAGGGTACACAACCTCCCCAGTGTCACACAGCACATCAGGGGCAGGGATAAGTCTCCTCACTTACTAGCTGAGGATTTGGGGGGCCAATTACTAGAAAGGCAAGGCAGTGTTCAAGGCGCAGCGTGGATGCCAATGTCTTGGACTTCCATACATGGTGATTTGCGGCCACTGATGAAAATATTTCAAACTGAGACTATTTTAGAAAAATCCTATTTTACATATTTTGTCATTGTATTCATAAGAGTAATAATAACAAAACTTTTCATAGACCTTACTATGTGCCAGGCATTGTTTAGAACCTATATTAACTCACAACGACCTTCAAGGTAAGCACTATTATTATCGCCATTTTACAGATGACAAAACAGAAGCACAGAGAGGTTAAGGAGCATGCCCAAGGTCACACAGCCAATAAGTGAGCGAGCCAGAATTCAACCTTACTTGGGGATGTTTCTATCTCCCAGGACTAAGCATAAACTCCTGAAACAGGAGGCAAGACTGGAAACAAACCAGCATTTGCCCTCTCTGCAATATGTACATTACACGTACACATTATACTTTTGCAGATGAAGGCATTGCATGCAGCTGCTATTTGATTCATACTCACTACACTCTGTTCCCAAATGTTATTTCATTGTATCTGCACCAGGGTTCCCAGTGGGTGGGCCTCCTACAATCCTAACTTTACAGGAGAGGTGAGGTGACTTGCTGGAGGTCACACAGCAAGACAGAGTCACATCTAGGGTCCAAGTCTCTTCTGATCTTTGCACAGTATCTTGTAGCCAGCCCTGCAGTGGAAATCACTTAGGGCTTGCAGTGGCAGGGAGGGGAGGATCCCAGATTCAAGACCTGGCTCTGCCCCTGGCCAGGTGGGCATCCCCTGGACACCCCCGCCCATAATCCACTCCTTCAGCTCATCCTTAAGACAGGGTATTGGCCAATCCCAGCTCTTCCCACTCCCCTCCCGCTAGCAGAGGATGTGTCCATTGTGCGGATGGCCCTGCACAGGCCCTGTAAGAGGAGGCTGAGGAGGCGCTGGGCTGTGGGAAAAGGGACAATGAACTTGTACCTTGCTGGGCAGCGGCCAGCACAAGCCGAATCCCTGGGTGGCGGGCGCAGAGGGCTCAGGTCAGAGGAGGAAGGACGCGGGTGTTCCCAGAGACAGTGCTTAGGGCAGCTGGGCTCCAGATAACAGCGTTCCTCGCATTCCCAGAGGACGCTCCAGCCGGCGGCAGAAGGCTCCTGGTGGCTTTTGCATTTGATCTCCGTGGCGACCTTGGGACATAGCAGGGCAGGGCTGACGCCGAGAGCCCCAGACAGGAAACTGGGGCCTATGGAGGTGAGGTCCCACCCAAGGGCAGGCAGCTCAGCAGGCCCCCGTTGACCTTGGGCACATCACCTCACCCATCAAATGGGGACCATCCTGGTGAGAGCCTACGTCATTGGAGGAACAAGAATTCAGTGAGACAATAAACAAGGAGGGCAAGACCCTGGGGCCTGGTACGCATTAAACAATAGGTGTTAGTTAGCCAGAAGTAACAGTGATCACGAGTGTGCTATTGCTCTAAGCACTTTACACGAAAATCCATCTGGTCCTCACACCAACACCCTCATTGCTCCCAGTATGCAGAAAAGTCAAGGAATTTGGCCAAGGTCACATAGCTACCAACAGGACCCAAAGAGGAAGAGGGAGAAACTCTATGCAGCACCTACTACACACTAGGGGCTTTTCACCCAGTCTTCCAATTCCAGTGAAGTGCAAATGATCAGCTCCAGCTCAGGAGGAAAAACCAAGGCTCAGAAAAAGGAGGGAGGTTCAGGGTCACAAAGCAACCGTGTGGGAGGGCTGGGATTCAGGCCAGGCCTGTCCAGCTCCACGTCCAGTGTACGTGCCACCCCCATCTCAGTCACATGCCAGGACAACCTCGGTCACCAATGGCAGAGCTCGTGCCTCAGCCATCCCAGGGACAGGGAGCCCTGCCTCAGTGGGGCTGCATGAGCTCACTCTGCTGGGGTGTAGGGGGAGGGAGCGGGGCGGTCCTGGCAATGAGAGCTGCAGGAAGCCATGCCTGGCTGCTGCCCTGTTACTGGTCCTCATGTCACGCTCCTGTCTCAGCTCCCTGTGGACTTTCCCGTGATCACAGCTTCCTGGGGGCCTCTTATATCTAGACAGAGTGCCCGCTCCACAAATGGAAGGGCTTCAGTCACGTTGGCCTCTGGCTCCCAGGTCAGCTCCTATGGGTTTATAATTCTGTACAGAGAGGCTGAGATCAGTGGGGGCAGTTCAGGGTTACAAGTCAGAGTCCTCGCTGAATATTCAAGGGCTGTTTCCTTGGCTGTAGAGCAGGGATAATAAACTCCATTCTGCCTCCCGTATCGGCGTCTTAGAAGGGAAGGAACTTTGCAAATCAAAAGGTACAATGCAGAAGTTTCTACGGCTCTCCACTGCGCTCCCTCTGGTGAGTGGAGTGGACACCTACTGTCATTTTTGGCCACCCAGAGTCTGTTTCCCCTTCCTAACAATACCACCAAGTTTCCTTGGAAAGTGACCCTCCCCTTTTCAGCCTGGTTTGGGTGGGACTGGTCCCACCTCCAGCCCCAGGTGGACCCTGACTGGCTCCAGCTAGAAGACGCTGTCTGACTACTGGGTAATGAGGGTGTGAAGTGGTGGGGAGGGGCACTTTGTGTAGCCTGAGGAGGAAGCCACCTCTCAGAGATGGACTAGAGAAAGGTAGAGACCTTGAGTCTTTGATAGCATCACTTGGGCTCCTAGATGCAGCCATGCCTGAAGCCTTCCTCTCAACATCCTGGCTCCATGAGCCAATTAATTTCCCCATTGTGTGTCTTGGCTTTTCTGTTACTTGGAACACAGAGTCTGACCTCAGAACTGCAACTCAGCCAGTTTTTCTCAGCCCCTTAGATTGTGAGCAACCAAATCAGGTCATTCATATTCTGCCAACTGTTTCTGCCAGAGGAAGAATCTTGCAAACGAGCTAAAGCTGACAAGTTTCAAGCATGTGGTAATGTAAGAGTCCAACTTCCTACAAGTCACTTTCTACTTGGAATCTATAAACTTGTAGAATTATAGAAAGCTTTGGGGCTGGACTTGCCTAACAGCCCTGCAGGACTCGGATCCTCAACAACAGGTTGTTGTCCATTGAGTTTAACAACCCTTTGGCCACCAGGTTCCATGCGTCTATTGTGTGCCAGCCCCGTGACAGGACCTGCAGGTACAAGCTCTGTCTTCCATGCCCTTCAGTCTGGTAATGACCGGTTATAATTCACCTTTCTAGTAGGTTTTACACAAAAGGCCCCGGAGGGGGAATACCACTACACCCATTTCAGAGGAGAAAGTAGAGACTCAGCAAGGTGAAGTAACTTGCCCTGGGTCCCTCTGCTAAACAGGGGCAGGGCCAGGCCATGTCCCCAGATCTGCCTGGGCCCAACGCTACTGCTTTTTCTCCTAGTCATTGGAGTGGAGTGGACTGGGCCTCTCATTTCTTTGAGATAGTTTGTTCCACTCAGCAGCAGTCAGAGTGATTTAAAAAGCTAAAGAAAACGAAAGCTAAGTGTCATGAGCTTCCTGTCTGCCTGAAGGTCTTGACTTCTTCAGAAGCCCCAGTATTTGACCCATCCAGCTTCACTCTTTCTTTTTTTTGAGACAGGGTCTTGCTCTGTCACTCAGGCTGAAGTGCAGTGACACGATCATAGCTCACTGCGGCCTCAACCTCCTGAGCTCAAATGATCCTCTTGCCTCAGCAAGAGACCAAGTAGCTGGGACTACAGGTGCACAGCATCACGTTTGGCTGGTTATTTTATTTTTAGTAGAGCCAAGGTCTCGCTATGTTGCCCAGACTGTCTCAAACTCCTAAGCTCCAGCAATCCTCCTGCGTCAGCCTCTCAAAGTGCTGGGACTCCTGGGGTGAGGCCCCACACCCAGCCGAACTTTCCTCTCCTATAGGGCTCGCTGCTTGCAGGTTGTAGCCAGAGAGGAAACCAGCACCACCCTGAAATCCAGACCCCAAATGCTTTCATGGGAGACCTCGTCACCCCAAGTGAGCTGTCCCAGACTCTCTCAGGTCTCTGCCCTATGTCTCTAAGATCCAGCAGACTTTGACTAAACACCCTCTATGCCCTCGGGCTTTCCCTATATGTCATTCAACCAACATTTGCTAGACCACTGTTTACTGAGCAGCCACTATATGCCAGGGGCTGTTCTAGGTGCTGAACGTAACAGCCCAAATCCCTGTTAGTGTGGCACGCAGACAACAAGGAAGCAAGTAAAAGCAATAGAACGTCAGGTGGCGGTAAGTGCAGTGGGGAAAAAGAAGGCAGCGAGGAGGACAGGGAGGTTTGCAGTTTTAAATAAAGAGGTCAGAGAAGGTCTCACCAAGAAATTATCTCACTGTGGCCTTGCAATGATCCCATACAGGCCAGAACGTGATTCTGAAATCACAGATAAGGAAGGATAGGGTTTCAGGATTCACTCTCGAGTCCATGCATGTCAATACAACCAGCGCAACTGGATTCGTGCCCAGGGCCTCCTGTCTCCCTCGTGCCCTCTCCCCTAACTCTACTAAGTGGTACTAGCAGCCCTTTTGCAGATGAAGAAACTGAAACCACAAACCCAGACCCTCAAGAGTACACCAGGGTGAGGGGCAGCGGTGGGGGGCTGGAGTTCAGCCCCAGAGCTGCCCTCTGGACCTGCCTCTTGGCAAAGCCCACATCTGCTACCCTCGGCTTCAGTCTCCAGCTTCAGCTCCGGGCTTGTTGAAACTCAGTCCTCCTCTCTGCTGACTCCGTGCGCTCCCAGAATCCTCCTCCCTTTCCCAGAGCCCCTTTGGCTCTCTATCCCAGGTCATATGAGCCCCAGATTGTCCAACCCACCTTTGTTCTGCCTCCTCAATTAACTTCTGGCTTATCACTAAGCCCACATTTGCATGACACTACAAATGGCCAAGGGTGGACAGTCAGAATATACATGTAAGGTCCAGGTGTGGTGGCTGACACGCGTAATCCCAGCACTTTGGGAGGCCAAGGCAGGAGGACTGCTTCAGCCCAGGATTTCAATACCAGTCTGGGAAACATGGCGAAATCCTGTCTCTACAAAAATTAGCCAGGCATGGTGGCACGCACCTGTAGGCCCAGCCACTCAGGAGGCTGAGACTGGAGGATCGCTTGAGCCCAGGAGGTCTAGGCTGCAGTAATCCGAGATTGCACCACTGCACTCCAGCCTGGGAGACTTCTCACTGTGCTTTCCCATCTGCCTGCATTTGGTAATCTCCCAAGTCCCAGTCTAATCTTCTTTTTTTTTTTTTTTTTTTTTTGAGACAAGAGTTTCACTCTAGTCACCCAGGCTGGAGTGAAATGGAACAATCTTGGCTTACTGCAAACTCTGCCTCTAAGGTTCAAGCGATTCTCCTGCCTCAGCCTCCCGAGTAGCTGGGATTACAGGTGCCTACCACCATGCCTGGCTAATTTTTTATTATTAGTAGAGATGGGGGTTTCACCATGTTGGCCAGGCTGATCTCAAACTCCTGACCTCAGGTGATCCACCCACCTCAGCCTCCCAAAGTGCTGGGATTACAGGCGTGAGCCACCGCGCCCAGTCCCAGTCTAATCTCCTGAATAGTGTGGCATGGTGGAAAGACCTTAGTCTTGTGGGAGGAGCTTCAGGTTCCTTGTCCATAAAACAAGGGTTAGTCATCCTCACCTTGCAGGGTTGTTTTACAGATGAAATGCAGTGGAGAGCATCTGTTAAAAGTTAAAATTCAACAGAGTGTATTTGGAAAGCAAAGCCCGGCAGATAATCATCAAGAATCTACCAAATTGAAAGGAGATGTCTGTATAGTGGTGAAACAACTGTCACCAGCAGAATGACAGCTGCATTCACTGTGCTCCTATACTCTGAGGTAGGTACTCTTAGTATTATTTACATTTTATGAAGAGAGAAAAGGCACAGAGAGGTTAAGTAACTTGCCTGAGGTCACACAGCAGACCAGCAGCAGAGCTGGGATTCTGAGCCCAAATTATCCAACTCCAAACTACAAGCTCTTAACCCTTATGTAAGGGTAAGTAAATGGTGGCTTTCCGTGTTGAAAGAACTGCTCCGTGACACACAGCATTAAGTGCTGACCCAGGAGGGGCTGGTGGGCAGCCTCACACCAAAGCCTGTGCTCCCCACCACGGTATCCCAACATAGCTGAAAGGGACTCTAGGAATACTCTAACCCAACACCTTCATCTTTTTCCCTAAGAGAAGCCTGAGGTCCATAGAGATAGCGTGACCTGCCCAAAGTCACACAGCCAATTAGTTGAAGAATCAGGGCAGGCACCCTGGTGTCCTGAGTCCAGAACCCCATGCCATCACTGAGTGTCACCTTGATGATGAGGCATGGTCAGGAAAGGAGTCTTGAGGACATGCTATAAGTGTTTCGGGAGAAGTGGAGGGAAGTCAGTCTAAGCTGCTGGAACAGCCCATGCTGAGGTCCAGAGGCTGTGAATGTCTTTCCTGGAGAACAATGAGCTGTAAGGTGCATGCAGAGGTTTGGGGCTGAGAATGAGGCTGGTTTCTCATATTGAATATTTGTTTTCAGTTCTTTTATTTTTAACACTCTCTCACTCTACTTTATGTTGCTAACGTTTTCCCTTATTTCTCTTGTATGTTTCTAATGTTTATTTAAAAATCTTGGTCTTGGCCGGGTGCAGTGGCTCAAGCCTGTAATCCCAGCACTTTGGGAGGCCGAGACGGGTGGATCACAAGGTCAGGAGATCAAGACCATCCTGGCTAACACGGTGAAACCCTGTCTCTACTAAAAATACAAAAATATTAGCCGGAGCGTGGTAGCGGGCGCCTGTAGTCCCAGCTACTCGGGAGGCTGAGGCAGGAGAATGGTGTGAACCCAGGAGGCGGAGCTTGTAGTGAGCCGAGATCTGCGCCACTGCACTCCAGCCGGGGTGACAGAGCAAAGACTCCGTCTCAAAAAAAAAAAAAAAAAAAAAAAAAAATTCTTGGTCTTGGGCTGGATGCAGTGGCTCACGCCTGTAATCCCAGCACTTTAGGAGGCTGAGGCGGGCGGGTCACATGAGGTCAGGAGTTTGAGATCAGTCTGGCCAACGTGGTGAAACCTCATCTGTACAAAAATACAAAAATTAGCCGGGCATGATAGCAGGTGCCTGTAATCCCAGCTACTCAGGAAGCTCAGGTGGGAGAATCACTTGAACCTGGGAGGCGGAGGTTGCAGCGAGCTGAGATCACACCACTGCACTCTAGCCTGGGTGACAAAGCAAGACTCCATTTCAAAAAATAAAAAATTAAAAAAAAAATCTTGGTCTTTTTATTCTAATACCACTGACTCCAGGGTATCTCTAATCAGTTTATGGTTTTACTTTTGAATTCATTGTGCTCTGGCTGGTGGTGGGGCAGGGGATCAGGGAATCCACATGCTCCTTACCTCAACAGAGAGAGAAGACATACGGCTCCTGGATCCTCCTTCTCAACATCAATCCCAAGTAACGACAGAGCAAAACACCACTAAACCTAGGCAACAACAGGGAAACAGTCTCCTGGGAGATGGAAGAGAGTTTAACCTGGCGTGTGTAGGGTGGTGGGGAGGGGTTGCTGCAGCCAGGAGAAAAGGGAGGGCATGGTCTTTAGGGTGGAGAGAATATTACAGAAAAGAAAACAGGGTTTGAGTTCTCCTCTTGCCTCTTTGTTCCAAGCCCAGGCCCCCATACACACACCCACTGTCCTGGAACAACTAAGGTCAGAGCTGGGTGCGGGGTTGGAGTTCAGCCCCGCAGCCACCCTCTGGACCTGCCTCTTGGCAAAGCCCACATCTGCTACCCTCGGCTTCAGTCTCCAGCTTCAGTCTCCAGCTTCAGCTCCGGGCTTGTTGAAACTCAGTCCTCCTCTCTGCTGACTCCGTGCGCTCCCAGAATCCTCCTCCCTTTCCCAGAGCCCCTTTGGCTCTCTATCCCAGGTCATATGAGCCCCAGATTGTCCAACCCACCTTTGTTCTGCCTCCTCAATTAACTTCTGGCTTATCACTAAGCCCACATTTGCATGAAACCCGCAAAAAGTATCTTGCATAAAGCAGCACAGGCGGATGGCACAAGTGTCTGCTGAGATAAAGTCAAAGCATGGGCTGGGCCATAATCCCAGCACTTTGGGAGCCCAAGGCAGGAGAATCGCTTGAGCCCAGGACCTTGAGATAGCCTGGGCAACAAAGCGAGACCCTGTCTCTTACAAAAAAATCAAAACATTGGCCGGGTGCCGTGGCTCATACTTGTAATCCCAGCACTTTGGGAGACCAAGGCAGGTGGATCACTTAAGGCCAGGAATTCGA
Source organism: Chlorocebus sabaeus (assembly GCF_047675955.1). Lineage (NCBI taxonomy): Eukaryota > Metazoa > Chordata > Mammalia > Primates > Cercopithecidae > Chlorocebus > Chlorocebus sabaeus. The sequence continues at coordinate 115,525,312 of NC_132923.1, forward strand.
GACCAGCCTGGCCAACATGGTAAAACCCCATCTCTACTAAAAATACAAAAATTAGCTGGGTGTGGTGGTGGGTGTCTGTAATCCCAGCTACTCGGGAGGCTGAGGCACGAGAATCGCTTGAACCTGAGAGACAGAAGTTGCAGTGAGCCAAGATTGCACCACTGCACTCCAGCCTAGGTGACAGGGCAAGACTCTGTCTCCAAAAAGAAAAAAATAAATAAATAAATCATCTGGATGTGGTGGTGCAGGCCTGTGGTCCCAGCTACTTAGGAGACTGAGGCGGGAGGATTGCTTGAACCCAGGATGTCGAGGCTCCAGCGAGTCATGTTTGTGCCACTGCTCTCCAGCCTGAGTGACAGAGTGAGATGGTGTCTCAAAAAAAAAAAAAAAAAAAATTCAAAGCATGCCAGCAAACAACATGGAACTGCAGGAATTGGGAGGGGACCGACAGTCACTACTGGGGGACTCTACAGTCACTCCATCACCCCTTCCTTTCCAGACTCCGAGTCTGAAGAATTCTGACCTAGGCATGCAGCCCCTTCCCCTCACTGTTTCTCCCTGGGGTCTGAAAGAGAGGCCCAATCCTGTGGAGTGAGTCACTGGGGAGGGAGAATGGTGATGTCAAACCTAGTGAGAAACCAAGTGGTTCTGATGTCCAGGGGTTCCCGCCCTGGCAAGGAGCACAATGACTTCAAAAGAAACCCAAACTGCTTAGAGAGACCGCTGGAATCAGTCATATTAGATAAGATTGACTGAGACTTTACAATAAGCAAAAATGGTAACTGCCTAGGTTTAGTGATGTTTTGCTTTTCAGTATTTGGGACTGATTTGAGAGGAAGGATTCAGGAGCCATACATCTTCCCTCACTGCTAGTTTTAAGGGCAAGAAGTGCATGCCCCCCGAATCCCACCCCAACCCACCACCAGCCACAGCACAATGAATTCTAAAGAAAAACCACTAATAGGACCAGGTGCGGTGGCTCACACCTGTAATCCCAGCACTCTGGGAGGCCAAGGTGGGTGAATTACTTGGGCTCAAGAGTTTCAGACCAGCCTGGGCAATACAATGAAACTCCTTACAAAAAATACAAAAAAAACAAAAAAAAATAGCTGGCCGTGGTGGTGCACACCTATCGTCCCACCTACTCAGGAGGCTGAAGTGGGAGGACCACTTGAGCTCGGGAGGTCAAGGCTGCAGTGAACAGAGATCACCCCACTGCACTCCAGCCCGGGCAAGAGAGGAGACCCTGTCTCAAAAAAAAGAAATAAAACAAAACAAAAAATCTCCATAAACTGTGAGAAGCATGCGAAAGAAATGAGCAAAGATGTTAGCAAAACAGAAAGAGGAACTGTTTAAAGATCCCAGTGGAAACACTCTATGTGAAAAAACAGTTGAAATAACAAACACATAAGTGGAATAAATTACAAAGTAGATCTAGCTGCCGAACAATGGAGGAGAGAGCTAAGTTATTAGTTTGAGGACGCTTCCAGGAGGAAGCAGGGAAGGATTAAGAAACAGAAAATTGGCCAGGCTTGGTGACTCATGACTGGAATTCCAACACTTTGGAAGACCCAGCCAACATGGCAAGACCTCATCTCGACAAAAAAAAATTCTTTTTTAATTAGCCAAGTGTGGTGTGCACCTGTGATCCCTGCTATTTGGGAGGCTGGGGTGGGAGGATTGCTTAAGGCCAGGGGTTTGAGACTGAAGTGAACCATTTTCGTGACACTGCACTCCAACCTGGGTGACAAAGTAAGACCCTGTCTCAGAAAAAAAAGAAAAGAAACAGAACATTGAAAGAAAAGTTAAAAGAACATTAACCTCAATCTTACTGCATTAATTTGAGATTAACCATAAACTGAATTGTAAGTCAGAATCACAAAGCTTCTAGAAGAAAATATAAAAGGATATCTTCATGACTTTGGGGTAGGCAAAGAATACTGACTCCAAAATATATATATATTTTTTTACGATAGAGTCTCACTCTTGTCACCTAGGCTGGAGTGCAGTGGTGTGATCTCAGCTCACCGCAACCTCCACCTCCTGGGTTCAAGCAATTCTCTGCCTCAGCCTCCCGAGTAGCTGGGATTACAGGTGCCCGCCACCACACTCAGCTAATTTTTGTACTTTTAGGTATAGACGGGGTTTTGCCATGTTGGCCAGGTTAGTCTCAAACTCCTGACCTCAGGTGATCCGCCCGCCTCGGCCTCCCAAAGTGCTGGGATCACAGGCATGAGCCACTGCGCCCGGCCCTGACCCCATAATATTTTCATGACTTTGGGGTAGGCAAAGAATACTAACTCCATTAAAGAAAAAAAGGTAAATTGGACTTCATCAAAATTGAAAACCTCTTGTTATCAAAAGATACTATTAAGAAACTGAATAGGCTGGGCACGGTGGCTCACGCCTGTAATCCCAGCACTTTGGGAGGCCGAGGCAGTTGGATCACGAGGTCAGCAGATCGAGACCACCCTGGCTAACATGGTGAAAACCCATCTCTACTAAAAATACAAAAAACTAGCTGGGTGTCGTGGCAGGCGCCTGTAGTCCCAGCTACTCGGGAGGCCGAGGCAGGAGAATGGCGTGAACCCGGGAGGTGGAGCTTGCAGTGAGCCGAGATCGTGACACTGCACTCCAGCCTGGGCAACAGAGCGAGACTCCGTCTCAAAAAAAAAAAAAAAAAAAGAAACTGCATAGGTCAGGCATGTAATCTCATGCCCGAATAGGTCATTCCTGTAATCTCAGCACCTTGGGAGGCCATGGCAGGAGGATCACTTAAGCCCAGGAGTGCGAGACCAGCCTGGGCAACATAAGGAAACCCCGAATCCACAAAAAATACAAAAATTACTTGGATGTGGTGGTGTGCATCCGCAGTCCCAGCTACTTAGGGGGCTGAGGAAGGAGGATCACTTTATTTGGGGAGGTTGAGGTTGCATTGAGCAGTGATCGCGCCACTGCACTCCAGCCTGGGCGACACAGTGAGACTGTCTCAGAAAAAAAAAAAAAAAGACAATGAAAACATCCTAAAGGTTTGGAGAAAAATAGAACACTTACAAATGGAATAAATGTTGAATTGACCAAAGTACAGAAGGAAAAAAAGATTGAGCTGGGAATTTTCTATCCAGCTAAACAGCCCATTCAAATGTTAAAGGCTGGCCGGGCGTGGTGGCTCATGCCTATAATCCTAGCACTTTGGGAGGCCGAGGTGGGCAGATCACTTCAGGTCAGGAGTTTGAGACCAGCCTAGTCAACAAGGTAAAACCTTGTCCCTACTAAAAATACAAAAATTAGCCAGGTGCGGTGGCGGGCGCCTGTAATCCCAGCTATTGAGGAAGCTGAGGCAGGAGAATCGCCCCTCGCCCCTTCCAAAAAAAGAATTCAATAATTTTAAAGGGATGATTTAATTAGTATAAACAAATTCCACAGATTGTATTCAAGATATCTGAAGACTGAGCAAATAATTTAGTAAAGTTTAGTTTTTCAAAACAAATTCAAGTTCAAAGAAAAGAACAAGAAGGGCCAGGTGTGGTGGTTCACACCTGTAATCCCAGCACTTTGGGTGGCTGAGGAGGGCAGATCACCTGAGGTCGGGAGTTCAAGACCAGCCTGACCCACACGGAGAAACCTCATCTCTACCAAAAATACAAAATTTGCTGGGCATGGTGGCACACACCTGTAGTCCCAGCTACTCGGGAGGCTGAGGCAGGAGAATCACTTGAACCCAGGAGGCGGAAGTTGTGGTGAGCTGAGATCGCACCATTGCACTATAGCCTGGGCGAAAAGAGTGAAACTCCATCTCAAAAAAGGAGAGAAGAGGAGAGGGGAGGGGAAGGGAGGGGGAAGGGGAGGAGAGGGGGAACGGGACGGGAGGGGGAAGGGGAGGAGAGGGGGAAGGGGAGGAAAGGGGGAAGGGGAGGGGAGGGGAGAGGAGGGGAGGGAAGGGCAAAGAACAGGAAGAACATAGATCTATAACTCAGAATTAGACAATTTTTTTAAAATCCAGACAATTTTCATATGACATCATGGGGGCTGAGGGGAGCGTGTCAGTGAAGGGTATGGAAACTTAAGAGAGGCAGGGGAGCAAGGCACGTAAGAAAATGCTAATCTTGTCTTTGTAGGGAAAACCCACAGATAATTTTTTAAAGTGATAAAACAGAAAAAGCAGAACAAATTGAAATAAAAATGTAGGATGGTAGAAACGAAATACGTAAACACACTTTCTTTTCAGGAACATGCAAACATTTAAAAAATTTATCACCTACCAGGCCAAAAAGAAAGTCTCACAGTTCAAATAGTAAGTTTTCACATAGACCACATCCTGTGACCATCAATTCAGTGAGAAGCTAAGTGTTTCAAAGTATAAATCATTACCCATACACTTAGAAATGAAAAAAAAATCCTAAAAATTTCAAGGATCAAAGAAAAGTCATAGTGAAAATTTAAAATTACTTAGAACTGAATGATTAAAAACACCACATATCAAAAATCATATAATGCAGCAAAAAAGGTTAAAAATTAAGAAACTAGGCTAGGTGCGGTAGCTCACACCTGTAATCCCAGCACTTTGGGAGCCTGAGGCAGGCGGATCACCTGAGGTCAGGAGCTCGAGACCAGCATGGCCAACATGGCGAAACCCCATCTCTACTAAAAATACAAAAATTCGCCAGGTGTGGTGGCGCACGCTTGTAATCCCAGCTACTGGGGAGGCTGAGGCAGGAGAATAGCTTGAATCCAGGAGGCGGAGGTTGCAGTGAGCCAAATGGAGCTGTGGCACTCCAGCCTAGGAGACAGAGACTTCATCTCAAAAAAATAAATAAATGAATCCTGCTGTCTCCAGAAATCCTTTGTGGCCATTCTGCCCAAGACTTACCTAGTTGGCCGCTGATGCTTTCCCTCAATCTCTATCTACTACCTGGGGCTCTGTGGGGGTCTGCTTACAAGACCATTTCTGCACACATTCTTTTTGCTTGTTTGTTTGTTTGAGACGGAGTTTTGCTCTTGTTGCCCAGGCTGGAGTGCAATGGCACCATCACAGCTCACTGCAACCTCCACCTCCTGGGTTCAAGCTATTCTCCTGCCTCAGCCTCCTGCATCCATCTTTCCCCTTCCTGACTGGCTTCCTCCTCTCTCCACCCTGACAGGTGCCAAGAAAGCAGCACCCAGGTGAGCCGACAAGAGAGGCCACTCCATCAGGAATTTCCTGAGCAGGGGCAGCTTTTTCTTCCCCTCCTCAGCTTTCTCCAGGTAGACGGGACAAAGCCCAAGACAAGCGCTGCCTCCGTCACAGGAAGAGTCTGGGGCCTGGCCCAGCCAAGTCTACGGGCCATGCGTTTTTCCTGTATTTTACCCTGGGTGGCTGGAGTGTGTGGCGGGATGAGGAAGTTGGCAGGCTTGCCTCAGTGCCCCAACTGGGGGCCTTGCCCAGCTCAGCTGCGCTCGGCCAGAGGCCAGCTGGGGAACACTTGATTATTCAAATCATGTGGCTACCCAAGAGGAAAGCGTCCGTTTCCTCTAAGAGGGGGAAGTGGGGCAGGCAGGCCAGCCCAGGGATTTGGGTGTTGAAGGAGGAAATTTCAGAACAAAGTTCTCACACAAACCAGCACTCTGAGATTCACTGCCCCAGGAAGACTCTGGAAGCCTCAGATAGAAACTCAGGAGGGTCAGGCTCGAGGCCAGAGCCCTGGGCCAATCCCCCACTGAGGTTTCTGAGTTAGTAGAGGCCTCAACCAGGCTAATTGCTCTGGCCTCCCCCTGACCCTGGTCCTGGAGACACCAGGACTGCCCTGCCGTGCCCCTTCGCCTGTCCTTCCCTTCCCCCTGGAATCGCACAGGGGATAGATAAAGTCCACACTCCTAAGCTCAGGGAGCCGGAGCCTCAGTGCCTCCCGGTGAGTGTCACGCAGTCTGTTCCTGCTATTTTCTCAACTCCTGCCTTGCTCCCCCTCCCTAGCTCTGGCTCCAAAAGAACCAGCAGGTTCGAGAAGAGTGTACCCATCTAACTTGCAGAGAATTATCTAGTCCTCATTAAGTGACACTGGACTCTGGAGCCAGGCTGCCCAGGTTCCAATTCTGGATTAACCCATGTATGAGCTATAGGACCTTGGGTGATTCCTTCCCTTCCTTTGTGCTTCTATTCATTTTTTTTCTTATTTTATTTTTAGAGATGGGATCTTGCTGTGTTGCCCAGGCTGGAGTGTGGCGGCTGGTCACAGGTGCAATCATCTCTCGCTGCACCTTTCAACTCCTTGGCTCAAGCAATCCTCCTGCCTCAGTCTCCCAAGTAGCTAGGATACAGGCATGTACCACCACTCCAGCCTGTGCTTCCCTTCTTTACCTGTAAAACCAGAGATCTGGGCCAGGCGCAGTGGCTCACGCCTGTAATCCCAGAACTCTGGAAGGCTGAGGCAGGCGGATCACAAGGTCAGGAGTTCGAGACCAGCCTGAGCAACATGGTAAAACCCCATGTCTACTAAAAATACAAAAATTAGCTGGGCATGGTGGTGCGCACCTGTAATCCCAGCTACTCAGGAGGCTGAGGCAGGAGAATAGCTTGAACCCAGGAGGTAGAGGTTGCAGTAAGCTGAGATCATGCCACTGCACTCTAGCCTGGGCGACAGAGCAAGACTTCGTCTCAAAATAAATAAATAAATAAATAATTAAAAAAGCAGAGATTTGAGGATCTACCCTTTGGGCAGGTTAGATTCAGGAAAATGACAGCTCTTGCTATTAATAGTGAACCAATTCAGGTTTCATAAGGAGCCAGGCCTGGATCTCTGGACCAGACAACCCCAAGGCAGACATATCCTCTCTCACCAGAGCCAAGCCCTGGGTCCAAATTCCAGCTCCACAATCCACCAGCTCCATGAGCCTGGGTAACTTGCTAACCTCCCTGAGCCTCTTTCTGTCCCAGAGCTGTTGCAGGCCTCCCCACATTGGAGGGCGGTCTGGAGGGTGGTCCTCCCTGTTGCTGCTGGTCCTGGGCAGTACCTGGGGATCAGGGGGCTGACACATGCCGGGCTGCCCCAGGCAGGGGTGAGGCAACAGATCAGTTTCCTTTCCTGAATACCTGTCTGGGCCCAGCCTCAGGGTGTGACATAGGGGAGGCCTCTGAGATGGGGAGACTCCCCTCTGCCCCACGGATCATCCAGCACCAGCATACACCCTGGCATGGGCCTGCTGCCAGCAGCCAGGAACTACCCAGCAGGAAGCTTCACGAGTCTTTACAGGAGGAGGCAGGACAGCAAGAGGCCACAACCTAAGTGCAGGCATTCACACCCCGGATCTATTATTTACTAGCCATTCACTGGACAAATGAGCTTATTCCGTTGTTTTGGTTTTTTTTTGAGATGAAATTTTGCTCGTCACCCAGGCTGGAGTGCAAAGCCATGATCTCGGCTCACTGCAATCTGCGCCTCCGGGTTCAAGCGATTCTCCTGCCTCAGCCTCCCGAGTACCTTGGATTACAGGCCCCTGCCACCACACCTGGCTAATTTTTTGTATTTTTAGTAAAGACGGGGTTTCATCATGTTGGCCATGCCAATCTCGAACTCCTGACCTCAGGTGATCCACCCACCTTGGCCTTCCCAAAGTGCTGGGATTACAGGTAAGAGCCACTGCGCCCGGCCCAAGTGAGCTTATTTCTGAACCTGGCTCCCCATCTGTGAGTGGGGACAATGACAATAGTATCTACCTCCTAGGGCTGACATGAGGATTAAATGATTAATGCATCTGACATGCTTGAACAGTGTCTGCCACTCAGTTAATATGAGCTGTTACTGTTACAATGATTTATGACCGTTGTCATTTCTTCTCTAAAGGCACCCCCCTCCCCACCCACCAGTTTCCTCCAGCAGACTCAGGGCTCCCTCCTGCCAGCTTCTGCACAGACCATGATTGGTGCCTGTCCCACAGATGGTGATCATAAGACCTACTGTGTGCCCGACACTGGATGAGGCATTTTATAGTCAGGAACAACATGACTGCTAGACTCACCTACTACTGTTACGGTTTGTTCTGACCCTAGGATCTGGGGCGTGAGGTCTGTGTTATGGGAGGAAGCTGGTACGGGAGGTAGCTCCCATATTATGTTATTTGGAACACACATGTCCTGGGAGATATTAAAATATTTGCATGTGACAACAACTAGGTGACCTAGGAGCCATGAACTTAATCTCTCTGAGTCTCAGGTGCAAGGATAAATCAATAAATACGTGTGAGCTGCTTAGAACACAGCCTGGTTCATGGTATAGTTAAACATATATCGACATATGTACTGGTTACTCCTCTGAGCACCTCTCATGAGGAAACTGAAGTACAGAGGTCACGCAAGGCCATACAACTCTTAGTCCCTATAAAATGTTACTCGCTGCGAGTATTCGTTCATTCAAAAAATATGTAGTAAGTGCCTATCATGCACCAGGAAGCATGGTACATGCAGATTCAGCAAATTTACAGCTATGACTGTTATTATTATTAAAGAAATTAAGGCTGTTTGGGATTGGGGATACATCTGTGAACAAAATGGACAAAGACGTTGGCCAGAGGTATGACACTGGGCACCTCTTGAGTATGACTAAAGGCCTGAACTGCCAACAGGAAAACTGGACCCAGAGACACTGGCTTGTCCTGCTGCCAATCACTAACCATTTATGAGCTGGAGTCATCAGTGGAAGGACACCAGTGAAGGTCTGGGGAGGGTGGCCAGGCTTCGCCTGGAGTGCCTCAGGGGTCACACCCAGTGGGGGATCCCTCCCAGGCTTCCCCATGGTAACCAAGCCAGGCCAGCTGTGGAAACCCTTGCCAGGTGGGGCAGCCTTTCATGAACTCAAAAGTCATTAAATGGGCCGGGCGTGGTGGCTTACACCTGTAATCCCAGCACTTTGGGAGGCCAAGGCGGGTGGATCACCTGAGGTCAGGAGTTTGAGACCAGCCTGGCCAACATGATGAAACCCCGTCTCTCCTAAAAATACAAAAATTAGACAGGCATGGTGGCGCATGCCTGTAATCCCAGCTGCTCAGGAGGCCAAGGCAGGAGAATCGTCTGAACCCGGGAGGCGCAAGTTGCAGTGAGCCGAGATCACACTGTTGTACTACAGCCTGAGTGACAGAGCAGATTCCGTCTTAAAAAAAAAGAAAGAAAAAAAAGTCATTAAATGCTTGCTGAAAGCAGGCATCTTATTAGGCATGGGAATTCATCAGTGACTCAGATGGGGGTTCCTGCCCTCCAGGAACTGAGACTCAGAGCCAGACGCAATACGGATGATCAGATTACAAAGGGTTCAAGATATCCAACCAAGCTCTAGAAAAACAGCCGTGATGCCAACTGGCAACACAAGCAGGCAGAGGTCGCTGCAGGGGAGGGGATGGCAGGTACAAAGGCAAAGATGAGAGAGGCCGGGGACACAGCTGGGGAAAGACCTTCAGCCTGGGATCCTGACCTGAGTTTGAGGCCTGGTTTTACCATCAGTTTGACCTCAGGCAAGTTGCTTGCCTCCCCGAGCCTCAGTCTCCCACTTTGCAAAATGATGGTAATACTTTATTGGGTTGCTTTGATGGTTCGGTGAGTTCATTAATAAAAAATGGCTTTAGGCCAGGTGCCATAGCTCACGCCTGTCATCCCAGCACTTCCGAAGGCCAAGGTGGGCGGATCACAAGGTCAGGAGATCGAGAACATCCTGGCTAACATGGTGAAACCCCGTGTCTACTAAAAGTACAAAAAATTAGCCAGGCATGGTGGCACACGCCTGTAGTCCCAGCTACTCTGGAGGCTGAGGGAGGAGAATCACTTGAACCCAGGAGGCAGAGGTTGCAGTGAGCCGAGATCACGCCACTGCACTCCATCCTGGGCGACAGACCGAGGCTCCGTCTCAAAAAAAAAAAAAAAGAAAAAAAGAAAAAAAAGAAATGGCTTTAAAAACTGAAAAATATGCCAGGCCCAGTGGCTCACCGCCTGTTAATCCCAGTGTTTTGGGAAGCTGAGGGAGGACTGCCTGAGCCCAGGAGTTCAAGACCAGCCTCATTAACATAAGCAAGACCTCATCTCACAAAATAAAAAATAAAAAAAATTAGCTGGGCCCAGTGGCACAAGACTGCAGTTCCAGCTACTCAGGAGGCTGAGGCAGGAGGATCACTTGAGCCCAGGAAGTCAAGGTTGCAGTGAACTGTGATCGTGCCTCAACTCCAGCCTAGGTGACAGAGCAAGACCTTGTCTCAAAAAACAAACAAAACCCTGAAAAATAGAGTAAGTGCCTGGAAACTGAGGTTGGGAGTGTTAAAGTGACTTGTCCAAGGTCAATGGCTGATTAAAAGAGGATAGGGTGTATCTGGGTGGGATGCGGGGGACAGGAACAACCCCTGCCTCTGCTGAGCCAACACTCCTGCGTTCCCAGCACTGACCTCATGTTTCCCTAGGCAATTTGTTCAGTAAGGCCTAGGGAACAGGTGGGATACTTAATTCCTTGGTGCAGGGTTTACCATTTAGTCGCTGTGTGATCCTGGGCCCACCACCCTCCCTCCCTGAGCTTCAATCTTCCTTTTGTTTTCTTGAAATGCAGTCTTGCTCTGCCACCCACGTTGGATTGCAGTGGCGGGATCTCAGCTAGTTTTTGTATTCTTAGTAGAGACAGGGTTTCACCATGTTGGCCAGGCTGTTCTTGATCTCCTGACCTTAAGTGATCTGCCTGCCTTGGCCTCCCAAAGTGCTGGAATTACAGGTGTGAGCCCTTGCGCCCGGACTCTGAGCCTCAATTTTCTATCTTGCAAAAATAGAGATGCCCTTTGCTGTGCTGCCCATGTGTAAACGTGGAAGGCTCTGCCAATGGGAAAGTGCTTTCCACAGGCAAAGGCGTATTGTACTCATGAATGAGAAATGATCATGGTAAGCCGAGAGAAAGATGCAGAGCCCGCAGGCCCCACACTGAGCCTGCGGTGAAGGAAAGCAGGAGGAACTAAGCTAGACAGCCCCAGGTGTGGGGTAGGAACGTTTTACGAGGCACACAGCTGTGCCCATGTTCCAGTCCCAAGGGACAGGCAGGTTTCTGGGCCTCATCACTGTCTAGGCTTAAAGTAAGAGTGACAAGAAAGAGGCGTTTCAGCCTTTGTGAGCAAAGAGCTTTGGTGAGGCAGGGGTCTCCCTCAGCAAGGCTGGGCTGCACTACAGCCCCTTTCCCTGTGTCCCATTGGATCTGAGCTGTGTAGCATTTGTTGCATTACAAAGAAAAAAACCTGTGCAGGAAATAAGGCAGAGGACAGGCTCTCTAGTCAGATGCACCTTGATCTGTGGCAAAACCAAGCCGGGTCTTTCAGCTTCAGTGTGTTAGCATCCCAACACCTGGGATGGAGTTTGTGGGTGGGTCGGTTTGCCACACTGTAAGGGCCCAGGTGGTCCCACTGCCACAGTGAAGCCAGGTTCTAGCCCAAGTCTGGCAGAGCAGTCGGGCAGCAGATTTCGGGGGAGAATAATAGGGTGGGATGGGGGACTTCAGTGGCCTATTACGGAGCCCTCTCCCCAGACCAAATTCATAGCTCAGTTTGGGGATGGTACAGTTAAAATTTAAAATAATTGTCTAAATGCTGTATTTGGGTATTAATGTTTATATGGTAATCTGACAACAGTTTATAAAGTGATATTCTGGATACCATAAAAAAAAAAAGAGCTCAGTTTCAGGTCCTCCTGGAAAGAGTTAGGCATACCCCTCCCCATCTTTGTAATAATATCCATAGTAGCGATAAGAGTTACTTATTCGGGGTTTGACAGATGTGAATTCAAATTGTAGCTCCGACACTTACCAGCTGGGCAAACCCAAGCAAATTACTCTGAGTCATTTTCCTCACCTGAAAAATGGTCTGGTACAAGGATTAAACGTGTAAATGTAAACAAAGCATTTCGCAGAGTGGCTCAGTGTGTAACAAGTGGTCCGTCAGTGTCAAGAACTCATATTACTACTATGGATATTATTACAAAGGGTGGAGAGGGGCAGTCCTAACTCTTTCCAGGAGGACCTGAAACTGGCCTCTTTCTTGTCACGCTTACTTTAAGCCTAGGCAGTGATCAGGCCCAGAAACCTGCCCATCCCTTGGGACTGAACATGCACACAGCTGCGTGCCTCATAAAAGGTTCCTACCCCACACCTCGGGCAGGCCCTGGTACAGTCTAGCTTAGTTCCTCCAAAGACAAGGAAAAGAAGACCAAGGAGCACCATGACACTGAACTGGGTGCCACCTGGGCCTATCCCTTCCTTACCCCCACCCACACCATTACCAAATATAATATGTTTCTGGGATGTCCTTTTATCTTTTGTGCCAACTCTATATTAGTTGCTAATGGCTGCCCGGAACACTGTACTTAGAAGGAACCTGGGAAGGAAAGCAAGTAGTGGTTGACTAGTGATGTCTGATGTGGGTGCAGGGCATGAGAGAGGCAGGAGACACGCTGGCTATTCACCATCCACAAACCGGAAAATCCTAAGGCCTTGCCTCATTCAAATAAATCATGCGTGGTGGGCAGGGTAGCCAGAAGCTAAGGGAGGGAAAGGGACTTGTCGAAGTTCACACAGTTTGAAATGGCAGGGCTGGGATTCAAACCCAGTCCCCTCTGGGTTTCTCAAGATGCTTCCTTGTAGGCTTGTCGTCTCCTATGAGGGAGTGAACAGGCTAAGATCTACTGTCTGGGAGAACAAACGCTGCTGCCCCACCAGGTGTGTCTATGTTCTGTCTCCTCCCCCGGGACCTCCCACTCTCATGTCATTTGCAAACACTCACTGAAAAACAAATGTGTACCACAAGGTGCCCTGAGAGCTGTCTCCAAACATGCAAATTTGAATCCACATGCCAATCTGATTGGGCAACCCTGGATTTGAGTCTCACCTGCACTTTCCAAACTTTGAGAAGGTTACTCAACTTCTCTGAGCTTCTGTTTCCTTGTTTGCAGAATTAGGAGCTCAATACAATAAGGTCATTCAAAGTGATTAGCTCAGTTTCTGACACAGAGGAAGCCCTTAAATGTTCATTACAGACTGTCCCCAAATTACACTTAAGATTTTTTTGCTTTACGATGATGCAAAAGCTATAGTGTTCAGTGGAAACCACACCTCGAGGACCCAGCCAGCCATTCTGTTTTTCACATTCAATACAGTATAGCCAAGAAATTGACATGAGATAGTCAACACTTTATTATGAAATAGGCCTCATGTTAGATGATTTGCCTAACTACAGGCTAATGTAACTGTTCTGAGCACATTTAGGGTAAGCTAGGCTAAGCTACCATGTTTGACAGGTTAGGTGTTATATCCATTTTCCACTTACGATATTTTTCAACTTACAATTCCAGGACAAAAACCTTTGGTAAATTAAGGAGCATCTGTATAAGGATTAGGTCAAGGGGAAAAACAAAAAACACACAAAATGTTTTTTCATTTTTCACACACAAAAAAATCACGTAGGTGATTGAGGGCTTGGACAAGCTGTTGAGAGGAACCCTGTTTATCTCTGATATCTTGATATGCTAACGGACCTAGAATGTGAATTCCATATTGGATGGTTTTAAGATAAATACAGAACTGACTCTTCTAGGATGATGGGTTATGTCATTCACATCGTGGAGAAAGCAGCAGCCCTGGCTGGATGGATGGGTAATGGTAAGGAACAAACATGTCTATTTCTCACTTCCCAGCTGGGGGAGTTTGTGTTTCAGTTTCCTCGTCTGTAATGTGGGGATAAAAGCACCTGCCACTCAGCACTGCTATAGGACCAAATGAGTAATTACAGGCAAGGCACTGAGCACCATGCCTAGTACGTACATGTCAGGCTCATAGTCTATGGACTTTTAGTTAGCAGTGGCATAGCAGGGACCAGTGGAATGAGGCAGAGAAAGAAGCGCAGCCATAGAAGGGCTCAGGAGTGGAGGAGGGGAAATGGGCCTCAGATGAGACACTTTCTAACCAGAATTGTGGCAGATGGGTCAGTTAGTAACTCCTATATGCTGAGAGAGAGGTAAGTCAAGGTGGAGACAGGTGGAGGAGGAAGAGATCCTCCGAAAGGCCAGGCTGGCCGGATGCAGTGGCTCACACCTGAAATCCCAACACTTTGGAAGGATGAGGCAGGAGGATCACTTGAGCCCAGGAGTTCGAAACCAGTCTGGATGACATTGCAAGATCTTGTCTCTACAAGTAATAAAAAAAAATTAGCCGGGCATGGTGGCGAATGCCTGTGGTCCCAGCTACTTGGGACGTTGGGGTGGGAGGATCACTTGAGTCCAGGCAGTCAAGGCTGTACTGTAAGTGATCTGTGATCGTGCCACTGCACTCCAGCCTGGACGACAGAGCCACTAGACCCTGTCTCAAACAACAACAACAACAAAATAAAATAAATAAATATAAGCCCGAGATACTCAGTGGCAGCCAGCAAGAGGCCTGAGAACCTCAACCTGAGAGCTAAGTGGGTTCTCACCCTGTGGCTTTACTGACCTAGTAAAGGTGCACTAGAGAAGACAAGAGGTTGACCCAACAAAAGGTCACTGGGGTCGGGCGTGGTGGCCCATGCTTGTAATCCCAGCACTTTGGGAGGCCAAAGTGGGTGGATCACCTGAGGTCAGGAGTTCGAGACCAGCCTGGCCAACATGGTGAAACCACGTCTCTACTAAAAATACAAAAATTAGCTGGGTGTGGTTGCATGTGCCTGTAATCCCAGCTACATAGGAGGCTGAGGTAGGAGAATCTCTGGAACCCAGGAGGCAGAGGCTGTAGTGAGCCGAGATCGCGCCACTACACTCCAGCCTGGGGAATACAGCGAGACTCAGTCTAAAAAAAGAGTCACCTGGTAGATCTTTGTAAAGGGTGCACTTATGGGCCAGGCACAATGGCTCCTGCCTATAATCTCAGCACTTTGGGAGGCCAAGGTGGGTAGACTTCTTGAACCCAGGTTGAACAACATAGCAGGGCCCCATCTCTGCAAAAATAAAATAAAGTTTGCACTTCTGGTTTTTCCAGTAAAAGCAATTTGCTTTGGCCACCTAAAATTTTTTTAAAGAACATAAAATATTTGCTGAGCTCCACCCAGCAGCTTGCAGACCTGGCCAGGTAAAGTTCATGCACCTGAATGACAAACTGAGCTCTGGAAGGATGAAGAAGCATCTCTGAAACAAGCTGGAGCGGAGGAGGAAGGGGTGGCCCAGAAAGTCTGGAGGGTCAGGGCCTCACTAAAGGGTCTCCAAGGCCTTATTCCCAGAAATGACCTTCTGGCCTGTCCTCTCCTCCCTTCCCTGGGTCAAAGCAGAGAGGCATAGAGACATAGGGGAGGAGTAATCGTAAGATGTCTGCCTTCTGAGCCTCAGTCTCCTTAACTGCAAAATGCCGGAGGGTAGGGGGTAGGTGAGCATCAAAGGTAATGTGTGAAAGTGCCTGGTACCCAACGGTGCTCACAAAATGCCACTTCCCACACAGGGCATGTTTCTGAACTCGTCTGCAGGTGTAAGGACCAGAGGACGTAAGGTTACTATCAGCAATGAACAATCAATCAGGCTCCCTTGTCCATCTCATAACCCCTGGAGCAGCTGATTCGTGGAGACCTAGAATCTCACATACAGCAGCTGCCTCCAGAGCCCCCACATGTAACCATCAGGCTTCACAGCCTCCTGTGCTACCCTCTGGTTCAGATATGGCGATTCTGAGATGCTTGCTGCAGCCACCATGGTACCTGCCTGTCATCACCAGGCCCTGGCTCCCGGCAAAGTGGGTAGAACAGAGAGTTGTGGGTTCAGAGTGCAAGATCGTGTTTCCTGTCTGAGAAGTGGGTATGCACCGATGCACAGGGCTACCAGGGAGCACAGGGTGAGGTGACACACCACTGCAGAGGGCTCTTGGGGAGCAAGGGGTAAGGTGGAAGATGTCAAGGGAGTCTCTCCCCTGCAGGGGTTGTGCAATCTTTAGAAGGAAGTACCCAGGGATGCCTGTCCCCAGCTAGACCCTAGGCTCAGCGAGCTGAGCCTTGACCGGCAGATGCTCTATTGCTCCGAAACCTCCAGAGCCCTCAGACTCTTCCTGAGGACCACCGAAGCAGGAAGAAAGCTCCTTCACCTAGCTGACATGTTTTGTAGATGTTGCTAGGCCACGGAAGAGGGGCTGGTGTCCTGGTGTCCAGGTGTCCCATAGTCTCACCCTGAGCCCCCTGAGGGCTGGCCCAAGCCCCACCCAATCATTCAAGTGGAATTTGAGCCCCTCTTACATGGCCTCACCGCATCTAGCCCAGAAACCACAAGCTCAGAAGGTAGTCAGGTAATGTCAGGGAGGCAGATGGGCTGGTGTGAGGCAGTGGGGCATGGTGGAGACTGTGGTAAAGTGGATGGAACAGCTGGCTAATCAGTTCCAGCCACTGTAGCCAGGCAGGGACAAAGCCCCATATGGCCACATCTTCTGATCTTTCAAGAGAAGCCAGAAACCCTTATTTTTATATAAAAAGAAATTGTCTGGTTTAACAACACCAGCAACTAAATTAAAGTTGTTTAATCACTGCAGATGTCAACAATCCCCCACCCACTGCAGCCTTGGGAAGACAGTTTGTGACGGACCTCCCATAACCCAGCACACAGTAGGCTACAAATATGTGAGGACCAGTTGATTAGAACCATTCCAAGTCTTAGCGAAGTCTCATCTCTCCACTCCTGCTCCTCAGATATCTTGGTTTACAGATGAAGAATCTGAGACTCAGAGAGGGGAAGTGGCTTGCCCAAGATCACAGAGGTAGTTCAAGGACTTCAACTCGGCTCTCCTGAGCTTAACATCTTTTTCCACCAACCCACATGATCTGCATCCTCCCTTAAATAATGTTTTTCAAAAAGCATTCTATGCTAAGAATATACTGTAGAAATGAAACACACCAAATTCAGGAGAAGTGGTTGCCTTTGTAAAGATCATGTAGTTTAGAGTCAGGAGACTGAACTCCCGCTCCATTCTGCCCTCAGCAACTGTGTGACCCTGGGCAAGCCTCTTCTCCTCTCTAGGCCTCAGTCTCCCTGGTGTGCAAAGAGCTCAGTTGACCCAGTCAGCTTCTAAAGGCCTTCCAGCTGAAATTCTGGGCATCTATGAGGTCTCTTCTCTGGCCAGTACTCTGTGGCCTCGGATGAATATAAAATAGTAATAATAATAATAATAGAGAGGGCGAGTCCACACCAGCCAGGAAAGAACACTACAATTTTTTGTGAAACCTGACTCCTGGTTACTGGAACTCAGAAAGAACGATGGTAATACTTGAGCAGCTTAACCACCATCCTACAATTAAACAAAAGCACATCTGGTTTAACTTCGTCCTCATCTCCTCCCTAACCCCCTACTCTCATCTCAAATTTTACCCCTAAATTTGAGAAGTCAAATTCAATGCAAACAATTGATTTCATGCCACAGTGAGGCTGAGAATTTAAGCATGGAAAACTTTAAGCTTAGAGTTTTTCTGGGAGCAATAACGAAGTGTTGGCAGGGGATTGGGGGCTGGTACAAGGAGGCAGAAAAATATAGAGACTATGTTCTTCAGACACTGAGCATCCTATCTTGTTGGGGGCCTCCTATGAGCTCAGAGAGGTAAAGTGATTTGCCTCAGGTCACACAGCTGGCAATTGGAATCCAAGACGCCAGCCCCCAAACCAGTGTTTTCCCTGCTGTGTAGGCTTCTGTAACCTAAACGTGGACTTCCCTCAGGCCCTCAGGATCACCTGGTAGGGATAAAGGTAACTGCTTTTGAAATTGCTCCACAGGAAATATGAATGTCTTAATAACATCAATGCTGGTTCAGCCCAAAGTTGGAAAACCATTTATGATCTTGCGACCCTGCAAAGTATATTATAATGTTAACCCATACTGCAGATGAGAAAACTGAGGCTCTGAAAGGGAAGGTGACTTGTCCAGGGTTGCATGGCAGTGCTGGGAATGAACCTCCAGTCTACTGCCCCTAACTGCCCTCTGAAAGTGAGGACATCTCCAGAAGAAAAAAAAACAAACCTAACATACCACAAAGCCCAGCTACAGCCTGCCAATGACGACGACATGGTGCTGGGAAGCCAAGTCAGCATTCCTGTGGCCACATGGAGATTTCTGAGTGCTGGTTCTCAGCCCAGCTTGCTCACTCTCCCAGCAATGTTCTCTCGGAGCTCTGGGTTTTGTATTAAAAAGCCAAGTCACACTGATTTCAAGGTGAGAACTCAGGCTCTGCTACTGGATCCTACTCCCTGGATTAAAAGGCCTCATTCCCAGAGATGGGTACAGCATGGAGATCGCTAGATTTGGAATTCTAGATACACAGGACCAGCTCCCCAGGTAGCATCTGTGTGCCTCTGGGCAACTCACTTCCCCTTTCCAAGATCATATCCAGCTTGCAGGGAATGTTGGGTATGTAAGTCATGGGACAGAACAGGGCTGAGTTTGGTCCTGAGCTGGGACATGGTGAGGCACAAGAACAGGCAGAGGGCAGGAAGCACTGCAGAGATGATGGCTCCAGGGCTGATCTCGTCATGGAGCTCTGCGCTCCCAGCCCAGGCTGTGTTTAGGATGGCGACAGAAGGTGGCATCTGAGTGTGAGCAGGGAGGGTGCCATGCCACCCCACATGTGCAGCCTGACAGGATGGGAAGAGCCTGGGCAGAAGTGGGTGACAGGTTCAGAGGCAGGGACATAACCCAACAGCCGGTCTCCGCATTGCATTTTCTACTGATAAGGGAACTGGGGATAGCCAGGATTTTCTCAAGCACAGGTACCAGCTTAAACCCTTCGCAAGCATTCATCATATCTAGACCTCACCGCTGGTAGGCATTATTGATCTCCACAGCTTATGGGAGGAGGCCGAGGCACAGAGAGGGAACAGAACTGAACCCAGGTCCCACAGCGAGGTTGCCTTTGCTAAAATGAGGGCGATGACAGGTGATTGCATCTTAATCTCCTTCCTTGCGAATAGCTTGATTTCAAGTCTACACGGTAAATTTTGATAGTTTCAAAACCTGAAAGAATTTTGTTATGCAAACATCCAATCCAGAAGAGAGCTTTTGTCTGATTTACTGCAGCATTCCCGGCACCTAGAACAGAGCTTAGCACATGGCAGATGCTTAAGTATTTGCTGAATGAAGATAGCATTTTGTTCTGGTCTCCATTCAGTTTTATTCCTCACAATAGTCCCCAGAGAGGAACACACCCCTTTTTACAAATGGGCTCACGGACACAGACCCGGATCATCACTCAGCCTAGTCTTCACCAGTTAGGATGGTGAGAAGCTGTGTCCAGGGGCCTCTTCTGAGGGAATTCACAGGCGTTCAGTTCAAGAAAGAAAAAGGTAACAGAGGAACAAGATGCATGGGGCCAGGCAGTGGGATGGCTGGGGCGGGACAGGGTGGGGACACCCACAGGTGGGGAGGACTAAAGAGTTGGAAAGGGAAAGACTGGAGAGTGGAGGAAGAGCGGGCTAAGCCCAGGAGGAGCCCCAAGACAAAACCAAGGCTCAGCCCCATATCTCTTAGGCAGCACAGTGGGAGTAGGAGGCTAGGGTTGCAGAGTTTGGAGTCTGGATTCAAACAATGGTCCCACCACTTACCTAAATTGTCTAAGCCTCAGTTTCCCCATTTGTAAAATGAAATTATGTACGTGAGATGTCAGAGCAGGTCCCTCTACACACGGTAGACCTTCAAAAAATAGTTGCAGTTATCTACACTGAGACTGGAACCCAACCCCTGCCTCCCTGGGCAGCTGGGCCCACCTGAGCGGTCTCTGATTGTTCCCAGGACCCAAAGCCCTCCCTGGCCTGAGAATCACCCCCTCTTTTGATCTCAATGATTTTCACCCTCCACCCAGAGGCCTTTATAAAGGCCCCGCCTTCAACCCCATTGTGTGTCGAAAAAGAGTCATAAGGCACAATGGGGAGTGGGGGAGGCTTACCTCGGCCTCCTGCCTTTCTGCTGTGACCTGCGTTTAACCCTTTCTTACCAAGACTGTGCAGGGAACAGCCCTGGGCGGCCCACCTCGCACAGCTCAAAGAGGGCGGCAGGCTCCTTCTGTTTCGCGGGCTCCAGAGCTTTGCCCCACAGCTGCGGTGCCCACAGTGGGTGTCCACTCTCAAACAGATGCCCACGCGGGTGTCCTCTGTCTCCTCCCCCTATGGTGTCCTCTGTCTCCTTCCCCCATGCCCCCCATTCCAAGCGCCTCCCTCCCTCTCCTCCTCCCAAACCAAACTGCTTTAGACCCCACCGGGTCAGGTGGGACGCCTGGGAGGGCGCCAGGCACGAGGCCTGGGGGTTGGCAGTCCAAGTCTCTAGAGCTACAGCTAAGGAGGCACCAGGAGGGGCTCAGTCACGGGGCACCAAGGGCAGGTGCCCAGACAGAGGGTAGGGTCCCAGGCAGCGGCTCGGGAGGTAGGAGACCCTGGGGCTGCAGGGTGGTCCCGAGCGTGGTCCCCTGAGTTCACCGGCTCTGCGGGCGCCACGTCCAACCTCCTGTCCCGCCCAGAGCGCGCGCCGGGAGCTTGGGATGCGCGGGAGGACAGGGGCAGGACCAATTGCCGGGCGTCCCGAATGGGCTGCTGTGGGCGGCGTGGCGCTGGAGACCCCGGCCCTTCCATTAAAGTTCAACACGGGGCCAGCTGAGGATGCAGAAGGGGCCGAGCATCCACCACATCCGCGGGGGCCCTGGGGAGCCAGGGCGCGGGGCAGCATCGAGTCCTTACCTGCGCAGAGCACTGACGAGGGTCCGTCCAGGCACAAGCGCGTGGGAGCGCAGAGCCGGGATCGCGGGCGCGGAGTGGCGGGAGCGCAACGCGGCCCGGGCCACCTCCCCCGCCGCCTTATAAAGGCGGCCGCGGGGCCCGAGCGAGGCCCGGGCAGCCCGCCCCCTCCCCCGCCCCCGGCCCCAACCCCTCCCCAGCCCGGCCCCAACCCCTCCCCAGCCCGGCCCCGCCCCCGGCCCGAGCCCCGCGCCCTGCTGGCGGGTCGTGCCACGAGGCCAGGGCGCCCCCTGCCGGGAGCGGAACTAGGAACGGGCTGGGGTGGCGCGGCCCTGGCGTCCCTCGCTCGCCCCGCGCTCTCGGGCTCTCTGCCTCCGGGCTGCCCCAACGCGGCCCTTCCTCTCAGCGAGCCTGGGCTCTGACCCGCTCCCTGCGCGCGACTCTTGTTTTGTCTTTACCGTCGGCATCTTCCTTCTGCGTCTCTTGGTGGGAGTCTTTGTCTCTACCCGTCTGTCTTTGTCTGCCTTCCTCTCTGGCGTCTGTCTCTGTCTGTCAACATATCTGGCTTTCTCTGGGTCTCTGTCTTTATCCGTCTCTGCCCACGTGTCCCTGTCTCTCTGTCTCTGTCCACGTGCACCTCTGACTCTCCACCCCCACCCCCGCTTCCCTGCCCGTGGGCTGCCTCCCTGGCTACAGCAAGAAGAAGCAGAAGGGGACCTCGGAGGGGTGGCATCTGGAGGGAAACCACCCCCTAGACATGGGGCCTTCCCTTTTTCTCTCTGTAGAGACGTCAAGGGCCCGGGCAGGTGTATGGCTATGTCCCAGCCAGAGCCCCAGGACATGCTCCCTGGATGCCAGAGGAGGGACAGGCACTTCCCAGGCAGTGGAGTCAGACAGCTCAAGTTCAAAACTCTGCTCTGGTGACCTTGGTCAAGTCACCTGACCTATGAGGACCAGCCTGCCCCTCTTTAAGAGGCAGGCACCATCTCCCCTGGCCTCTCGCTGGTGCAAGAGTCATATGAGACAGTGCTTGAAGACTACAGAGGAAACGCTAAAATCCCGGATAGATGGGAGCCAGGGGCAGATGCTGGGTGCTACAGGCCCTGCTCCCGCTCCTGAGGAACCACCTCCACCTCTGATGGAATAACCACTCCTGTCCTCTGAGCACTGAATTCTCTGGACAGCTGCGTAGTGAGAAGTCCGCAGGCTCTGTTTGAATGCCTCCAGTGACAGAGAGCTCACTGACTCCTAACAGGAGGGTCTTCTCAGTGGCCCTTGGGACTGTCTGGAACAATATGTGCCAGTCAGAAATTTGAAGCCAGTCAGATATTTGAAGGCGCAGACTGATTCCCGGGGAGCCCTGCCTTCCTCGGCATCTAAGTCCCAGTCTTCCTGAAGCCACCTTTCCCCTGAAGATCATAAGGAGAAAACTGAGGCTGGAGCAGAGAGAAAGTGTCAGTGCCCAGAGTACCAATTTTAGCCAGGTTGGGCAACCTCTCTTCCACCCACTCCATGCCAGGCTCAGGGCCAGGCATTGTGCATGCATTAACTTCCAACAGCTCCATTTTCCAGAGGAGAAAACTGAGGCCCGGAGAGATCACGTGACTTCTCAGTAAAGTAGGAGCCAGAACTGGGCTCTGGTGCCAGAAACCCAGAATGTCTTTGTATTTATTTTTGTTTCTTTTTGTATTTTTGGTTGATACTGCTTATCTACAGGAGTGACATAGTTTCCCTTTTCAGATAAGTTTATCTTTTTTAAAAGTGAGTCAAAATACTGAGTAAATACTATTTATGTATTTCATGGGTTGGGTGATGATGGCAAAAATCATGGAGGTAGCAAATTAAGTTTAGGAAATGCCGTACTCTGTAAGAAATTGCAGGTGAAAACACCCAGCACGGGGCCTAAAACATGGGAGGGGCTCAATACTTGCTTACAAATGCAAAAGGGTTTAAGGATTCCAGGAGAATTAAGATGGTATAATCATTAGTGAGTCAGGGACAAGTCCCCAGGCCTGGAAAATCTTCCTGTTGCTTGGACAGAGGCTGGGAAACAGAGCCAGAGGGAATTGGAGGCAACCCTTGCACCTATCATGGTACCAGCACCCCTGTTTTTTTTTTTTTTTTTTTTTCCCCACAGGGTCCCACTCTATTGCCCAGGCTGGAATGCAGTGGCATGTCAGCTCACTGCAGCCTCGACCTCCTGGGCTCAAGCAATCTTCCCACCTCAGCCTCCCCAGCAGCCAGGACTATAGGTGTGCACCACCATGCTCGGCTAATTTTTGTATTTTTTGTAGAGAACAGGGTTTTGCTATTTTGCTTAGGCTGGTCTCGAACTCCTGGGCTCAAGCGATCCCCCTGCCTTGTTCTCCCAAAGCAATGGGATTACAGGCATGAGCCACCACACCCGACCCTACCCCTGACTTCTGATATCCCCAAAGCTATGAGGGATGGGCACTTCTGGTTGAGCCACATGGCCAGCATTAGGTCCCCTGTGTCTGTGATTTGCCCTCAAGTCCCTCCACCTTGGGAGTTCAGGGATTGGTTATCAGCAGCGGGGACTACACTGCTTGGCCAGCCCTGCCACCTTCTGCCCCCACACCCTCTTACTCTGCTCCTGGGCTGTGTCCCTCAAGGAGAATTCAAGTGAGATGGGGCACCCAGCAGCCCTTGCCTCCCCTGCTCCCTGGGTGCCCGTCCTCCTGGCTCTGTCAACACAGAGGAAAGGAGTCCTGGACCTCGAACCAGGAGATTCCAGTTCACCCTCCAGCTCTGCCCTGGCTTGCTGGGGAGCTGAGCAAGTCACTCTTCCCATCGAGGTTCAGATTCCCTCTGGCCTTTTGAACTGGACAATCTCTAAGTATAACCCAGATGCCACGATTTCAGGACCACTCAGCTGGTGGCAATAGCTCATTACATTCGATTTCTCTGCACCATTGTCCCTGGGGCACCACTTCGTTGTTGAAAACTAAGCAAATTGGATTTAACCTCCAAGCTCCCTGTGCCTAAGAACTAATGATGTGCTCTGAGTCTCACAGCAGTATCACAGGTGGGCAGGGAGGCTGTTTATAATCCCCACAACCGATGGGGTATGCCAAGGCCAGAGACAGTAGTTACAGGTCAGCGTCAGAACTGGGTTTGGTTGCCAGGTTTACTATTCCCAGTCCAGGGTTTTTCCCACTCATTCATTTTTTCCGTATCTGTTAAGTGCATGCCATTAGCCTATGCCACAAACTAGACTTTCAAGTTCACTAGGCAGGCCGGGCATGGTGGCTCATGCCTGTAATCCCAACAGTTTGGGAGGCCAAGGTGGGAGGGTCTCTTGTGTCTAGGAGTTAGAGGCTGCAGTGAGCTACAATCACACCACTGCACTCCAGCCTGGCCAACAGAGTGAGACTTTGTCTTAGGAAAAAAAAAAAAAAAAAAAATTTAAGAATTTCACCAGGCATTAGAATTAGAAGCTAAGTTAGGCTGGGTGTGGTGGCTCATGCCTGTAATCCCAGCACTTCGAGACCAGCCTGCCCAACATGGTAAAACCCCGTCTCTACTGAAAATATAAAATTTAGCCCAGCAAGGTGGCGCACACCTGTAGTCCCAGCTACTCAGGGGGCTGAGGCACGACAGTCGTGAACCCCAGAGGCAGAGATTGCAGTGAGCCGAGATCACACCACTGCACTCCAGCCTGGGCGACAGAGCAAGACTGTCTCAAAAAAGAGAAAAAGAAAAGAAAAATTAGAAGCTAAGTTAGAGATAAGGCCAGAAGCCCATGAGCATAGGGTAGGGTGGGGAAGTGGGGGCAGCCAGGACCTCGTGGACAGGGATAAAGGAGAAAGAATGGAGAGAGACAGAAAAAACAAAACTCTGAGGTCTGTTCATGGAGAGGCAGTGAGGAGTCAGCTGTGGCCTAGGGCTGGAGAAAAGAATGCCTGAAATCTATTTAAAGGCAAGGGGGCCTGGAAACCTTGGTCTGCTTTGATGCTTGGACTTGAGGGGTCATTTTATCTCAAGCCCAGGCCTGAGCACAGGTTCAGCCATTTGATTCCGAGTGCCATGTCCAGCCCTCCCTTTAACTCAGTTAAAAAATGAACCAAAAGGCATCAGGTGGAAGAGACTACGACAGTTGAAGCAGCATCATTAAACCGACAATGCTGCCGTGGCCAGGGCAATTGAACGCTAATAAAAGTAGGGACTGTTATTCTCTCTTTACAGATGAGGAAACTGAGGCATATATGAGCTACTGTTGCTGGGGACTTCCTCTGTGTCTGCAGCCTGATGGAAACATCTTTATAGGTGAGATTTAACTTGCTCCTCTCTGCAACACCAAAGCACCGTCACTATTGTCATCGTCACCTTTCCAGTGAGCAGGCTGTTATCCCAGGCAGGCTTGGCAACCTTATTCACTCAACAAATGTTTATTGGATGCCTGCTCTGCACCAGGCACCCTTCTAGGAACTGGACATACCAGTGAACAAAACAGAATGTTTATCTTCATGGAACTGACACTCTAGTTGGGAAGGTAGATAATAAACAACAAACATTAATAAGTAAGTTAGTAAGGTAACAGGGGACCAGGCACAGTGGTGCATGCCTGTAATCCCAGCACTTTGGAAGGCCGAGGTGGGCAGATCACTTGAGGTCAGGAGTTTGAGACCAGCCTGGCCAACATGGTGAAACCACGTCTCTACTAAAAAAAAAAAAAAAAAAAATTAGCTGGGGTTGGTGGTGCACACCTGTAATCCCAGCTACTCAGGAGGCTGAGGCAGGAGAATCACTTGAACCTGGGAGGCGGAGGTTGCAGTGAGCCAAGATTGTGCCACTACACTCCAACCTGGGCAAC